>NC_059203.1:9734878-10046670 GCF_020615455.1 Coregonus clupeaformis
GAGAAAGAATGAGAGAGGACGTATGAGGCAATGTGCACATCTGAGAGAGAGAGGAGAGAAACGAGTGCAACAGCACGGAGACCCAGCCTCTAACAGCTCAACCTCACATATCTGTGAGCCCAAACCAGCCAGATCCTGAGTGTAATGGCAGGCGCACGCTGCCTCACACTAGTAATGCTTTAATAATGCATAATCATCCTCCATGTAGACAAAGGGACTCTGTGTGTGATAGCCTGACTCGCTTTCCCTTTACAGCCACTGTGTCAGTGTTAACTGGTAGCTAGCCTACAGGGTTGTCACCACCTTCTTCATCAGATAACCACATAGAGCCATAGATATGTAACATGTATCACATGATGGGGAGAAAGATTTCTTAATATTAAATAGACTTGTGTCAAATCTTGGTACATTTGGTATTAACAAAAAATTAGTTTAAAAAAAAGCTACCTAACTAGATTTTACTTTACAATTTTCCTGGTAGAGGGTCAGCCAACAGGCAGTACAGTAGAGTACAGTAACAGTAATGTAGCTGACTGGGCCCTGTGAAGAGGAGCCTATCCTAACTCTGGTTACAGCAGCCAGACCCTACCCTGTGTTGGCTTGGCTTCCAAGGCTCAATGATGCTCCAGTGACTTTTGAAAACAGGGGGCTCGCCTCTAATCATGGTTGACAGTCTGTTTTTCTATTTTGCACTGTTCCAGGAGGAACTGCCGAGTGACGTTTTCCTAATTGGACATAATAAATGAGGGAGAGGGATTTCGGAGGCATGCGTCTGAATAGCTGTGATGTGTGTCTGAGCTTATAATGAGCTGACCTTTCTTCTTCTTTCTTCTTCACATGTTAACCCTCTCATAGCACACTATTACTGTGTTCATAAAGAGTTCACAGTTTTGAATTATTCTAAATTCTAGGGCTCTCGGACTCCACTTCAATTCAGAATGACAGGTATTTGTTTGGATAAGCAAAGAATGTGTCCAACCAAATCCATATATAAGAATGTGGACACTTGTGTGAATGTAAAACATTTTCATAGACCAGTCCCAGGCCATTCTGACTGGTATTTATTCTAAACTATTCTTAACATGCATAATTGTGGGCCGGTATGTATAAATATTTGCCCATTCCTCTACATGCCTAATCAGAAATAACATTCAATATATAAATTAAGAGTTATTGGTTCATGGTATAAATCCTCTACTACAGATGTTTGTATACTTTTTGAGGGGATTGCCCGCAGTGGAAGACTAGCTTCTTTCAGTATCCAGGGTATTCCTTTTTTTAAATGGGTTTGTATATAGCAAGTCCCATGGAACTCCATGGAAACCTGCATACATAAGTGCTGACCCCATACATTAAACTGTCATCATTGCTTTTGATATAAATATGCCATTAAAGGGACCCTGCAAAGTGCCATTGTTTCCAGACACTTATAAAGTATTCTATACTAACTGCATCGATACCAAGAAACAGTTACCAACACATACAGAATGGAGGGAAAGAATGTAATCGACCACACCCTACAATATTAAGTTTAGTAGGAGGCTATTTCTAACAATGGAAAAGGGCATGGGAACATTATACCAGTGATCATTTACAATAAACCCCCATATTTCTGAATGACCCTAATGTTTCTTACTGTTTAATTACTGTGGGATTAAACACATTTAGCGCTCCCCAAATCCCTTCCCCCTCCACATGGGTTGGGCACCTTAATCACAGTGGGCTTAGGGGCCCTGTGGCACTAAGAGCACAGAGACCAGAGGCCCTGCAGAGAAAGGAGTGTGTCAGCACTTTAGGAGGGAGAGCTAATGGCCCTCTCTGGCCTCCAGCCTGCCGGCCACATACCTCCCCATGGCAGGGCAACTGGACATAGTGGCAGTGCCAGCTTTTTTAAAATGTATTTTATTTCACCTTTATTTGTGCCAGCTTATTGGGCAGAGAGCAGCTGAGAGAGTGATAGGGAAGGGAGAAGGTGGAAGAGAGTGGAGTGAGAGGGTGACTGTGGGTAAATCCTGAGGGGATTGGTCCTCATACCATGCTCACACCAGTCAGTTTGTTATCAAACTCTACTGGTCCTCTCTGGTCCACACCAGCTCAAACTCAATAACCGCTGTTGGAAGAAAGGGACCAAGTGGCCACCAAGTGCTAGGAACAAGAGTGGTCCAACAAACTCTTTGGGCTTATTCATACAGCCTGACTGGCATCAAGTTTAGTAAGTTCTTCATGTCTATAAGAGAGAAGCAGAAAAACATTGTACGTTTCTGTAAAGTGAAAATGTGCAACACTCTTTATAACCTACACATCAGTCACAGGAGAATAACATTGGTCCCTCTACACAAGTCCTAAGGTTGCTAAGCTGCTTATCAAACCCTCAGAGAGAATGGCCATTTGTATTGTCACTGAAGGCTGGCAATGGTTTCCCCTCCTATTACTGCGGTGAGGAAGCTGGCATGAGTTCAGATTACTGTTGCAAAACTACACCGACCCAGCTACGACTGGGTCGTTCCACGAAATGAGTGCCTTTTGCAATCCTTCAATATTTTAAGTAGACATTTGTGCACCAATATTGTATTTTAAAAGCCTGTTATATTCAATGAAGTGCCTTTAATATAGACCACATGGAGAATTAAATAAATCCAATTTTTACATGAATACTTGCTAAAGTGCCAAAATTCAGCATTTTGACATTTCCCTCCGTGCACCCTCTGTGACTTCCAGGAAAATGTTAACCCATTTAACCCCAAAATCTCACTATGTTTTCACCATCATTGTAAAGCCCTAGTTATTCTGTTGCTTTGACATAGTCATTTCTGACTATTATTATTTATTTCATGTGATTAGTGATTTATTTTAATGTAAAAAAACAAAACTGTCACTCATTTTAAGGTCAACCCTGTTACGTGAACTGAACTCCCATTTTAACATGGTGAAACTACAATAAATAAATAAATAAAACATTCTAAAGAAACATCTAATAGTCAAATCATAGTGTAAAAGGAGGTGAGCTGGTTCTAGTATTTGTGGCCATTTTGTGGTGGAAAACTGAGTGGGTCGAGCATAACACGTCAACCCTGTTATCCATAGATAGACAGGCTAGAAATGTTTTAACAATTTCATTGTTTTTTGCACACAACAAGCTTCCATTTCACTGGTCACAAGGGGATTTATGGCTGATTTAAGATGAAATCTTCAACCCTGTTATGGTCAACCCTGTTACTTTATTTGGCAGAATGTTTAAATTAGGTGAAATTAAAAGTTTGTTTCACCAAGTTACACATCTCAAAAAGCACCGAATTGGTGGAACGACCCGACCGCTCTAGTCAAGTTCTTCACAACACACACATGACATTAATAGACACATCTATCTGAGAAAAACCTTTCTATGTCTTACCCCATTGAGTAGAATCCATTGTGTAGTTGGGTAGCAAGATTCAAACCCTTGGATACAGCCAAGACTTTGGCATTTAAAATTAGCACAAACATGTTCCCTAATAAATGCCCAAATCTTTTCAGGTAGATTAATTTCCAATGATACTTGGACCCCAGAGGAAAAAACTGTCCCATTTTATAGGACCAATTGGAGAGCTTTTTAAGGTATTACATAAAGTATCAACCTAATCAGAGACAACACCATACCAAAACATTCAAAAGAAGTTCACTGTCAATCATCACGCCTCAGGAATAATTGTAGCAGGTTAGGAGAACTTATGCAGCAGGTTAGGAGAATTAACGTAGCAGGTCAGGAGGTTAAGGTTAGGAAAAGGGTTAGGGTTAGTGAAAATGCTCTCCTAAGCTACTACGAAAATCACTTTGTATCGAAGTGGTGTGAAAATAGTGTGTCCCATGTAGACACAGCCTACACCTTCACAGTTGATGCATGCATAATTCATATTCTGCCACACCTCTACACTCGTAGAAAAAAGGGTTCCAAAAGGGTTCTGCGGTTGTCCCCATAGGAGAACCCTTTTTGGTTCCAGGTAGAACTCTTTTGGGTTCCATGTAGAACCCTCTGTGGAAAGGGTTCTACATGGAACCCAAAAGGGTTCTACCTGGAACCAAAAGTGGTTCTATAAAGGGTTATCCAATGAGGACAGCCGAAGAACCCTTTTTGGTTCTAAATAGCACCTTTTTTCTAAGAGTATATGTGTCAGTCTAAACCTGCTTCACAGGAATATTGTCTTTAGTAAGGATTATGGTTAGATCAGAAGGTGTGAAAGGTTTTGAATGTTAGACTAGGAGCAAATTTACAGTGTATTGGAAGAGTGGAGTGGAGTGGTGTGTATAATGCTCTTACTAGCCTTCAGTATTTTAGTTAGTACTACTGTAGTGTGTTGTATTGGGTGCTACAACATAACAAATATGTGTACAGCTTTTATAGTAGTTGTTCTGTAATAACTACGTCATTCGATTAGTGTGAATGGAAGTTCAGCTGTAAATTGTCATAGTTCAGTAAATATTTTAGTATGGTAGTCCTGCATTCTTGGATCCTCTTTCATTGCTTTATAAGGTCATAAAAACAGTCCGATCTGACATGATGAATTAATGCAAACAGACATTACGTTGGGCCCATGGCAGTATGTCAAATCCACACCCATCCGCCCTCAAGCATTACAAAACTTTATGAATCTGCAATGCTGTAAAGCAAAGTTGGGACTTGGGGTCATTTCTCAAGGCATCTCAGGGTGTCAGTTGAGTGGTCAATTTATGTTTCTGATAGCAGTTGGCATAGCCAAGCTGACAAAATGTATAGGGAGCATTGAGGGACATACAGCACCAGTCAAAAGTTTGGACACACCTACTCATAATAGTGAAGACATCAAAACTATGAAATAACACATATGGAATCATGTAGTAACCAAAAAAGTGTTAAACAAATCAAAATATATTTTATATTTTAGATTCTTCAAAGTAGCCACCCTTTACCTTGATGATAGCTTTGCGCACTCTTGGCATTCTCTCAACCAGCTTCACCTGGAATGCTTTTCCAACAGTATTGAAGGAGTTCCCACATATGCTGAGCACTTGTTGGCTGCATTTCCTTCACTCTGCGGTCCAACTCATCCCAAACCATCTAAATTCGGATGAGGTCGAGTGATTGTGGAGGCCAGGTCATCTGATGCAGCACTCCATCACTCTCCTTCTTGGTCAAATAGCCCTTAAACAACCTGGAGGTGTGTTGGGCCATTGTCCTGTTGAAAAACTAATTATAGTCCCACTAAGGCAAACCAGATGGGATGGTGTATTGCTGCAGAATGCTGTGGTAGCCATGCTGGTTAAGTGTGCCTTGAATTCTAAATAAATCACAGACAGTGTCACCAGCAAAGCACCCCCACACCATCACACCTCCTCCTCCATGCTTCACGGTGGGAACCACACATGTGGAGATCATCCGTTCACCTACTTTGCATCTCACAAAGACACGGCGGTTGGAACCAAAAATCTCAAATTTGACCAAAGGACAGATTTCCACCAGTCTAATGTCCATTGCTCCTGTTTCTTGGCCCAAGCAAGTCTCTTCTTCTTATTTGTGTCCTTTAATAGTGGTTTCTTTGCAGCAATTCGACCATGAAGGCCTGACTCACACTGCCTCCTCTGAATAGTTGATGTTGAGATGTGTCTGTTACTTTTATTTGGGCTGCAATTTCTGAGGCTGGAAACTCTAATGAACTTATCCTCTGCAGCAGAGGTAACCCTGGTCTTCCTTTCCTGTGGCGGTCCTCATGCGAGCCAGTTTCATCATAGCGCTTGATGGTTTTTGTGACTGCACTTTAAGAAACTTTCAAAGTTCTTGACATTTTCCGGATTGACTGACCTTCATGTCTTAAAGTAATGATGGACTGTCGTTTCTCTTTGCTTATTTGAGCTGTTCTTGCCATAATATGGACTTGGTGTTTTACCAAACAGTGCTATCTTCTGTATACCAACCCTACCTTGTCACAACACAACTGATTGGCTCAAACGCATTAAGAAGGAAATACATTCTACAAAATAGCTTTTATCAAGGCACACCTGTTAATTGAAATGCATTCCAGGTGACTACCTCATGAAGCTGGTTGAGAGAATGCCAAGAGTGTGCAAAGCTGTCATCAAGGCAAAGGGTGGCTATTTGAAGAATCTCAAATCTCAAATATATTTTGATTTGTTTAACACTTTTTTGGTTACTACATGATTCCATATGTGTTATTTCATAGTTTTGATGTCTTCACTATTATTCTACAATGTAGAAAATAGTAAAAAATAAAGAAAAACCCTGGAATGTGTCCAAACTTTTGACTGGTACTGTACTTACACGGAAACACACATGCATTGTTTGGATATTTGTTTGTTACAAAGTCTGCTGAGCTCCTATGTCTTGACAAAGAAGGCCATTGTTGACACACAAAGTAGTAGAGGTTTGCATAATATATATCTACCTTGTTCAACATGTTTATTACGTTATCCGGCAAGTTCTTTCATTAACTGGTTTTATTACATTATAAATGTAGAAGTTATTACATTTAGAAAAGTTATTACATTAACATTGATACATACCTGCTTAGTGTTTCACAATGTTGTTCATTAATGGTTAATATCAAATCAAATCAAATGTTATTTGTCACATACACGTGTTTAGCAGATGTTATATGGCAGGTGTAGCGAAATGCTTGTTTCAGAATGGAGGAAGGAAATCATGTAGACACCTGCCATAAAAGAAGGAGGGTGTGCATTTGTTATCTGGGAGTTCACTGGGAGTTCAGTTTTATTGTATATACTGTACAGTGGTGAGGAGCATATGAGTCATGGGCTCAGGTGTGAAGCAAGCTCACGTAGAAATATCACGTAATATCATGTTGTTCAGCAACCAATCAAGTGCACACCTCTGATCCTGACAGAGTACCATGAGGAAGACATGGCATTTCCTGTCTCAAATGAGAGAGTGGTGACAAGGAACAGGATCAGGTCTCTTACTTTATAATCCATTTCTTTGGCACTAAATGCTTTTTCATGGTGCTTTATGGCGCACAAGCTCTCCTTGATCTCTTCTCATGGACTGTGCTACATTATTACAAAAATACAGTCATACTTCTTTGTAGGTCAGATTCACTATCTTGGAAAGTTGCCAACACAGGCCTAACATACTGTAGGACTTAGATGTAAGTAGTCACGAAAACCATGTGATGTCCATTACCTGCCAATGAGGAGTGGCGATTCCATCAGTACAGTTCCACTTAAAGCTGGCTTTGTAATACCATCTTAACAAAGGGATGTCTTCAGAGCCCAGTTTCATCCTATAGAGGGATAACAATTGAATAATCCTTCATCATTCTAAGATAACTCAAACATACAACCATTGAGCTAATTGGGAAGATGAAGTTTCAATGCTATTTAGCATTAGCTGCAAGATGGCTGGGAAAGGATTCTTGGACATTGGCCACAGTTTTAAGCAGTTCAGAAGGCCAACAATCTCCATGGGTCCAGATTAACATGCCATGGCTTTAGCCTTAATAACAGAGGTCCAATTGTATGGTGCTGCTGGGAAGAGCATGGACTTAAGGCCAGCAAAGCCATTTGAGAGGTGTGTTTTAATTTGTATGCTAGAAGCTGTGAAAACATAAAAACATTGTCAGCTGAGGCAGGGGTCACTGGGCAAAGGGTGAATAATCATTGATTACATTGACGAATACTGTACTAACCTGTTTGAGCCATCTTAGATACTCTCTTCTACAACAACAGGCCTTACACTGATTTTGTAAAGCTCTCTCCGATTAAGGACAACTTCTGTTTTATCCTTGTCTGGGATGGTCTTGAATACTGTTGCAATGCCCAGATTGTAGGATGGGCTTCCAAACAGGAGCGGTCCAGAAATACCTGTTACACGTTCCTTACTGAGAAAAGTTAGTGACTCGGTTATAGTCATGGCCGTGTATATCCCCCCTCAAGCCGATACCACGACGGCCCTCAAAGAACTTCACTGGACTTTATGCAAACTGGAAACCACATATCCTGAGGCTGCATTTATTGTAGCCGGGGAATTTAACAAAGCAAATTTGAGGACAAGGCTGCTGAAGTTCTATCAAAATATCGACTGTTGTATTCGGGCTGCTAAAATCCTCGACCATTGCTATTCGAACTTCCGGGATGGTTATAAGGCCCTCCCCCGCCATCCTTTTTGCTCCTCCCTTCCTATAGGCAGAAACTCAAACAGGAAGTACCCGTGCTAAGGACTACTCAATGCTGGTCTGACCAATCGGAATCCACGCTTCAAGATTGGTTTGATCACGCGGACTGGGATATGTTCAGCACGACCGGCCGTTGGGGTCGGGCTGCATCACCCGGCGCACTGTCCCTGTGCGTGTCCGGGTGGCGGGGGGGCTATGGGAGTATATCCAGTTTTTCATTGTGGACTCTCCCGGATAGACTGGTCCATGGGTTGCTCATCCTGAAGGGAGGCTCCGCCCCCGTCCTGTTCCGGTCGCCACCGACCACTCATCAGCCCAAACCACCGTCCCAGACCACCTACCAGTCCTCACCTCTTCCCCAGGTCCCGCACTCCATCACTGGCCCAGACCTGGCAGGCGTTCCCCGGGAGTATTGGGATCTGGAGGAGGTGTTTAGTAGGAGGTGTGCCAAAGGCCTACCTCCTGACAGGCCTTATGAATGCGCTATCGATCTCCTGACGGGCGCCATGCCCACACGAGGGCGATTGCTTTCCTTGTCCTGGCCAGAGACGATGGCCATGAGGGACGACTCAATTGTCCTGATGGCTGCCCCAGTTTCATGGGGAATTGATAGGCTGGTCAGAGCAGCGCTACGGCGGGAGCCCGATCCGGGCAGAGGCCCATCGGGGAGGATGTACGTACCCAGGGCTGCGCGCTCGCGACTGCTTCAGTGGGCGCACGCATCCGACTTCACCAGCCATCCAGGGGGCGCCAGGACGTTGGAGTTCCTGCATAGGAGGTTCTGGTGGCCATCTGCTGAGGGGGATACGAGTTGTCTGCGAGCAGGCAGCAGGCAAGCAGGCTGCACGCAGCAGCTCAAGATTATTTGATTGACAGTTCTGGTTGCCTACTGATGGATTTTAGTCCCGCTTCAGAAGCGGCATTTCTTACTTAAGTGATAATGCCAGAGAAGCCGGTGTTCGGAGCATATATTGACTCGGATGATGTTAGGCCCGAGACGATGTCCGTGCCTATATATCCTCCAAACACCGGCTTCAAGGGCATTATCACTTTTATACAATGGGTTACCAACATATTCAAATAATGATTGACATATTTTCATTAAAAACTTTATTTTGATTAATTTATTCATACTATTTCATCCTTCCACAAGATATAGTCCTGACACAAATCTAGGGTTGCTACCCAAGCTGGCTGGTCATTTGTTCTATCGGTTCGGTTGCTAGAGAAGCGACCCAGTCGTTCAGTCTTTTTGTTCTGTATCTATGGACGCAACCCAGTCGTTCAATTTAAATGTTCCATTGCCATACTGGCTGGCAACATTCTTATCCCTTGCTTGCTAGCTAGCCAAATACGGCTAATTTACAGTCACGTCAAAAAGTGCAGCCAGAATTTACATTTACATTTACATTTACATTTTAGTCATTCAGCAGACGCTCTTATCCAGAGCGACTTACAGTTAGTGAGTGCATACATTATTATTATTATTATTTATTTTATTTTAATTTTTTTATATAACAGCAAAGTAACTGCATCTGCATTTGTTTAAGCTGTTTTCTAGTGACATTTATTTGGATACATCCATAACAATGAGCTAACGAGGCGCGATTTTGCCTGGCATAGAAAATGTACTCACTCGTCAGGACACTGTTGTTCAGAGGAGCTAGACAACAACACAGCTAACACAATCACTTCAAACTGAAGCTGGAAAGACTACAAACTAGCTGCACTTCGTTTTTCAATTCACATTTCTTTATATCCATAAAAATGATGCCAGGTGATTCATGATTTCGACTGGCTGAGTAACGCTGCCTGCCTGTCTGTCTCATCCCAACTCCCGACACGATCATTCCTATGGGACAGCTGGAGATCGAATTTGAATATTGAAACAATGTCGGAGAGACAGACAGCAAGGTTTATACAAATCTCCTCTGTTTAAAACTAAATGTTAATCTAAAAGAAATGTGAGATAATGTCTAGATGCGTTTTATAGTGGAGATCAAGTTTATTCATTGCTTGGCTGGGCTGATGAGACAGTGGATTGCGCATACAGATGGAACAGAGTAAATACAGTTGAAGTCTGAAGTTTACATACACTTAGGTTGGAGTCATTAAAGCTTGGTTTTCAACCACTCCACAAATGTCTTGTTAACAAACTATAGTTTTGGCAAGTCGGTTTGGACATCTACTTTGTGCATGACACAAATAATTTTTCCAACAATTGTTTACAGACAGATTATTTCACTTATAATTCACTGTATCACAATTCCAGTGGGTCAGAAGTTTACATACACTAAGTTGACTGTGCCTTTAAACAGCTTGGAAAATTCCAGAAAATGATGTCATGGCTTTAGAAGCTTCTGATAGGCTTATTGACATCATTTGAGACAATTAGAGGTGTACCTGTGGATGTATTTCAAGGCCTACCTTCAAACTCAGTGCCTCTTTGCTTGACATCATGGGAAAATCAAAAGAAATCAGCCAAGACCTCAGAAAGAAAATTGTAGACCTCCACAAGTCTGGTTCATTCTTGGGAGCAATTTCAAAATGCCTGAAGGTACCACGTTCATCTGTACAAACAATAGTACGCAAGTATAAACACCATGGGACCACACAGCCATCATACCGCTCAGGAAGGAGACGCATTCTGTCTTCTAGAGATGAACGTACTTTGGTGCGAAAAGTGCAAATCAATCCCAGAACAACAGCAAAGGACCTTGTGAAGATGCTGGAGGAAACAGGTACAAAAGTATCTATATCCACAGTAAAACGAGTCCTATATCGACATAACGTGAAAGGCCGCTGAGCAAGGAAGAAGCCACTGCTCCAAAACCACCATTAAAAAGCCAGACTATGGTTTGCAACTGCACATGGGGACAAAGATCGTACTTTTTGGAGAAATGTCCTCTGGTCTGATGAAACAAATATAGAACTGTTTGGCCATAATGACCATCGTTATGTTTGGAGGAAAAAGGGGTAGGCTTGTAAGCTGAAGAACACCATCTCAACCGTGAAGCACAGGGGTGGCAGCATCATGCTGTGGGGGTGCTTTGCTGCAGGAGGGACTGGTGCACTTCACAAAATAGATGGCATCATGAGGAAGGAAAAGTATGTGGATATATTGAAGCAACATCTCAAGACATCAGTCAGGAAGTTAAAGCTTGGTCGCAAATGGGTCTTCCAAATGGACAATGACCCCAAGCAGACTTCCAAAGTTGTGCCAAAATGGCTTAAGGACAACAAAGTCAAGGTATTGGAGTTGCCATCAGAAAGCCCTGACCTCAATCCTATAGAAAATGTATGGGCATAACTGAAAAAGCGTGTGTGAGCAAGGAGGCCTACAAACCTGACGCTGTTACACCAGCTCTGTCAGGAGGAATGGGCCAAAATTCACCAAACTTATTGTAGGAAGCTTGTGGAAGGCTACCCGAAACGTTTTACCCAAGTTAAACAATTTAAAGGCAATGCTACCAAATACTAACTGAGTGTATGTAAACTTCTGACCCACTGGGAATGTGATGAAAGAAATAAAAGCTTAAATAAATCATTCTCTCTACTATTATTCTGACATTTCACATTCTTAAAATTAAGTGGTGATCAAATCAAATCAAATCAAATCAAATTTTATTGGTCACATGCGCCGAATACAACAGGTGCAGACATTACAGTGAAATGCTTACTTACAGCCCTTAACCAACAGTGCATTTATTTTAAACAAAAAAGTAAGAATAAAACAACAACAAAAAAGTGTTGAGAAAAAAAGAGCAGAAGTAAAATAAAGTGACAGTAGGGAGGCTATATATACAGTAAAATAAAGTGACAGTAGGGAGGCTATATATACAGGGGGGTACCGTTGCATAGTCAATGTGCGGGGGCACCGGCTAGTTGAGGTAGTTGAGGTAATATGTACATGTGGGTAGAGTTAAAGTGACTATGCATAAATACTTAACAGAGTAGCAGCAGCGTAAAAAGGATGGGGTGGGGGGGGCAGTGCAAATAGTCCGGGTAGCCATGATTAGCTGTTCAGGAGTCTTATGGCTTGGGGGTAGAAGCTGTTGAGAAGTCTTTTGGACCTAGACTTGGCACTCCGGTACCGCTTGCCGTGCGGTAGCAGAGAGAACAGTCTATGACTAGGGTGGCTGGAGTCTTTGACAATTTTGAGGGCCTTCCTCTGACACCGCCTGGTATAGAGGTCCTGGATGGCAGGGAGCTTTGCCCCAGTGATGTACTGGGCCGTACGCACTACCCTCTGTAGTGCCTTGCGGTCAGAGGCCAAGCAGTTGCCATACCAGGCGGTGATGCAACCAGTCAGGATGCTCTCGATGGTGCAGCTGTAGAATTTTTTGAGGATCTGAGGACCCATGCCAAATCTTTTTAGTCTCCTGAGGGGGGAATAGGCTTTGTCGTGCCCTCTTCACGACTGTCTTGGTGTGTTTGGACCATGATAGTTCGTTGGTGATGTGGACACCAAGGAACTTGAAGCTCTCAACCTGTTCCACTACAGCCCTGTCGATGAGAATGGGGGCGTGCTCAGTCCTCTTTTTTTTCCTGTAGTCCACAATCATCTCCTTTGTCTTGGTCACGTTGAGGGAGAGGTTGTTGTCCTGGCACCACACGGCCAGATCTCTGACCTCCTCCCTATAGGCTGTCTCATCGTTGTCGGTGATCAGGCCTACCACTGTTGTGTCGTCGGCAAACTTAATGATGGTGTTGGAGTCGTGCCTGGCCATGCAGTCATGGGTGAACAGAGAGTACAGGAGGGGACTGAGCACGCACCCCTGAGGGGGCCCCGTGTTGAGGATCAGTGTGGCAGATGTGTTGTTACCTACCCTTACCACCTGGGGGCGGCCCGTCAGGAAGTCCAGGATCCAGTTGCAGAGGGAGGTGTTTAGTCCCAGGATCCTTAGCTTAGTGATGAGCTTAGAGGGCACTATGGTGTTGAATGCTGAGCTGTAGTCAATGAATAGCATTCTCACGTAGGTGTTCCTCTTGTCCAGGTGGGAAAGGGCAGTGTGGAGTGCGATAGAGATTGCATCATCTGTGGATCTGTTGGGGCGGTATGCAAATTGGAGTGGGTCTAGGGTTTCTGGGATTATGCTGTTGATGTGAGCCATGACCAGTCTTTCAAAGCACTTCATGGCTACAGACGTCAGTGCTACGGGTCGGTAGTCATTTAGGCAGGTTATCTTAGAGTTCTTGGGCACGGGGACTATGGTGGTCTGCTTGAAACATGTTGGTATTACAGACTCAGTCAGGGACATGTTGAAAATGTCAGTGAAGACACTTGCCAGTTGGTCAGCACATGCTCGGAGTACACGTCCTGGTAATCCGTCTGGCCCTGCGGCCTTGTGAATGTTGACCTGCTTAAAAGTCTTACTCACATCGGCTACGGAGAGCGTGATCACATAGTCGTCCGGAACAGCTGGTGCTCTCGTGCATGCTTCAGTGTTGCTTGCCTCGAAGCGAGCATAGAAGTGGTTTAGCTCGTCTGGTAGGCTTGTGTCACTGGGCAGCTCGCGGCTGTGCTTCCCTTTGTAGTCTGTAATAGTTTTCAAGCCCTGCCACATCCGACGAGCGTCAGAGCCAGTGTAGTATGATTCAATCTTAGACCTGTATTGACTCTTTGCCTGTTTGATGGTTCGTCGGAGGTCATAGCGGGATTTCTTATAAGCGTCCGGGTTAGAGTCCCGTTCCTTGAAAGCGGCAGCTCTACCCTTTAGCTCAGTGCGGATGTTTCCTGTAATCCATGGCTTCTGGTTGGGGTATGTACGTACGGTCACTGTGGGGACGACATCATCGATGCACTTATTGATGAAGCCAGTGACTGATGTGGTGTACTCCTCAATGCTGTCTGAAGAATCCCGGAACATGTTCCAGTCTGTGCTAGCAAAACAGTCCTGTAGCTTAGCATCTGCGTCATCTGACCACTTTTTTATTAGCCGAATCACTGGTGCTTCCTGCTTCAGTTTTTGCTTATAAGCAGGAATCAGGAGGATAGAGTTATGGTCAGATTTGCCAAATGGATCATAACTAGATCATAACTGATCTAAAACAGGGAATTTTTACTAGGATTAAATGTCAGGAATTGTGAAAAACTGAGTTTAAATGTATTTGGCTAAGGTGTATGTAAACTTCCGACTTCAACTGTAAGCATTTTAACGTCATAGATTTAGCCGGTGGTAACTTGTGGAATTGACATCGGCTGGAATGCGGTTTTAACCAATCAGCATTCAGGATTAGACCCACCCGTTGTGTAATTAAGTGATAATGCCCGAGAAGCCAGTATTTGGAGGATACAGTATATTGGCATGGAAGTGGTTAGCCCCGAGACTAAGTCATATATTTTTCACATATGAAACAGCAAATGTGATTTTCACATGTGAATGTATTTCACATGTGAAACTGCAATTCACATGTGAGGTGAAAACATGTTATTCTCTTCACATGTGAAAAGGTGGTGTTAACATGGGAACTCTACATTTAATACATGTGAAAATATGGTTTAATGTGTGAAATTTAAGATCAACACGTAAAAACATATATTTCACATGTGAATCTGCACATTTTTGTAAGGGCAGACAGAAACATGCAATGAGGAGGACGATCAATGACAGGCATGGCTTTGGGTTAAAATCAGAATAAGCAGCCACAGAGGAATAATGACTTAAAGTTCCCCACAGAAACAGGGTTAACGGGTGCAGGTCTTGTGGCAGACAGACACCCAGGCAGTGGGAGGAAATAAAGGCATCGCTGACGTAGAGCATTGCGGCTACATAATGAAAGAAGGCATTTGAAGTGTTTGTGTTCCTCAGATAGGCCCAAGCCCAAGCTGCCTGCTCAGTTGGAGGAAAAGCCCCAGCAAAGATGCAAGGCACGCTTCTTGTTCTTTGTTTGTCATGGATCAATCTTGTAAGATGCTTTCTATTGTCGCATTTCCGCTGATACAAATCCTTGAAATTCGTCATCCCGGTATGAATCAAAACCAGCTCAGTAGCCCTCTTCCTACTCCCTTAGGAAAACAATGAGTATAGCAGCAAGATACGCCCATCTGAATGTGCTCCACTTCAATTGAAAACATAAAAAGATTCCATTGCAGTCAACTAATAAAGGTGAGATGTTACAATAATTGTAGATAGGTCTTTCAAAAAGACATGGAATAAACATGGAAAGAAAAGGCAGATACTTGAAGGTTCTGGACATTGGAGAATGTGTGGCCTTCATTTTTGACAGCCACACATTGTGTGACTGCTGCTTCAGATAACTGATAGGTTCATTCTTATCCACTGCTCATGTGCACATGGCCTAGTTTAAAATTAGAGTTTGGGGATGGATGACCATGACTCACCTTCCAGGACTTTCCTTGGATTAGATCCAAAATGTGGTAGGAGTTTTTTCTTATGTGAAGTTTAACCACATTCTAAGCCTCATAGTTTTTAAGACAATAGTGATGGAATAGGCTTCAGCTTAATCGGAGCATTGGGAAATGACGAGAGGGCCATTCAAAGAACACTCAATGAGAACATCTCTGACAAGAGCAACTACTGAGCAATGCATTAGTGAGACAAAGAGGCTGGTGCATGAGGCTCAGGAGTATATGCATGAGCCCACGTATCGAATGGCCTAGTAATAAATTGAGTAATTGGCTTTGGCTCATCTGTAAATTTGCCCTGCAGCTTTGTGTTCAGAGGTAAAGCAAAGCTATAAGCTCCGAAAACCTATGGAAGAGGTGGGGTGACAACTAAGCTATGAGTCAGGTCATGAGTTTACACATTCTTACTGCAGGTAACATGTTAAATATTTAAATAGGAACCTAACCTGGGCAAATAATGTTTTCACTGTGAGTAATTATAACGTGTTACCATACTCTTACCATGTTATTATAATGTATCCCATGCTGTAATTTGCTTCCATTTCAGAGGACAATGTGACCCTTTCGTGACTGGCATCCTTGGCTTTTGATTTAGTGCACAATACAGGCCCTTTCAGAGTATCCACCCGCTCTTTGTTTAAAGACAGGTCTGTTATTGTTTTTAATAGATTTCAAAGGAATTTCATAAAAGACACACAAAAAACACAGTTCCTAAAATCTGTCAATCTTTCCCAGTCTCCCTTCCTTTTCCCGTTCCGGTCTCTTGCCTATTTTCTTTCTATTTGAATGGGCCTTGACAGGACGCCTTCCCGCCATCTCTAACAAAAGATAGGCACATCGTGTGTTGTAATTAAGTGACTCTACACCTTTTCCCTCCTCTCCTCATCCTGTATCTGAGTGCTGTGGACCATGAGGCTCAGAGGATAAGAGAGGAAACACACTTTGACGTCTCAATGCTTCTTTACATGGTCAACTGTAGTCTAACATGACCTGAACACTAGCATACTCAAGGCAGAACTTTTCAGGTCAGAAATTGTTGCTAGCCTCATATGAATTAGACATGACGTAGTCTGTTCCCACAACCGCTGTGGAGCGCCATGAATCTGACAAGCGAGACTACTAGACATCACATTGTCTGTTGGATTCAAGAGTAGTGATTTTTCTTAAATGTATTTATTTTACATAGTAAATTGACTAAGAACACATGGTCCGCCAGGTCAATCAGTAATAGGTAAGATTATGCAAATAAATTCAACAGCAATAAGCAACAGTCAGGTGTTCTAGCACTGCATTATAACTCCTGAAAGTGTATCACACCTTTTGACAATATTTGATGATTTGTTAATTCCTCAGCCTTGTCATTCCTACAACATTCCTTGGGAAATAAGCTAGTGATTTTGCACCACAAGGTTATGTCAGAAAATAACTAGGCTATTTGTAGTGTTACCAATGGAACTAGTTTTGAGTGACAATTTTTTATCTCACAAATCAAACCTTAGATTGCCTCATGATTATTCAGACATGACAAACCCCCAGAAAATCTGAAATACCATGTTGGTCTTCCTCTGTACCTCAGCCTGTTGCTTTAGGCCAGGTCGGTCCATTTGGCACACTCACCGGCCTTTGTCTCTGTATTTGCCTGTTATTGTTTTTTCAAGGTTTCAAAGGGAATAGATTAAACTAAAAGGGAACACATTTCTTCAATTTGTATAATTTTTTCTCCTGTTCCCATCTCTTTCATTTGCACTGTATAAACACATGCATTTTCCTTTCTGTATTCAAGATTATTTTTCTAATTTTTTGCATGCACTCAGACCGGACACTTCCCCGCCATCTGAAACAAAAAGTATTACGCAGTTTCATTTATTCACATGAAAATATTTGTTTTTACACGCCTCTAATAACAAACATCTCCATCACAATATGGTTTTGAATAGAGGACACCCATGTCACATCACCAGCGTTGGTCAAAGATCAGATGTTGGATGTTTGAAACATTGTTTATGAAGGACTGAACACACAGGGATACAGCAAGATGCTGAGAAACAAAGGACGACTGACTGGATTATTTTTTGTTTGTGCCTCAAATCTAATCAGGGCTGTCACCGATCAGTCAAAGTTATTATTAGTAGTCCTGGGCTACCTGTTCTCTTTTAGTATTGGGATAAAGTACTGAGAGCAATTATGAAGTATGGAGATGCTACCCATATAGTAGGCAAGATCACGTTAGCCCACTTATAGCCTACTTGGGGGTTGCAAATGAGATGAAAAGGTGCATTATCCACTATCAGTGTCATTTCACTCCATGACCTCAAACTATCAGCAATGGTGGGTACATTTGCGCCCCCTTGCTGCAAGCGTCTGACCAGTATAATAATAACCATGTTATTACATGGCTCGCGCCTCCGCCAAATTGTAATAACACCAGAAAATGTGTCAGTGGAATTAAATAGGACGATGTGCTTAACACAACTACCCTACCAAATTTCTTCAACACAACGAAGTGACAATATTCGGAGTTAAATGTCGGAACCTCGTGAAAGCGGTGCAAAATGTAAACCAATAGAAGTTCAGGGATAGAAACGGGCCTCCTACACACCTCCATGGGCCGAACTAAACTTGCGTCAGCCAATCTCTGTAGTTGGGCTGGAGAACATATATTCACCGTCTTATTCCCCGAAAGAGCAGTCTGTAGGCTACTCGAGGAACGACCTACTTCAACAACCAAATAAACCTTTGGGACATAATTAATCTGAAGTTTTGAGCTCATGGCAGCAATACCACTGGGGGAATAAACTAAGATGAACTGAGGACAATTTGGAAACAAATAATTACTCTGAAAATAAAGAAGAACAAAGAAGAAGCTACTATTGTTTATGACATCTTGTATCAGTCATCTTTTTTCACCAGAAATCTCTAAAAATGAGACACATCGTCTGAGCTAAAAGAAGACACGCGGAAGTTACCCAAACTAAAGTACTGACATTTA
Source organism: Coregonus clupeaformis (assembly GCF_020615455.1). Classification (NCBI taxonomy): domain Eukaryota; kingdom Metazoa; phylum Chordata; class Actinopteri; order Salmoniformes; family Salmonidae; genus Coregonus; species Coregonus clupeaformis. The sequence continues at coordinate 9,753,396 of NC_059203.1, forward strand.
AAGATTGCCAGCAATAATATCGACAAGACACACTGCGGCGATGGATTCAGGCGGCAAGGTAATTGTGACTCTAAGTGAGGCTAACGACTAGTTAGCAGCATTCTAAGAAACCAATATACAAAACTGTGTGTTTGTGTGTCTGTCTGTCTGTGTCTCTGAGAGAGAGAGAGAGAGAGAGAGAGAGAGAGAGAGAGAGAGAGAGAGAGAGACAAGCTAGTTTGTCTGAAAAACTGGTTGGGTTAGCTTGTAATGTCAATGGGTTTAGAATGGTAAGACTTTGTTTTCAATAAGTTGCACTGGCTAACTCACCATTTAATTTTTTCATTCAATTGAAATGTAAATCATGTGCGCTGTGCTGCTCACCAGCATATTTGGACGCAGTGGGATATCCGGCTGCTGGGGAAATGAAGCACGCGCGCCAGCATCATATCTTGGGGTATGCCTACGTGTGTGGCCCCTAATTGGCTATTTATAATCCCTTTTAAAGATGATAAACTACCTGCATCCTGGCTAATAAACCTGCATACCCCTCTGTTGGCATCATGCCTGTATCGTGTAAGCATGATGCCATTACTCACAGGAAGGCAGCACATTAAAGTCTAGATTGAGATGATCTGTTTTATCACAGCATATGAGGTCTTCACTTAATTTTTGTTAATTTGTCCGATGTAACATTTATTATTTACTTATTGTTGGTTTACAGTAGTAAAAGGAAGAGATGTGACTCATCTGGTCTCTGATATGGCTGACTCTTACAGCTGATGCTGTGTGGTTAGTTAACCCCATGACAACTTCAAAGTCCCTCCCAGTCCTTGCTTACTGTTACTTCTGCTTGACATGGTGAACATGTTTATTGTTCTTTTTCTGTATCCCCTTTTTTGGTTTGGTAGAGCTATGTGATTTCCTGGCGCTCAGCTGGAAGGCTATGTCCTGGACGTGATGGGAATGGTCCTGTTCTGTTCCCACAGATACCAGGACTGCAGATGGCCAGGGGCGGTCCCTTACAGGGGAATACTCACAGTAGGAAAAGACGAGGGGGTAAAAGCCTAAATTCCCATTAGGCTAGTGTTTTGCTTTCGACAGGCAGCTTGAGCTTTGAGCGTGCGTCCATGCTAATACCGCGCTGAGCGTGTTAATAATCAGCATCTCGTGGTTGGGCTTTGCCTATTGGTTTTAATGATCTCTGGGTGTGTGCAACAAGGCAGGGAAGTGGCAGTCAGCGTGTGGGTACAACCAGGTGTTGGTGACGCAGGGTGTGGTTGAAAAATCAACAGCCAAAATGCCATCAAGCTGTCACCAGCCATGGTTCAATCATGTGTGCATAACATTGTAATATGCATTTGTCCATACTCACCTCTGAGCACACATCAATGATATTCTGTCTCATCTGTCTGCAAGGTAGTACTTTTTGGCCTCACTTTGATACACCTGTTCAGATAGACACCTCCCCTGCTTGACTGCTCACCAATTGGCTGTTTAACTTCAACCTCTCTCCAAATAACAATACTGTCTAACATCTTTGTTCCCTTTATAGACTAGATAACAAGCATTCAACTAATAGGGCTTTCCCTTCCGGCGCAAAGCCTAACAATCAAAACATGACTGAATTCATGGGCAGTTTGGGCACAAGTTGTGAGTCCCTTTAAAGCTTGACTCTAAACAATAGGCTTTGTTTTTAGTTCAACGGAGGCCTCTTTTTTTCTTGGGTAAGAAGCTAGGTAATTGGGGTCAAGCATACAGTTGACCTGGTCTGTGTTGAGTGGTATAACTCTCTAAGAAACAGTTAGATTTTTGACAGAGCTGACTGTTCAGAGCCGGCATTCAGTTCCTTCCTTCTAAAAGCTTAATTCCACTCAATCCACTGCCTTTCTTCAAGACGGTCCACTAGCTTTATTTCCCTCTGCATGACTGCCCCTTCAGTATGCCCTTTAATGTACATGTCAGTGTGTTTGTTCTAATGAGGCTTAATGTCTATTTTCTATAAAATATGGGATTAAGAGATCTGGGAATGCTGTAATTGAAACAGGCACAAACGTAGAGCCTAATTAGTTTCCTAGAAGAAGTGGAAGGCATTGTACATGCTGTACTGACCTCTCTGCTAATCGCTATTCATGTAAAGGAGAGTTTGGTTAAATCTGTAAGGCACATTATCTTTTTCTCCTTAGAGCTGTACTGTATCTGATATTGTGTCCGGTTTGAAACAACCCTTGCACCAGAAATCAGTGGGAAATTAGATGGATCCTAAATACAGACGTATGTTTAGTATCAGACAGTCTGTCGAGAGTCTGTCTGCATGCCTACCTCCCAGTCTACCCATTGACCTCTATGTATGTTTTAGACCATGACCCAAGCCCAGCTCAGTTCATCCATACCATTGTGTCGCTGAGTTGTCATAATGCTTCAGCAAATGTACATTATCACAGGGGCGTTGGAAGACTCAATGTAAGTAACCTAATTTCTGTCCCTTTTACTGCCTTGAATGCCTCTGCTGATCCCACAGCTATTGTATGCAGTAATCATGTGCCTATTAACCAGAGTTATACAGCTAGCACTGAGGTGGTGTGCCCTAGTAGGAAGTTCACTGTGTGCAGCTCACCCTGCACTAACATAAATAACATGAGCATGTCTACCTCTGCTAAGCTTCCCAGTAAAGCAATGAAAACAATCAAGCATCCCAGAAAAGTGCTAAAAATAGCCCACGTTAACATATGTAGTTTACGAAACAAGGTTCAGGAAATCAATAATTTGCTAGTAACAGATGACATTCATATTCTGACAATCCCTGAAACTCACTTAGATAATACCTTTGATGATACAGCGGTAGCAATACATGGTTATAACATCTACAGAAAATACAGAAATGCCAAAGGTGGAGGTGTTGCCGTTTATATTCAGAACCACATTCCTGTAAACCTTAGAGAGGATCTCATGTTAAATACTGTTGAAGGAATATGGCTACAGGCTCATCTGCCTCACCTAAAGCCCATCCTGGTGGTAAGCTGCTATAGACTACCAAGTGCTAACAGTCAGTATCTGGATAACATGTGTGAAATGCTTGATAATGTATGTGATATCAACAGAGAGGTATATTTTCTGTGTGATTTAAATATTGACTGGCTTTCATCAGGCTGCCCACTCAAGAGAAAGCTTCAAACTGTACCTAGTGCCTGCAACCTGGTTCAGGTTGACTACCTACCAGGGTAGTTACAAACAGCACAGGAGTGAAATCATCAACATGTATTGATCACATCTTTACTAATGCTGCAGAAATTTGTTTTAAAGCCGTATCCAAATCCATCGGATGTAATGATCACAATATAGTAGCCATATCTAGGAAAACCAAAGTTCCAAAGGCTGGGCCAAATATAGTGGATAAGAGGTCATACAATACGTTTTGTAGTGATTCCTATGTTGTTGATGTAAATAATATTTGTTGGTCCGTGGTGTGTAATGAGGAGCAAACAGACGCTGCACTTGACACATTTATGAAATTGCTTATCCCAGTTACTAATATGCCTGCACCCATTAAGAAAATGATGAGGAATTGAAAAATGGTATGGTTGCAACGTGTACCAGCAGTAATTTTAGAAGAGGCTAGGGTGTTAGAAGAGGGGGACCACTGACAATTCTAGATTATAGACAAAGGTGATTAAATTAACTGGAACTAAACTATTGCATTATAGGTTTCACTTACAGGGAAGATGTGGCTGTAAACATTACATAGCAGGAAGTAATTCTGTTTCACCATACATCCTCCCAAAACCAGTAGTGTCAGCTTTAGGGCTTTGGTCACCAGACATTAGGCAACAAAGTGCTTATGTGAAAAAAAGGTTATATCTTACACTTGGAATTGACTTTCACAATTCTGCTTACCTATTATACAACTTTTTTCCAAACCCTGTTCCCGTTCCTTTTAAGAACAGGTTCACCATCGTCATTCATCAGCGCAGTATACACTGGCTCCTGCGTCAGTGTTTCCTTGTTGGACTGCTTTTGTTGATCTTATGAAGTAGATCTAATTTACCTAACTACCTCCAAGCATTTAACCATTGGACTTTGTTGAGTAAACTGTTGCTCAAGGGACAGGCCTATGATCACTTTAGATGTTTGCTCAAGCCCAGACTGTCTCATGCATCACATCGATGTGAAGAGGTTTCACTGATGAGGCATTAGATGAGGCAGGTCTGAAACGTAAACATTGATTGTAATCATGCAAAAGCCTTTTTTGGAGAACGGTTGTATATCAGCATATTCAATTTTTATTGATCCAAGTTAGATTCATTAAATTATAACCAACTAGGCCTAAAGCCACAGTCAACAATACTCCAGCCACATCACTGTGACTGGGCAAGAATTCACAGACTCACTCCTGAGGAGAAGGAGATTTATTTGCATGGAAGTTTGGTTGCGCTGACAGAACCAAGGAAATCTTTATATAAACATGTTCTAAAAATGGTAAGGGATTTGTATGCTGTCGGTATGCCAGTTAAACTCTCCTGATTTTGTTGTCTCAATGAAAGTTGTTTTATTATATAACCAGTACCTTTAGTTCCTTATTGAACATGGGCATGAGTCATCAGTCATCATGTGACAAGGTCTTTTTGTATAGCTTATCTAATCAAAATACTATTTGAATACAAGTCAGTACATCTTTGACAGGAATGTAAAGCTGTTTTACAAAGATGGTGACATTATGTGTTTAAAGAGCCAGTGTTAGTCTGTAAGGCTGTGACAACCATCTCAGAGCTGGAGGGTGTGACTTCGTTGTTTCCGAGGTGAATGATACGTGACCATCCCCTTTCAGAAAGAACACACTGGAATGTTTTCTGATAGCATAGAACACAAGATACTAACTTTAAGCATCAGTTGTCAGAGCACCTTACCGATCACTGCACCTGTACACAGCCCATCTGAAATTAGCCCACCCAACTACCTCATCCCTATATTGTTATTTATTTTGCTCATTTGCACCCCAGTATCTCTATTTGAACATAATCTCTTGCACATCTATCATTCCAGTGTTAATACTAATTGTAATTATTTTGCACTATAGCCTATTTATTGCCTTACCTCCATAACTTGCTACATTTGCACACACTGTATATTTACTTTATGTTTTGTTTACCCCATATGTAACTCTGTGTTGTTGTTTTTATCGCACTGCTTTGCTTTATCTTGGCCAGGTCGCAGTTGTAAATGAGAACTTGTTCTCAACTGGCTTACCTGGTTAAATAAAGGTGAAATAAAAAATAAAATAAAAAAAGATCTGCCCTGATTCTTTCTCCTAATAGTGTGTGTGTGTGGGTGTGCTTATATGTGTTTAGGCCAGGGGGAGGCATGGTTAGGGCTGTGGTGGTCACAAAATGTCTTCAGCCGGTGATTGTCAAGCAAATAACTGTCAGTCTCACGGTAATTGACCGTTAATGAACATAAACACATTTAGCATCTCCTGGCTTCCTCACATAGCCTACAAGCCATTAAAAAAAGTATAATAAATCCATGTAATATAGTCTACACCTTCACAATAAATCCATTATTTATTTTAGACAGGTCTAAAGAAGCATGATATGAAGAAAATGTAGTCTATAATAGCATACTCTGAGTTGTCCTTATGTTAGGTCCTGATGTGGCTATGCCAAATGGCTGTGGGCTACACTAGTTCATTTAGCAGACAAGATTTGCTTATAATTCCATGGCATTATTTTATATTATTTTATAGTATGAAGAATACAATTGAACAAAGCTGAATAAAATATAACATTTTCTCCAAACAATTTGAGGGAGTGCGCACAATCTGTGTTGTGCGGTTAACAAAGAAATAGGTACTCCTATATGCTTAATTTAGAGTTATTCAAGTAACTTTAGTTGTTCTACAAACGTTGGGATATATGTTTTTTATTTTTAATACATTGTAAGGCTGCGTGAAGAGACTCTAATGATGATTTGAGTCACTTGAAATGCTTGAGCTCTGCTTTGTTTTTTGCGCAGGCTGTACACACTCCAATAGTCTCTCATTCACAATTTGACAAGCATAATGCCTCGAATGTCATGGCGGCATCCCCTTTGTGGCCGTAATGCACCTTAAAAATGTCCATGCCTTTTGCGGCCCGGAGTGCTGTGTTGTGCCCTTCTCTCTGAGTGTGCTGCGCAATCCGAAGCGTCTCTCACTCACACGGCTCTCCGTCCCATGATCGGGTCTTTCTCACAGGCTACAAGTTAAGACAAACACATCGAGGACGCAACTGCACGCGTCCTTATCCAATTCCGAGGTGCATATTGAAGATATTGGAAGAACTGTCCACATTTACTTTTCGTCAGCCAACAAGGTGAGTAGGCCTAACGAACAGCAAAAGCACAAGCCTATTTCAATCTACTATCCCTCATAGTACAAAAGTCGACCTATTCTATTCTGTGCGATAAATAAATATTCCAAACATAGTCTGGGATAGTTGTGGGATGCAATAGATCCCAAATTAATACAACCACTAGCATCAAAAAACCTTTTTTATGCAATGTGGCTGATGCAGCAGATCATAACGTTTAGCTTAAAATGTTGATAAACTATTAGGCTACTTATTCACATTATAAGCGCAGCAATGTGCACATGGTAGTAGGCTATAAGCACGAATGTTCCATTAGCGGAAAACACCATTATCAAAAGTGACCGCAAATGCAATTATGCATGTAATGCTTTTATTATAAAGGTGCAGTTTTATGGTGAAAATAATCTTCCCCAAACTTGAAACTCACGCGCTGCTTATACAGTTGAAGTCGGAAGTTTACATAAACTTAGGTTGGAGTCATTAAAACTCGTTTTTCAACAACTCCACAAATTTCTTGTTAACAAACTATAGTTTTGGCAAGTCAGTTAGGACATCTACTTTGTGCATGACACAAGTAATTTTTCCAACAATTGTTTACAGACAGATTATTTCACTTATTATTCACTATATCACAATTCCAAGGGATCAGAATATTACATACACTAAGTTGACTGTGCCTTTAAACAGCTTGGAAAATTCCAGAAAATTATGTCATGACTTTAGAAGCTTCTGATAGGCTAATTGAAATAATTGGAGTCAATTGGAGGTGTACCTGTGGATGTATTTCCAGGCCTACCTTCAAACTCAGTGCCTCTTTGCTTGACATCATGGGAAAATCAAAAGAAATCAGCCAAGACCTCAGAAAAAAGATTGTAGACCTCCACAAGTCTGGTTCATCCTTGGGAGCAATTTCCAAATGCCTGAAGGTACCACGTTCATTTGTACAAACAATAGTACGCAAGTATAAACACCATGGGACCACGCAGCCGTCATACCGCTCAGGAAGGAGACGCGTTTTGTCTCCTAGAGATGAACGTACTTTGGTGCAAATCAATCCCAGAACAACAGCAATGGACCTTGTGAAAATGCTGGAGGAAACATGTACAAAAGTTTCTATATCCACAGTAAAACGAGTCCTATATCGACATAACCTGAAAGGCCGCTCAGCAAGGAAGAAACCACTGCTCCAAAACCGCCATAAAAAAGCCAGACTATGGTTTGCAACTGCACATGGGGAAAAATATCATACTTTTTGGAGAAATGTCCTCTGGTCTGATGAAACAAAAATAGAACTCTTTGGCCATAATGACCATCGTTATGTTTGGAGGAAAAAGGGGATTGCTTACAAGCCGAAGAACACCATCCCAACCGTGAAGCACGGGGGTGGCAGCATCATGCTGTGGGGGTGCTTTGCTGCAGGAGGGACTGGTGCACTTCACAAAATAGATGGCATCATGAGGAAGGACAATTATGTGGATACAGTGGGGAAAAAAAGTATTTAGTCAGCCACCAATTGTGCAAGTTCTCCCACTTAAAAAGATGAGAGAGGCCTGTAATATTCATCATAGGTACACGTCAACTATGACAGACAAAATGAGAAAAAAAATCCTGAAAATCACATTGTAGGATTTTTAATGAATTTATTTGCAAATTATGGTGGAAAATAAGTATTTGGTCAATAACAAAAGTTTCTCAATACTTTGTTATATACCCTTTGTTGGCAATGACACAGGTCAAACGTTTTCTGTAAGTCTTCACAAGGTTTTCACACACTGTTGCTGGTATATTGGCCCATTCCTCCATGCAGATCTCCTCTAGAGCAGTGATGTTTTGGGGCTGTCACTGGGCAACACAGACTTTCAACTCCCTCCAAAGATTTTCTATGGGGTTTAGATCTGGAGACTGGCTAGGCCACTCCAGGACCTTGAAATGCTTCTTACGAAGCCACTCCTTCGTTGCCCGGGGCGGTGTGTTTGGGATCATTGTCATGCTGAAAGACCCAGCCACGTTTCATCTTCAATGCCCTTGCTGATGGAATTAGGTTTTCACTCAAAATCTCACGATACATGGCCCCATTCATTCTTTCCTTTACACGGATCAGTCGTCCTGGTCCCGTTGCAGAAAAACAGCCCCAAAGCATGATGTTTCCACCCCCATGCTTCACAGTAGGTATGGTGTTCTTTGGATGCAACTCAGCATTCTTTGTCCTCCAAACACGACGAGTTGAGTTTTTACCAAAAAGTTCTATTTTGGTTTCATCTGACCATATGACATTCTCCCAATCCTCTTCTGGATCATCCAAATGCACTCTAGCAAACTTCAGACGGGCCTGGACATGTACTGGCTTAAGCAGGGGGACACGTCTGGCACTGCAGGATTTGAGTCCCTGGCGGCGTAGTGTGTTACTGATGGTAGGCTTTGTTACTTTGGTCCCAGCTCTCTGCAGGTCATTCACTAGGTCCCCCTGTGTGGTTCTGGGATTTTTGCTCACCGTTCTTGTGATCATTTTGACCACACGGGGTGAGATCTTGCATGGAGCCCCAGATCGAGGGAGATTATCAGTGGTCTTGTATGTCTTCCATTTCCTAATAATTGCACCCACAGTTGATTTCTTCAAACCAAGCTGCTTACCTATTGCAGATTCAGTCTTCCCAGCCTGGTGCAGGTCTACAATTTTGTTTCTGGTGTCCTTTGACAGCTCTTTGGTCTTGGCCATAGTGGAGTTTGGAGTGTGACTGTTTGAGGTTGTGGACAGGTGTCTTTTATACTGATAACAAGTTCAAACAGGTGCCATTAATACAGGTAACGAGTGGAGGACAGAGGAGCCTCTTAAAGAAGAAGTTACAGGTCTGTGAGAGCCAGAAATCTTGCTTGTTTGTAGGTGACCAAATACTTATTTTCCACCATAATTTGCAAATAAATTCATTAATAATCCTACAATGTGATTTTCTGGATTTTTTTTCTCTCAATTTGTCTGTCATAGTTGACGTGTACCTATGATGAAAATTACAGGCCTCTCTCATCTTTTTAAGTGGGAGAACTTGCACAATTGGTGGCTGACTAAATACTTTTTTTCCCCACTGTATATTGAAGCAACATCTCAAGACATCAGTCAGGAAGTTAAAGCTTGGTCACAAATGGGTCTTCCAAATGGACAATACTTCCAAAGTTGTGGCAAAATGGCTTAAGGACAACAAAGTCAAGGTATTGGAGTGGCCATCACAAAGCCCTGACCTCAATCCTATAGAAAATTTGTGGGCAGAACTGAAAAAGCATGTGTGAGCAAGGAGGCCTACAAACCTGACTCAGTTACACCAGCTTTGTCAGGAGGAATGGGTCAAAATTCACCCAACTTATTGTGGGAAGCTTGTGGAAGGCTACCCGAAACGTTTGACCCAAGTTAAACAATTTAAAGGCAATGCTACCAAATACTAATTGAGTGTATGTAAACTTCTGACCCACTGGGAATGTGATGAAAGAAATAAAAGCTGAAATAAATCATTCTCTCTACTATTATTCTGACATTTCACATTCTTAAAATAAAGTGGTGATCCTAACTGACCTAAGACAGGGAACTTTTACTAGGATTAAATGTCGGGAATTGTGAAAAACTGAGTTTAAATGTATTTGGCTAAGGTGTATGTAAACTTCCGACTTCAACTGTATATGCCAGTTAGGCTCTAAACCCCTTGTAAAGTGGATTAATGTGCTTAATTTTAAGAAGTGATTTGGCCACATTAGTTGTGATACAAACCTTATTAAAACATATAGGCCTATGGGCTAGGCTACATGAGGTGTGTGACTATGATTCGAACAAGTCGCAAAAAAAAGGCATTGTTTCTTATGCTGTGCATCATTCACAAGTGATAATATATAATTCACAAGTGATAGGTTAATATTGTCACCCATTAGAATATTCTTGATTTAATCTTGTCTTTACATAGACTAAATAATATATGTGTGACATTTGTTTTGATTTAGAATGGACCATTATCATGCACCTGTATCGAAACAGGGGCAGCGGGAAAAAATACATGTTGTTTATGCACTTAAATAGCGAATGGAGGATTTTCAACTCCTGTTGTAAATATAAGCAATGTGCTTAATATTAGGAAAGTAGAGAAATAAATAGAGTAGGCCATTGCCTATAGAAAGCTGATGTTATCCTCCTCTTTTTATTAGAGGCCATCACTCTGTTTTCTCCCGCAATTGCATAGCCTATAGAAATGTTGCGCAACATGAGCTCATGGGCTCTCATGAAGTGTTTGATTAGATTTTCAAATACATTTGCATTGATGTCAGAGTGATTAGAGGGACAATAGAGTGCTGAGTACCAGGCAGTTAGCAAGTTTGGTAGGCTACTAATGACCAGCAGCATCAGAACTTGGAGAAGCCTAATTACCATGACTAAACGGTCATGTGGAATTTGACTGCCTTCATGACTCGTGACCGCCGGTGTGGCGGTAATACGGTCACCGTAACAGCCCTAGGCAATGTCTCCCTCTACACACTGGTATGTAGGTTAAACGCAATGTCACAGAGGAGTGTTTCATAGTTCCTCACATACACACACACACACACACACATCCAAACACACTCCAGTGAAGTTCCATATTTCGGGAGTATTTGCAAACAAGTTTGGCTGTGTTAAAGGGTCCCAATCTCACTCAAACAGTGGCCATTTAAAACCTGCACATCTTTTGAGTGAACAAGAGGGAGGTAGCCTATGAGTGTGGTGTTGAATGAAGATTACTGTGTCTCTTGTTAATTTGGAAATTGGTGTTTTTACAAAAGTGAGGTATTGTCTATAAGAATGACATAACTGGTTCACTGAAAGGAAGCATGGCTCCTTTAAGATCCTAGCCAACAGCTTTCAAACTTCTGGATTCCTGAACGTGTGTGTGTTTGTGTGTGGTGAATGTTCACATCCTGTACTGAGGCTGGTTATAACAACCCAGTGATGCACTCGTTGAACCCCAGCGACTCATCGCTTGTGTGGAACCTTATTGGTCAACCTGCTACTGTGGGGTGGGCCCACAAAACTTTCAGGCCTGCCCTTTTTTGGGTCTCTTACTGAGCTACACTGAGCTTGCTGTGCAGTGAGTGTTTTCCAAACATTCTAGCTCCCTACCCTCTTCATACCCTCAGGCAAGAATCTCAGAATTCACAAAAATATTATGCCATGAATAAGAAACACATGTAGGCTATAACAACCAATGACACAACTCTGAAATCACGCAAGTTCATTATCTTAGTTTATATAGTTGAGTACATTTTGTAACAATGGTCATAGCTTATATTTTTCCTTGCGGAAATCTGAGATTTGACGATGGTTCACTTTCACACACATTTTACAGACATGTGGGACCTAGTCATAACTACACTGGCTTTAAGTTTGGAATCCCGATATAGTCACAACATGAGTAAGAAATAGGATCTCAGCTTCCATAGCAACTGGTGTGAAGCATTAAGGCTAACTCTAACTTCAGAACAGCCATGTCACTATCAAAACATCACCACAGATACAGACAACTCCCAAACAGTGGAAAACTCCCATTACCAGTAACCCACATACCTCTTCTCCACACGATTGTAACCAACTCAAAAAAACAACTCATGGGTAGTGTAAACCCCAATATGCCTACAATACTGACTTAGCCACAGACACGCACTACATGAAATGTGAAAGTGGCATAATGGCTCATCTGAAAAGGATTGTGTGTGAGTGTTAACTTGATTGCATGAGGACAATCTCTGCCTGACTTGGGGCTCCACTGGGATTAAGCCCATCAAAAGATTTTAGAACTAACAGGAACAAGAACAAGAACAATGCCGGGGGCTAGACCACCGCTCCCCTGAGAGGGCTGGGTGCCGACACATGGTCCTAATGCACCATATTTACAGTCAACCACCTGAGGTGGACAGTTTGAGGATTAACTCCTCCCTCCTATCTTCTTGGCCTGAGGCTAGGTTGCCTTCTTGCAAGTTGGGTCACTATCACACACATTTGGGGCAGTACAACCACCTATTGCACAATGTAGGATTCTAGCCCATTCTACGAAACTGCAGCTCAAGTTAGGCAAGTTTTTTGACATTTTGGAGGAAGAAACGCATTTAGAAACTAAAACATTACCAGGGCCACATTCATTTGAGTGGTCAATGCAAAGGACATGAATCAGGAGAATCAGGACATTTTGCAATCTTCAGGGTGTTCATAGTGAAATTACTTGTCTAACTAGTAGAACAGGATGAAGTCAATGGATATTGTAAAACTAAGTTGATTAACCCTTACAGTACTGTGCCAAGGAGGTTCTCACTCAAAATATGCCTAAAGGCCTATCTAGCCAAGTCATATATGGAATGGCATCAACGGGATAACTTAGCCTACAGATTTGTTATCATAAGACAATAAGTCTGTCAACTCCAAGTACCTTCAAGATTTGGAAGAGAGGTGATTTCTAACTGACTCTCTCTCCTGTCTCATTTCAGCAAGTAACCTTCCAGTTGATGCTGACGGTGGGAGCAGCGGTGATTGGCTCGCTGCAGTTCGGTTACAACACCGGTGTCATCAACGCCCCTCAGAAGGTGAGTCCACAGGGATGAGATTGGGTGGGGAGGTGGGGCTGATGTGTCTGATCAGAATCGGGTGGGGAAGGCTTGTCTATAGTTATCCCACCGACACCGTTTTTGAATCGTCCCCCTGCCCCTGCCCCTGCCCCTGTGCCAGTCTAGGCCAGTCAAGATGTTCCCTGCAACACCTGAAAAGAAGGGGGCTAATAATAACTCGATGTAGGCCTATCTCGTCCAAGGCACTGTCTATTAGAGGACCTCTGTGACGTGATTCATGTGTAAAGGAGTGTTTCCATGCCCCAAAAGGGCTCAGCCTGCTGGACTGTAGGTAAAGAGACACCCAGGAGAGTGCTACTCACTCCGTTAAAGGGAACATAATTTAGGAGCTCTCAGTGAGATCTGACTCCATCAGTTAAATTAACCTATTTTCCATTAACTTAAACAAAATGAGTTTCTTTGACCCTACTCCTTCAAACTGTTGCACATATAAGTGTGTCCCCTGGACAGCTTTTTACTGTAGGTGCTAACTCTACAGAATTGTTTTGTTTACTGAAAGCTCACAACAGCCTGGGGATGTTAGGTCATGTGGTCTATAAGAATCTCTTAATTTAGGTAAAAGGGCTGAGCCACACACAGTATTGCTCTTTGTATGAACAAACCTTCTGGCGCTCAGCTCGGCTCAAAGTTCCAGGTGCCTTGTTGCCCGGATACTAGAGCCCGACCGATATATCGGTTTTACTGATATTATCAGCTGTTATACCACAGCATTGTTGAATACTTGTTTCTGATTGGCTAGAAGGGCATTCTAGAATGGACACAAACAGGTAACAGGAAAAGTTTGAAAAGAAATCAGGACAAATGTTTTTGGTATTTTACCCCCTTTTTCTCCCCAATTTTGTGGTATCCAATTGGTAGTTACAGTCTTGTCCCATCGCTACAACTCCCGTACGGACACAGGAGAGGCGAAGGTCGAGAGTCGTGCGTCCTCCGAAACACAACCCAACCTAGCCACACTGCTTTTTGACACAGTGCCTGCTCAACCCGGAAGCCAGCCGCACCAATGTGCCGGAGGAAATACCGTACACCTGGCGACTGAGTCAGCGTGCACTGCGCCCGGCCCGCCACAGGAGTCGCTAGTGCGCGATGGGACAAGGACATCCCTGCCGGCTACTTTGCTGTTATTCTGGCTGCAGAGGTCGTGACTGTGTTAGCCATAGCTAGTTGGCTAGCTAGCAAGCAAGGGATAAGAACGTTGCCACTGAGCATGGCAACAGAACATAAAGAACGAACGACTGGGTCACGTCGATAAATATCAAACCAATCGAACGACTAGCAAACAAAAGATGAGAAAGTATGAATTTGCTTATAAAAATGAATGTCCTGATGGCTACCTTGCGCTGCCATTGTTGTCTGTGATCCAGCACGGTTTTACTTTATTTTATAGTACTACTGATATTGATACTTCATACAGTGCCTTCAGAAAGTATTCACAGCCCTTTACTTTTTCCACATTTTGTTGTGTTACAAAGTGAGATTAAAATCGATTTAATTGCCATTTGTTGTCAACAATCTACACAAAATACTCTGTAATGTCAGTGGAAGAAAAATTCTAACATTTGTAAAAAAATAAATATGAAAAATAAAACACTAATACTGAAAGCACACTGACACATGCTCAGTAATACCACACAATGCCACAGCTGTTTAGTAGCAACATACAGAGTGCAGGGAAGTCTTAACAGAAACGATAGCGTTGCTGAGCATAGAGACACATCCAGATTCAGGATAAACGTGATAACAGCATTACTACTGTATATGGAGACCCCACCTCGCCCTCACTCCCTCTCTCTCTTTCTCTATGATTAGGGATGGAGCGTTGCTGGTTGTTGTGACGCAGGCCCTCCACTCTAAAGAGTGCAGCACTGATTAGATTAGGTGTCTCTCAAGGGCCCTGGGCTGCTGGCCTGTTTGTCCTCTTACCTCCCTTCCCGCTCCAAATTGGGCACCTTGTAACACAGACAGACCTGACCGCCTGCCCAGCCAGGAGTCCACAGAGACAGTAACACTTTAATCAGAACAGGGTCACCGGTCATGAATGAACAGTGTATTTCATTGTGTCCAGGTGCTTGCTAGGTCTTGGGTCAGACACCAGCCTATTCAGAGCAAATCAAGGATATGAAATCAAGGACAGCCATTCTCTATCTGTAAGAATTTATTTTATTGAACACTATTAACAGTGTTAGGCTGACTAGGCTAGGCTATATTAGATTTGTCATCACTTTTTTTCATAAAATTAGGATAACTTTCTAGGTCTGTATAATTTATGCCAGACCCTATGTCATATCTTGAACAGCCTACCCCTCAGCTGACTTAAACATACATTAGCAGTTCTATATGAATCACTCAGCGTTATGTAAGTATCGGTAAAAAAAGTATATTGTATAATCTATCAGCAAAGCACATGACAGGAGCCAGCAGTGATATTTGGGAGGGGAGGACAGGAGGAGACAGTACTAGAGGTGCTAGATAGAGGGCACATTCCTCCCAGCCTGTACTACTTAACTTCCATCACACGCTGGGCGGACTTATGTATGTTTGGCAACACTGATAAGCACTGTGGGGGAAGGGGCTGAAACCCAACACCTCGCTCTTTCATAAACTTCCTTGTTGATGGAAAATGAGGGGCGCGTTCAGCAGGACGCAACTTTTTGGAACGTTCAGATATAAAAATGCAATGTAGAACAAACATGCATCTCTGACATGTAGAATAAGAAATCATGTCGGCTCTATTTGTGGTAATTCTATCTACAACATTCAGAACATTTTCATACGAAACATGGCCCTGAAATCCAATCCTATACCGTCATCTACTGGCCAGACACCAAAATAGCAGCCGCCCGGGCCAATGGCAATGAGGACAAGGAAACACTTTATTTTTTACTGTCTCTTCAGTTAAAAAAGCAAATTAACATTTGACTGTGGTTTCTTTCTTTGGCACCGTTTCGTTCTTTGGCATTGTTTTAAGCTGCCGTTGTTTTCTTCCCTTCTCTGCTAGGTTATTGAGAGCTTCCTCAACGAAACATGGAACACACGCTACAAAGTCCAAATCACCAAGACCTCCCTCACCACCCTGTGGTCCGTCTCCGTCGCCATCTTCTCTGTCGGTGGTATCTTCGGCTCCTTCTCCGTGGGCCTGTTTGTCAACCGCTTTGGCAGGTAAATACGTCACTTCACAATGTTTATTTACAACTGTGTTATGTGAGATGATATTACATAGATGGCCTATGTACTGTATAATATCTGTGACATGTAAAGGTTTGTACAATAATTGGACTGTAATTGACATGTCTACAGGAGGAACTCCATGCTGATGGCCAACGTGCTGGCCTTTGTCGCCGCTGCTTTAATGGGCTTCTCTAAGCTAGGTGAGTCGTGGGAGATGCTGATCATCGGGCGCTTCGTGGTGGGACTTTACTCCGGCCTCTCCACTGGCTTTGTACCCATGTACGTGGGTGAGGTGGCCCCCACTGCCCTTCGAGGAGCCCTGGGTACCCTCCACCAGCTGGGCATTGTCATGGGCATCCTGATGGCACAGGTCAGTGCCAGTGGCAACAGGGATATTATATGGAGAATAATGGATGATATGTATGCTTTTACAAAGGGTTCTCTATGAGAGTTGTGCTACATAATCTTTTTTTTTAACCTTTATTTTGACATGGAGTCATGCTGAGACCAAGGTCTCATTTACAGATGAGCCCAGTAATTACAAAAATATACACATCAATACACTACGAAAGCAAAACAGAGATACAAAACACAATCATAGAAAACAAATAAATGTTTCAATAAATAGGTCCTCAATCAGCCATCTGAACTGCCCTAGAAGCACCAAATCATGACATTAACGATTTTGGAGATTATTCCGCAAGTAACGTGCAAAAAACCTAAAAGCAGATTTACCGCTCAGTTGATAGAACATGGCGCTTGCAACACCAGGATAGTGGGTTTGATTCCTGGGATCACGTAAAATGTATGCATGCATGATTGTAAGTCTATTTGTATAAAAACGTCTGCTAAATGGCATACATTATTATTATTATTATTATTATTATTATTATTATAGATCGAAGGGATCTCCAGAGTTAGCCATTCCTGAGACTGGGTCGGTCTGGTAGCTCGTACGTCTTTAGGTTAACAATGAAGTAAGGTACGGCGGAAGTTTGCACAAGAGGGCTTAATCGGATGGTGGTCTAACTATGTGTTGTGGTTCAGGTGTTTGGCATGGATGCCTTAATGGGGAACGAGTTACTGTGGCCCTTCCTGCTGGGCTTCACCTTCATCCCAGCCCTGGTGCAGTGTGCCCTGTTGCCCTTCTGCCCCGAGAGCCCCCGCTTCCTCCTCATCAACCGCAACGAGGAGAACAAGGCCAAAACTGGTGAGTAGAGTACATTTACACACAAACACACATTCATACGCTTTATGTAATCAGTTCAGCCAATTTCAGGTCTGTCAATTTGAATGAGTTGAAAATATTCCTCATCTAAAATAATAGCACATTTTCAATTCATTAGTTGAATTTAAACTTATCCCCTGAATTGTTTGAATTGACCAGGTATTGAGTGACCCAACCCAGACTGTAATGTAACCTCCTATTCTCTCTCTGTCCCTGTAAGTCCTGAAGAAGCTGCGTGGGACCACAGACGTGAGTGCAGACATGCAGGAGATGAAGGAGGAGGCCAGGCAGATGATGAGGGAGAAGAAGGTGACCATCCTGGAGCTGTTCCGCTCGCCACTCTACCGCCAGCCCATCTTCATCGCCATCATGCTCCAGCTCTCCCAGCAGCTGTCTGGCATCAACGCTGTGAGTCACCTCTCATACTTCTCACCCCAAACACACACTCCATATACACAAACACGTATGCTAACATGTCTATTTTCTAACTCTAAACTGTGTTTTTGGTGTCCTCCAGATTTTCTACTATTCTACCCGTATCTTTGAGAAGGCCGGAGTTGCTCAGCCTGTTTATGCTACAATTGGTGCCGGCGTGGTCAACACAGCCTTCACTGTGGTGTCGGTGAGTAACTATGGCAGATACTGGTGTGTTTGTGTCATTTTTGGTGCGCATGATGCATGATGAACCACATTTGTGTTTGGACAGTACAACTCAACCCTATCTCCGTTCCTCAGCTGTTTGTGGTGGAGCGCGCTGGACGCAGGTCTCTCCACCTGCTGGGGCTGATTGGAATGGCAGGCGCTGCCGTCCTGATGACCATCGCTCTGGCTCTGCTGGTACTTAGACTAACTACAACACATTTCACATAATGCTAGCAGCTCTCATAAGGAATGAATGAGGAAAAACACTTGTTAATATAATATGTAGCATGAATACCAGTAGTTTAACCCTCTGCTGTCTGTTTGTCCTCCATCAGGACCAGCTGCCATGGATGTCCTACGTGAGTATTGTGGCCATATTTGCCTTCGTAGCGTTCTTTGAGATCGGCCCGGGTCCCATCCCCTGGTTCATCGTGGCTGAGCTGTTCTCCCAGGGACCCCGGCCCTCGGCCTTCGCTGTGGCTGGCTTCTCCAACTGGACTGCCAACTTCATAGTGGGCATGGCCTTCCAGTATGTAGAGGTAAGCACTGAGCACAACCTTGTTAGTCAGATGCTCAACATGGTAGATGTTGTAGAAATACTAATCTTGATATATGTGAACTGGTAGTTTGAATACATGTTTGTTTGGAGCCCACTGCTTAATAAACAGAGTCATCAATGTTCTCTCTCCTTCTCTACACCTTCTCACCCTACAGGAGTTGTGTGGCCCTTATGTCTTCGTCATCTTCACCATACTGCTGCTCAGCTTCTTCATCTTCACCTACTTCAAGGTGCCTGAGACCAAGGGCCGGACGTTTGACGAGATCTCGGCCGGGTTCCGCCAGTCGGCTGGCACTGGGGGAGAGAAGCACTCGCCAGAGGAGCTTAACAGCCTGGGGGCTGACTCTCAGCTCTAAGCACCTGTCCCTCCCCTCTCCTCTCGTTCCACACCCCCTGATGAGGCCCGGCCCTGAACCCTCCCTGACCACCCCAACCTGAGGGGACTACTCACTAACTGCGTGAAAACTACTAAACTGACACACTGGTTGTCATTACATTTCAGGCATCTTCACCAAGCTGAGAACAGATGCCCCGATCCCCCCTCCTGATCCCCTGTCTCAATGTCTCTAGCTCCTTTCTCTTCTCATCACAACACAAACTTGGTGTGAGCAGGGACATGGGTGGAAGAGGGTGGCTTGGAATGGTAGATGGTTAGAAGAAGGAAAAGGGGGGTCTTCAATTACACAACGTCAAATGCTAAGTAACCTTTACTTTATTTTCTCTTGCCTTACTCATTTTGTCGGTTTAGATATCCATGCTTATGTCCCTTATGCAGGTCTCAGTACTTCTCATTGTAAGGGATGATTTTAAAGTTCAGAATTTGTGTTTTTGTTCCCTTTGATACTTGATGAGACAGAGCATACTGTATAGCAACACTGTAGCCACAGCAAATTTGAGCAATTGGTGTGGAATTGAAATATGACATTTGTACTGTTTTCCAACAGGGGGAGCAGTCCTCAATAAAAGGCCTTCTACTGTATTGTACCGCAACTACACTTGCTTTGCCAGTCCAGAGGGACTAAACCACAACTAATGGTTATTCTGTTCCACAGAGGGAATGTCTGAGGCTACATATAACAATATGTATGTCTTTATTACACAGACTCTCTGTTTATGACCTACATTATTTACTGGAACAATCAAGACCTTCAAGACATTGCATGCCATGTAAATATTTTTTTTACCAACTCATTTTGAACTTCTGTCCAGATAGGTTTTTGATTATTTTAGGAATATTTGTTTCTTATGGAAAAATAAATGAAATCATGAATAGTCGTTTTTTATGAGGTTTATTTCTTAGTGAATTACAAGCACTGTTACAAAAATGCCATCAAACATTGGGTGAATACTTTTGGGCTGTAAGTATGTGTACATTTTATATTTCATTCCCAAGCTTTTAGACCATTTGGGGTCAGACTCCCAACTAATGTTCTATGTTTATAGAAAAGTAGTGATTTTTGTTATTGTAACTCCACAATTATTTTGCATAGTTCAGCACTGTAGGGGCTGCTATCTTGTTCAATGATGTTTTGTGACACATAGCTGACAACCCTGTATAATTGGCTGATTCAGCCGACACCACCTCTTGATGTAGAGGTTCCTGTCTATGACTGCTGTGCCACTTCAAGAAGGTTTCCTTTCTTGTTATAAGGCATTTTGAGGAAAGTTGTCTTTTTAGAAGCATTTTATCATCCACAGTGTTGGTTGTGTTGTCACAAAAAATATTCCATAATAGTAGTTGGAGCATGGATCAAAACATTCTACAAAATATGGAACCCCGTTATGTTACTGCAAAGAGACTGGGTTAGATGTCATTGTTATTATTATTATTATTATTATTATTATTATTATTATTATTGTTTTTAACTACATGGTCAGCCTAACCTATCCCTACATTCACAGATCTATGCTATTAGAAATCAAAAGGTAGGCAGAATATGTTTTACAATCAAATATAGGCTAATCCAGCGAGTCTAAAGTGAAAATGGTTTTAAAGTGGTTTAAATGGTTTTTGTAATGGACCTTGACCCAAACAGAACTCCACAAGAAACATCCATTGTAATCATTCCATGATGACTTTGTGTGCATTTACATGCATGAAAATATATGAATGTGTCTTTGAAATTATATGGGACTCTTTAGTACTGTCTCCTCCCCCAACAATGTGTCAGTTAAACACTGTAACCTCATTGACTGTAAATTGCCCTAAGCCATCAAATGGCAGGATCAATGTAGGCACCAAAGACTTGGCAATATGCCGGATTGAACTCCGACCCTGTGATGGAGTGCAAAAGATGCACTTATGGACTGAAATCAAATGCAATGTACTTTGTGTGTTTAGTTTGACAATTATATTTGGGCATTTTATGAACACATTTATTAACACATGATGTATGCATAAAACAGTTGAATAAATCCATTACTGCACAGAATGAGGCCACAATACTTTTAATGTAAATACAATAGATAGTAGAGAACCCAAATGTATAAAATATTTTATTTTAGTTACTACTTATAAAGAGGAATATGACTAGTATCGGTAGTTTCTATTTTTGCATAATAAACACACCTGCCTTTATTTTCTCTGATTTACTCTCTGAAGAAATATTGTTTGAGATAACTATTAACACAATCTTACTTCAGCTTTGAACATGAACCATTTAATGATATATACTATTTATTAGATGTCTAATTTATTAGTGTTGTTTTTATTTTCTCAAAATGTTAGTACAATATTCATTTACATTTTGTAAAAGCGCCTGTGTGTATGTTGGATGGATATGAACCTCCAACAGAAAATTATTTTGTAAAACAGTGTGCTATGATGTCAATGCCCTGACGGTTTTCTTTTCTTTTGTAAGATGTGTGGTTTGATTTTTTAATCAATAAAATAAAACAATCATACAGGAAAACAATAATTGATTTCAGATTGTAATCAATGACTACAGATGCTCTAAAAGCTATCTACTTTTCTAATAATTTATGTGCTTTCCGATCTAAATCATATAGTTAATGATTTGATGTATACTACAGTATTTTGATAAGCAAGTAGGAGAGGATTCCTTATTGATTCCTGAGTGCCACCATGCCATTGCCAGGGAAACAAAAGTGTCTCTTTCTATGTAAATGTAGACGTGTGTGTGTGTCTGTTTGTGTGTATGTGTGTGCGTGCGTGCGTTCTTGGGTGTGTGTGTGACCGTGTGTGTGTGTGTGACCGTAAATGTGCATCAGAGACTGTCATCTCTCTCTCTCTCTCTCTCTCTCTCTCTCTCTCTCTCTCTCTCTCTCTCTCTCTCTCTCTCTCTCTCTCTCTCTCCCTCTCTTTCTCCCTCTCTCTCTCTCTCGTTCTCGTTCTCTCTCTATGTCTCTATGTCTCTCTCTCCCTATCTCTCTCTCTCCCTCCCTCTCTGTGTCTCACTCACTCTCACTCTCTGTAAAAGAGATTCAGACATAGAGAAAATGTGGGTGCACATTCCCCTCACACACATGTAATCACATGGGTGAATATAGTGACTATACGGTTGGGACTTTAAGGCTATGGAGTCTCACCACTCTCTCATGGTTTATTCATAATGCTAGATATGAAACGTTTAGTGCACCTTTTTATCTGATACATACAGTGCCTTCAGAAAGTATTCACACCCCTTCACTTTTTCCACATTTTGTTGTATTACAAAGTGGGATTAAAATTGATTTAATTGCCATTTCTTGTCAATGATCTACACAAAATACTCTGTTAAAAAAAATTCTAGCATTTCTAAAAAATAAAATGACAAATAAAACAGTAATATACTTTTGGCAGCAATTACAGCTTTGAGTCTTTCTGGGTAAGTCTCTAAACAACCTTTTTCAGGTATTACCATAGATTTTCAAGCAGATTTAAGTCAAAATTGTAACTCGGCCACTCAGGAACATTCACTGTCTTCTTGGTAAGCAACTCCTGTGTAGATTTGGCCTTTTGTTTTAGGTTATTGTCCTGCTGAAGGTGAATTAATCTCCCAGTGTCTGGTGGAAAGCAGACTGAATCAGGTTTTCCTCTAGCATTTTGCCTGTGCATAGCTGAATTCCGTTTCTTTTTTATCCTGAAAAACTCCCCAGTCCTTAACGATTACAAGCATATCCATAACTTGATGCAGCCACCACTATGCTTGACAATATGGAGAGTGTTACTCAGTAATGTGTTGTGTTGGATTAGCCCCAAACACTTTGTATTCAGGACAAGTTAATTGCTTTGCCACATTTTTTGCAGTATTATTTAGTGCCTTGTTGCAAACAGGATGCATGTTTTGGAATATTTTTTCTTCCTTCTTTTCACTCTGTCAATTAGGTTAGTATTGTGGAGTAACTACACTGCTCAAAAAAATTAAGGGAACACTAAAATAACACATCCTAGATCTGAATGAATGAAATAATCTTATTAAATACTTTTTTCTTTACATAGTTGAATGTGCTGACAACAAAATCACACAAAAATTATCAATGGAAATCAAATTTATCAACCCATGAAGGTCTGGATTTGGAGTCACCCTCAAAATTAAAGTGGAAAACCACACTACAGGCTGATCCAACTTTTATGTAATGTCCTTAAAACAAGTCAAAATTAGGCTCAGTAGTGTGTGTGGCCTCCACGTGCCTGTATGACCTCCCTACAACGCCTGGGCATGCTCCTGATGAGGTGGCGGATGGTCTCCTGAGGGATCTCCTCCCAGACCTGGACTAAAGCATCCGCCAACTCCTGGACAGTCTGTGGTGCAACGTGGCGTTGGTGGATGGAGCGAGACATGATGTCCCAGATGTGCTCAATTGGATTCAGGTCTGGGGAACGGGCGGGCCAGTCCATAGCATCAATGCCTTCCTCTTGCAGGAACTGCTGACACACTCCAGCCACATGAGGTCTAGCGTTGTCTTGCATTAGGAGGAACCCAGGGCCAACCGCACCAGCATATGGTCTCACAAGGGATCTGAGGATCTCATCTCTGTACCTAATGGCAGTCAGGCTACCTCTGGCGAGCACATAGAGGGCTGTGCGGCCCCCCAAAGAAATGCTACCCCACACCATGACTGACCCACCGCCAAACCGGTCATGCTGGAGGATGTTGCAGGCAGCAGAACGTTCTCCACGGCGTCTCCAGACTCTGTCACGTCTGTCACATGTGCTCAGTGTGAACCTGCTTTCATCTGTGAAGAGCACAGGGCGCCAGTGGTGAATTTGCCAATCTTGGTGTTCTCTGGCAAATGCCAAACGTCCTGCACGGTGTTGGGCTGTAAGCACAACCCCCACCTGTGGACATCGGGCCCTCATACCACCCTCATGGAGTCGGTTTCTGACCGTTTGAGCAGACACATGCACATTTGTGGCCTGCTGGAGGTCATTTTGCAGGGCTCTGGCAGTGCTCCTCCTGCTCCTCCTTGCACAAAGGCGGAGGTAGCGGTCCTGCTGCTGGGTTTTTGCCCTCCTACGGCCTGCTCCACGTCTCCTGATGTACTGGCCTGTCTCCTGGTAGCGCCTCCATGCTCTAGAGTGAAAGCACCGCATCAGTGACCAAAACATCAGCCAGGAAGCATAGGAACTGAGAAGTGGTCTGTGGTCACTACCTGCAAAACCAGTCCTTTATTGGGGGTGTCTTGCTAATTGCCTATCATTTCCACCTGTTGTCTATTCCATTTGCACAACAGCATGTGAAATTTATTGTCAATCAGTGTTGCTTCCTAAGTGGACAGTTTGATTTCACAGAATTGTGATTGACTTGGAGTTACATTGTGTTGTTTAAGTGTTCCCTTTATTTTTTTGAGCAGTGTACAATGTTGTTGATCCATACTCAGTGTTCTCCTATCATGGTCATTAAACTCTGTAACTGTTTTAAAGTCACCATTGGCCTCATTGTGAAATCGCTGCGTGGTTTCCTTCCTCTCTGGCAAAATGAGTTAGGAAGGACACCTGTGTCTTTGTAGTGACTGGGTGTATTGATACACCATCCAAAGTGAAATTAATAACTTCACCATGCTCAAAGGGATATTCAATGTCTCCTTTTTGAATTTTTACCCCTCTACCAATAAGTGCACTTCTTTGTGAGGCATTGGAAAACCTCCCTGGTCTTTGAAGTTGAATCTGTGTTTGAAATTCACTGCTCGACTGAGGGACCTTACAGATAATTGTATGTGTGGGGTACAGAGATCAGGTAGTCATTACAAAATCATGTAAACTCTATTATTGCACACAAAGTGAGTCCATGCAACTTATTATGTTGCTTGTTAAGCACATTTTTACTCATAAATGAATTTATGCTTGCCATAACAAAGGGGTTGAATACTTATTGACAAGCATACCCATAAGACATTTTAGTTGACATTTTTTTATTAATTAGTAATTTATTTATTTTTAAACATAATTGCACTTTGACATTATGGGGTATTGCGTGTAGGCCAGTGACAAAAAAATCTCAATTGAATCCATTTTAAATTCAGGCTATAACACAACAAAGTGTGGGAAAAGTCAAGGGGTGTGAATACTTCTGAAAGCACTCACTGTATATGGTCTCATCTCAAAAACTGAATACTTGAAATTACCTCTGTTATATTAGATTGCAAACAACTAAAAACATTGGGTCTTGAATTTAAACACTTTCCAAGGAAACCAATATGCCAGTTAATGAGATACAGGGGAGGCATGGGCAAATAAAGGCATTTCAATTTCTTTTTTTCCCCCTTCTGATAACCAGGTGGCGAATCGCATCTCTGCATGTCTGGCAGACATATCAGTGTGGATGTTGGATCACCACCTCAAGCTAAACCTCGGCAAGACGGAGCTGCTCTTCCTCCCGGGGAAGGACTGCCCGCTCCATGATCTTGCCATCACGGTTGACAACTCCGTTGTGTCCTCCTCCCAGAGTGCAAATAACCTTGGCGTGACCCAGGACAACACCCTGTCGTTCTCCACTAACATCAAAGCGGTGACCCGATCCTGTATGTTCATGCTCTACAACTTTCGCAGAGTACGACCCTACCTTACACAGGAAGCGGCACAGGTCCTAATCCAGGCACTTGGAACAAGCTCCCTCACGACGCCAGGACAGCGGAGTCACTGACCACCTTCCGGAGACACTTGAAACCCTACCTCTTTAAGGAATACCTGGGATAGTATAAAAGTAATCCTTCTACCCCCCCCCACCCCCCCTCAAAAAAAGATAGAAAAAAAAAATATTTTTTATAAAAAAGGTAAAATATTTTTTTTAAATTAAAAGTTAAAAAATATAAGATATATATAAAACAAATTAAAATTTACAAAATTTAGAAATATATAAAATAAATAAATTGTAAAGTGGTTGTCCCACTGGCTATCATAAGGTGAATGCACCAATTTGTAAGTCGCTCTGGATAAGAGCGTCTGCTAAATGACGTAAATGGATATGTAAATGTAAATGTGTTTGATCATTCCCTGGCACACTGGTGTTTGACACTGAGATAGCTGTTAATCAATAGATGAGACTTCACTAGGTAAAACAGATCAAGGAGAAAGTAGAGGAGAATCTTTCCTGTATTTCCCATCTTGAGATATTCCACGCTGTTTGGGATGGAGAAGATTATTCTTGGGCTTGAATTTTTCATGGGGTGTTTTGATATCTGTAGCACTGCGCATCATGTCCCCTTTGATACTGTGTAGATCATTTGCAGATTGGAGGCAAGCCTTTTCCAGCTGCCAAGTCTCTCTCCTGTAGCTACACGTTCATGCACTTTCCAGCATTGTGTTTGCAGCTGGGACCTATTTACATAAACACAGGGTCGGCCAATGATACACCCTTTGTATCCGAGTAGCCTACAGTACTAAAGCAGTAATTTACTAGCAGCATTGAGGACCTTGGGTCAATGCTGACTAATTTTATTCTGTAACCTGCTGATCTACAAACATGACCCTCTTTCCCTTGCTTTCTCATCAAATCTAAAATACCTGGAATAGTTTGTTGAAATATTGTACCTCCTAAAAATCACAGCATCAGGTTTTTGAAGACTAATTTATATTTTCACCTTTGGCTTTTCCGAAAAATCTAAAATGTGCTTTTGGGTTGTGTACATTAAAACCAGTAGATACAGCAATCTGAACAACATGGACAAATCCCACTGGGCACACCACGTCATTTCAACTTGGACATTTTGGGTAATCTTTGGTTGAGACGTTGATCAATGAGATTTCAACCTTTACTCACCCACTCAAAAAGAAAGCCAGAAGTTTGTTGAATGCCCAATGTGTCAACACAACCAAATTCCAATGGAAAAACAATGTCTGATTTTTGGTTTAGTTGTCATCTAAATGTGTTATCACTGCAATTTCAACCATTTAAATGCGCTACAAAGTTCAAATCGGAATACAATGTCAGTGTCATGAGCCCTCTCACTCCACCGGGTTACCACCTTTATTTGTTTCCACTCTGCTCACCACTCTCTCTCTACTCAGCCTAACTAGCTCCACCTGTCCCTGCTCTGCTCGGCTCTAATTACTCTGCCAGCTGCGCTGCATTACCCACTAACCTCTCCCAGTATTTATAGCCCTGTCTTTCAGCTCTCCTTTGTCAGATCGTCTGCAAAGCTCACACCCGAACCTGTGTGCTCGCGCTTCTGGCTCACCCCTGTTTTGTGACCCCGGACCTGCCTGATTCCTGGATACTCTTCTGCCCCAGGAAAACCAGACCTGCTTTCTGCCATTACGACTCCTGACTACTCTTCGACCCCCGGTAACTCTGACCAGCCTTCTGCCTTGCTACAACGTATTTGGATTTCCCTTGAACTGTACTTCTGCCTGTTTTCATCCGCCCCGTTGTGTCTGTGTTTCCTCCCCCCCCCAGGACTTCTGGACCACCAACCACCGGCGTCATCGGACGCATCGCTGCCACTGGGGGGAGGCACAGACCCAGCACATCGGACGGGATAACCCCTGGAGCCTTCACTCACTCCCTACATCCCTTTCCCCTTAAGTTTAAATAAACTTTCTGGTGTGACGCAATTGTGGTCCTCTTGTCGTCTGTCTGAACCGTGACAGTCAGATCTTTTGTATTTATACAACAATTTAATGTGTTATCACCGTGCTTCATCTAATAGCACAACCAAATGACCTGGATTGCAGTTGAGATTAGGCTACATTAAAAGTACAAAGTGCAAGTAATCAATGCTGTTCGAGATTCTGCACAGTTTATTATAGCAATTGTGAAGATCTCCACAGACCTGCGACCTTTGAATGCTATCTTGAACATACATTCTTTCTAGGCTAACCTCAAAATGTGGCCATGGATGTGTTACCAGGGGCGGTGTGTTCATTAGGGCGATATGGGCGACGCACTGCCAAACGGGAAAAGGAAGGGATTTTTTTTCTAATCAATTATATCACGGCAACAGTAGTTATCAGTGTTCTAATCTAGACGTCTGATCTGCCACTAAATGTCCAATCAGGCTAAAGTCGTGCTTCAAATGGCGATTTCAGTCAGGTTGAAAATCGCCCAGAAGTGTCTCATAGCCTCTCATGTAAAATCTTTTTTTTTCAAATATCAGAGCTTTCAATACAATCTCTATGGGTTTCTGAGGGCTTGCACTTACGCGCTTTCGTCATATGTAACATAACCATGAACGTAACTAAGAAAAGAGCGGGTAGCAGCGTCAATCAATTCACGTACTACTATCAAGATGGCTAGCGTTCAGTGCAACTCGATTGTCTCTTTGAAAGAAGTTCACATCAAAGACCATTCAAAACGAGCTACTGGAGTGTATGCTAGCGGTCATGAGGGAACATATTGTGGAGGAGGTGAAGTCGGCGAACTTCGTAGCTATCCAAGCTGACGAGACCACGGACGTTTCTACACAGACACAGCTGGTGCTTGTGCTGAGGTACATAGATAGCAACCACAAAGTGCAGGAGCGCTTTTTTGAGTTCCTTCCCATCTCGGAATCAACCTCAGTCTCAATCGCCAGTGTGCTTTTGGAGAGACTGAACGGTCTTTTGCCGACGACGAGAAAGTCAAACTGTGGTGCACTGGCACTGTACCAGGTTCTCATGAGCTACAACCTCCAGGAGACGTTCTCTGAGACTGTGACTCTGTTGAACATCCTCATAACTACTCCCATGACAACAGCTGAAGCTGAGAGATGTTTCTCAACTTTGACACGAGATAAGACATTCCTGCGAAATTCAATGGGCCAGGAACGTCTGAATGCACTGGCCATGCTTTCCATGGAGAGGGAACTAGTCCTCAGCATGCCTGATTTCAATGAGAAAGTCATTGACCGCTTTGCTGCATTGAAAGAGAGAAGAGAACAGTTTCAGTACAAGTAATGTAGCCTCTCTCTCTCTTTGTCCCTCCCTGTCTGTCTCTTTAACACACACACGCCCAAATCAGTTCACAGTTGATGTTGTTTAAAATAGTTATTTTTCATTTTTAAAAAAGTAAAAAAAAAAAAAATCTGTTCATGTTCATTTTTACAAATCTATACAATTGGCCAGAATATGGTTGTTCATATTTACAAATCTATACAATTGGCCAGAATATGGTTGTTCATTTTTACAAAGCCATACAGATAGCTGTGTTTACCTTTTCTAGAAATTATTTTCAAATTCTGTTTTCAGGCAAAATGTCTATCACTGTTCATTTTCACAAATCTATACAAGAGGGCAGAATATGGAAGTCTATAAAAATTTCTTATTACCAATAACTTGCATCAATGTTTTCAGTAGCCTCTGTCACGATCGTCTAACATAGAGGACCAATGCGCAGCGTTGAAGGTGAACATATTTTATTACTATAAATGATCACATGATCAAAAACACAAACGAAAACGTGACGTCTACGGTTTCACACAAACCGAAATGAACAAGAAACCACAAACACAACGTGAAAGACAGATAGTTAAATATGGCTCCCAATCAGAGACAACGAGCCAACAGCTGACACTCGTTACCTCTGATTGGGAGTCACTCAAACAAAGAAATACAATAACCTAGAACCCACAACAAAACATAGAAACTAACACCCTGGCTCAACATACGAGAGTCCCCCGAGCCAGGGCGTGACAGCCTCTATCAAAAGCTCCTGCTTGCTTGTTGTGAATTATGCTCAGGTGCACATATTTCCAATTCAACCATGAGGCAAAAAATGTGGTAAAAGCTCTTGTTGATCCTGCAATCTGAACAAATACCAAGATGCTGTATTTTCAGCTGATATTTCATTTGTTTATGGAAATGCATATTGTTTATGCAGTGTTGAGGAATGTGAAAGAACACCCTTGATTATTTTTACTGTGATAACTTATTTTGCTTTTGTAAGCCAACACTTTTGAGATCAGTCAATAAATGCTTCTGGCATTGACTTATATGCTGCCCCTGTCTTCATGTTGTTGCTGGACATATCTTTTTTTAAATGTGTGTAGGTCACCTAAATCATCAGAAAAATTGCCCCCCCTGAGAATTTTTTCAGGAGCCGCCACTGTGTGTTACTCATTTCAAGGTTGAATCAACACTGTTAGGCCTAAATTAGTTTGTAAAATAGCCTTAACATCATGCTATATTGAATTGATTTTGGTTGACAACGCAACCAAAATCACTATTTAAAGGATATCGAATGCTTGGATAGTTTTATCTGAGCCACTAGCTTTATCAAATGCTGGTTGTCAACGCAACCAGCATTCTTCTGCTTGGATAGTTCCATCTGTGCCACTGCCTTAGTCTGGCTTTAATTTCAGTTTGGCTACAAATTAATAATTTAATATGTTGGATTCACGTCTCCATCTCAACCAAAAATCTATGCTAATAGGACTAAATCAAATTAAATCAAACTTTGAATGCACTTTAAATAAAGTTGGATTTGATTTAGTCCTGTTATTTAACTTTGATTCTTGGTTGAATTGGAGATGTTGTTGGAGATGGTGTATTCCTGGTTGAGTTGGTGAATCCAACATATAATTTGTAAACTTTTTGGCAAGGTAACCCCCTAAGGTCGATGTCCGCACCCCCACGGAAATCAAATTAGCGTAATAAAAAAATCTGTCAGTTTAAGATAGAGATAACAGTTTTTTGCATTGGATGCGTCTCAATCCACCGCATCCGCCGATGTCGCACTTCCACGTCTATGGTGAAAGGTGACAGAGCTAGAGCGCTGTTTGTCAGACCATGAGACATCTGGAAAATCGGTCTTCTCACAAAATCATCTGTAGCGTCTGAACGGTTTGGCCTACATTATTCTCCAATTTAGAAAATAGTAACAAATTAAGAAAAACCCTGGAATGAGTAGATGTGTCCAAATCTTTGACTGGTACTGTATATATATAGGCAGGGACTCCGCTGTCCTGACTTTAGGGGTAAGCTTGTTCCACCATTGGAGTGCCAGGACAGAGATGAGTTTTGACTTGGCTGAGCGGGAGCTGCCCTGCTATAGGGGTGGGAGGGCCAAGAGATCAGAGGTGGCGGAATGGAGTGCTTGGTTTGGGATGTAGGGTTTGAGCATAGTCTGAAGGTAAGGAGGGGCAGTTCCCCTTGCTGCTTCGTAGGCAAGCACCAGGGTCTTGAAGATGATGCGAGCTTCGACTGGAAGCCAGTGGAGTGTGCGGAGGAGTGGGATGACATTAGGACCTGTGCCCCTTCCTGTGTGAGGAAAGGGCGTACTCTACGGATGTTGTAGAGCATGAATCTGCAGGAGCGAGTCACTC
Source organism: Coregonus clupeaformis (assembly GCF_020615455.1). Lineage (NCBI taxonomy): Eukaryota > Metazoa > Chordata > Actinopteri > Salmoniformes > Salmonidae > Coregonus > Coregonus clupeaformis. Next base: position 9,784,624 of record NC_059203.1, read on the forward strand.
CTTTGATGTTTGCAGAAAACGACAAGGTGTTGTCCAGGGTCACACCAAGGTTATTGGCACTCTGGGAGGAGGACACCATGGAGTTGTCAACCGTGACGGAGAGATCTTGGAGCAGGTAAGCCTTCCCCGGGAGGAAGAACAGCTCCATTTTTGTCGAGGTTGAGCTTGAGGTAGTGGGCCGACATACAAGCTGAGATGTCTGCCAGGCACATAAAGACCCGTGTCACCACCTGGATGTCAGACGGGGGTAAGGAGAAGAGTAGTTAAGTGTCATCTGCATAGCAATGATAGGAGAGACAATGTGAAGAAGGAAATGAAGGAGCCGAGTGACTTGGTGTATAGAGAAAAGAGGAGAGGCCTAGAACCGAGCCCTGCAGAAAATCGACAACAAGTGATGACTAATGTTATTGCTCATCTCTTGGATGTGTTCACATACATTATACTTTCTAATGTGCATTTTAAATCACATGCAGTAACATTAGGCTGAAATTCAAATGAAACCCACAGTTTGACTCTCAGCCCAACAGACAGCTTTGACCCCAGACCTCAGCTAGATTTGACATTCTCCTTTTGAAATCCAATGATTCCGGGGAATCAGAGGAATTGTCATAATTTTCCATGGAAAACAAAACTTTAAAATAAGAGTCCCTTTGAGCTCGGTGAGACTAAACTGTAAAATAAGCTGTAAAAATATACTGTAAAATAAATTGTAAAATTAGAGTCCCTACGCAATACTCTCTAAGATCTGTGTGTTAAATCTGTGTGTTAGATCTGTGCTATATCTGTATGTTATATCTGTGTGTTAGATATCTGTGTTAGATCTGTTTGTTAGATCTGTGTGTTAGATCTGTATGTTAGATAGGTGTGTTAGATATGTGTGTTAGATATGTGTGTTAGATCTTGTCACGATCGTCGTAGGAGTGAGTAGACCAAGGCGCAGCGTGTGAAACAAACATGACTTTAATAGGTAAAGTTTACCAAACAAAACACGGTGACAAACACCGACACGGAACAAAAACCCACAAACCCAAAGTGAAACACAGACAGTTAAATATGGCTCCCAATCAGAGACAACCAGCAAACAGCTGACACTCGTTGCCTCTGATTGGGAGTCACATCGTCAAACATAGAATAAAACAAACTAGAACCCCCAACATCGACATAGAACACATAGAATGAACACACCCTGGCTCAACATAATGAGTCCCAGAACCAGGGTGTGACAGTACCCCCCCCTAAAGGCGCGGACTGCGACCGCGCCTCAACTAAACAAAACAGGGGAGGGCTGGGCGGGCCTACCTCCTCGGCGGCGGTTCTGGCTCCGGCCTTGACCACCACCCTTCAATACACCCCCCAATGCGCCCCTGGTCCAGTCTGTCGACTCGCACCCCTGGCTTGGTGCGTGGAGGAGGAACGGGCCTTACCAGGCTGACGACGCGCACCCCTGGCTTGGTGCGTGGAGGAGGAATGGGCCTTACCAGGCTGACGACTCGCACCCCTGGCTTGGTGCGTGGAAGAGAGACGGGCCGGACCGGGCTGGCGACGCGCACCGTAGGTTTGGTGCGAGTGGCAGGAACAGGCCGGGTCGGGCTGGCGACGCGCACCGTAGGTTTGGTGCGAGTGGCAGGAACAGGCCGGACCGGGCTGGCGACGCGCACCGTAGGTTTGGTGCGAGTGGCAGGAACAGGCCGGGTCGGGCTGGCGACGCGCACCGTAGGTTTGGTGCGAGTGGCAGGAACAGGCCGGACCGGGCTGGCGACGCACACCGTAGACTTGGTGCGGGTGGCAGGAACAGGCCGGACCGGGCTGGCGACGCACACCGTAGACTTGGTGCGGGTGGCAGGAACAGGCCGGACCGGGCTGGCGACGCACACCGTAGGCTTGGTGCGTGGAGCAGGGACAGGCCGGGCTGGGCTGTCGACGCACACCGTAGGCTTGGTGCGTGGAGCAGGGACAGGCCGGGCTGGGCTGGCGACGCACACCGTAGGCTTGGTGCGTGGAGCAGTAACAGGCCGGGCTGGGCTGTCGACGCACACCGTAGGCTTGTTGCGTGGAGCAGGGACAGGCCGGGCTGGGCTGTCGACGCACACCGTAGGCTTGGTGCGTGGAGCAGGGACAGGCCGGGCTGGGCTGGCGAACGCACACCGTAGGCTTGGTGCGTGGAGCAGGAACAGGCCGGGCTGGGCTGTCGACGCACACCGTAGGCTTGTTGCGTGGAGCAGGGACAGGCCGGACCGTACTGGGAACACACACCACTGGCTTTAAATGGGGATCAGGAACGGGCCGGACCGGACTGGCAATACACCTCAGTACCTCTCGCCGTGCCTCTACAACTTCCTTCCCTCCTCTCGCCAATGGCTCCCGTAACCCGGTGGCCTTCTCTCCTCGTCTCCTATTTCGCCCTGTGGCAGCCTCCTGCTGCCCAGTCGCCCATGCCGTGTGCCCCCCCCTAAAAAATTATTGGGGGTGCCTCTCGTCCGTCCGACGATGGCACTGCTGACGCCGCTGCTCCTCTCCTGCCTGGGTCTCCCCCTTCATCGCCTTCCGGTACCGGACGGCCTCCTCCTTCGTAAACTGCCCCCAGCCGAGGAGGACATCCACCAGCGTTACCTCCTGCGTGTGTTCCTGGACACGCTGCTTGGTCCTGGTTTGGCGGGTTTTTCTGTCACGATCGTCGTAGGAGTGAGTAGACCAAGGCGCAGCGTGTGAAACAAACATGACTTTAATAGGTAAAGTTTACCAAACAAAACACGACTCGTGAAGTCCACGGTGACAAACACCGACACGGAACAAAAACCCACAAACCCAAAGTGAAACACAGACAGTTAAATATGGCTCCCAATCAGAGACAACCAGCAAACAGCTGACACTCGTTGCCTCTGATTGGGAGTCACATCGTCAAACATAGAATAAAACAAACTAGAACCCCCAACATCGACATAGAACACATAGAATGAACACACCCTGGCTCAACATAATGAGTCCCAGAACCAGGGTGTGACAGATCTGTGTGTTAGATATGTGTGTTAGATCTGTATGTTAGATCTGTATGTTAGATCTGTATGTTAGATATGTATGTTAGATCTGTGTGTTAGATCTGTATGTTAGATATGTGTGTTAGATCTGTGTGTTAGATCTGTATGTTAGATCTGTATGTTAGATCTGTGTGCTAGATCTGTGTGTTAGATCTGTGTGTTAGATCTGTGTGATAGATCTGTATGTTAGATCTGTGTGTTAGATAGGTGTGATAGATCCTTGACAATGATTAGGGTTTGTTATGGTAATCCACATCTCAGTCACAGGAATCACAGAGGCACGACATCTGGATGGATACGTCTAGCCTCGTTTATATCGTTCACATGAAATCGTTTCCCTCCTGATAGCAATTACGACGACGGCATGTCGTGAAGGCCACCGTTATGCAAATCCTATCATTCCCAGAGACCTGGAGGCCATGTCCATGCTTAGGTGATTTGAGCAAAGATGCAGCCATTCCCTCTCTCTCTCTCTGTCCTCCAAATGGCTTACTGAAGTCAGAACACATACAGACAACTTAACTAAAACATGGTGCTTTTTGGTTTTAGAATGTAAGACAGTCTGACAGTGCTTTGCAGGGGGTTTCATTCAAATGAGTTCTTCTTCAACCAATTCCAAGGCATATTTAGTGGGATAGATTAATATGCTTTTATCATTCCAACTGGCATGTTCCTTCTTTAGATTTTCTGTTGTTTCTTCCATGAGGTCTGCAGACATCACACATCAGCTGTGACAAACCGTGACAGTTTGAAATGCTGAAAGATGTCAGGGAGTGACACAATCCCAGCAGCAACAATGGCATAAACCTTGAGAGAGAAAGAGAAAGAGAGAAAGCGAGGCTACCGGAACAGGCAGCAGCAGCAAGCAGGGCAGCAGCAGGGCAGCAGTGGTTGGATGCTGAGAAGCTGAAGCAAACATAAAGGGGTGAGGAGGACATTGGGGAGGAGAGAGCTTTACAGGGAACATAATGGAGGACATTATGATGTGTTGAAAGCACAGCAGGGGATACGTCCCAATTATGTCACCAGTGCTGGGATTTGAGTCCTGGGTTCGAAAGGGCAATCGTAGACAAAAGGTGGGAGGGTCGCACTGAATTAATGTGACCGTGATTCCCATTGAAGTGCAAACTGTAGAAAAAAAACTGTAGGGTCAGACACCATGCTATTAGAAACCAGGGTTAATTCCCAGAGAAAGGTGGCATTCTCTCCCAAGATTACACACTGCATGTACAAAACATTAGGAACACCTGCTCCTTCCACGACGTAAACTGACCAGGTGAATCCAGGTCAAAGCTATGATCCCTTATTGATGTCACTTGTTAATTCCACTTCAATCAGTGTAGATGAAGGGGAGGAGACAGTTTAAAGAATGATTTTTAAGCCTTGAGACAGTTGAGACATGGATTGTGTATGTGTGCCATTCAGAGGGTGAATTTCAAAGTGCCTTTGAAAGGGGTATGGTAGTAGGTGTGAGGTGCAACGGTTTGAGTGTGTCAAGAAATGCAAAGGGGGTGCAACTTAATATTAGGAAGGTATTCATTAGATTTTGTTCCTAATGTTTTTGCCTGTTCTCTGTGAAGCATTCATCTCCCTGTGACAGTTGTCTCTCCAAGTCACTGATTAAAACCCTACCTGAGTGACCCTGAAACAAGTGGTGAATTTTCTCTCTGGCTCTGGCTAGTACCTTTATGAATGTCAATGAGCAGTATACCACATTCTCATTATCACTCCAAATATTGACTTTTTCCACATTTTGTTATGTTACAGCCTTATCCTAAAATTGATTAAATCAATCTACACACAATACCCCATAATGACAAAGCAAAAACAGGTTTTTAGAAATGTATTTATAAAAATGAAATAGCACATTTACAGTATTCAGACCCTTTACTCAGTACTTTGTTGAAGCAGCTTTGGAAGCGATTACAGCCTCAAGTCTTCTTGGGTATGGCGCTACAAGCTTGGCACACATGTATTTAGGGTTTCTCCCATTCTTCTCTGCAGATCCTCTCAAGATCTGTCAGGTTGGATGGGGAGCATCGCTGCACAGCTATTTTCAGGTCTCTCCAGAGATGTATGATCGGATTCAAGTCCAGGCTCTGGCTGGGCCACTTAAGGACATTCAAAGACTTCACTCCTGCGTTGTCTTGGATGTGTGCTTAGGGTCGTTGTCCTGTTGGAAGGTGAACCTTTGCCCCAGTCTGAGGTCCTGAGCGCTCTGGAGCAGGTTTTCATCTCTCTGTACTATGCTCCGTTCATCTTTCCCTCGATCCTGACTAGTCTCCCAGTCCCTGCCACTGAAAAACATCCCTACAGCACCATGCTTCACTGTAGGGATGGTGCCAGGTTTCTTCCAGACGTAATGCTTGGCATTCAGGCCAAAGAGTTCAATCTTGGTTTCATCAGAATGGAGAATCTTGTTTCTCATGGTCTGAGAGTCCTTTAGGTGCCTTTTGGCAAACTCCAAGCGGGCTGTCATGTGCCTTTTACTGAGGAGTGGCATCCGTCTGGCCACTCTACCATAAAGGCCTGATTGGTGGAATGCTGCAGAGATGGTTGTTCTTCTGGAAGGTTCTCCCATCTCCACAGAGGAACTCTGGAGCTATGTCAGAGTGACCATCGGGTTCTTGGTCACCTCCCTGACTAAAGCCCTTCTCCCCCGATTGCTCAGTTTGGCCGGGCGGCCAGCTCTAAGAAGAGTCTTGGTAGTTCCAAATTTCTTCCATTTAAGAATGATGAAGGCCACTGTGTTCTTGGGGACATTCAATGCTGCAGACATTTTTTGGTACCTTTCCCCAGATCTGTGCCTCGACACAATCCTGTCTCGGAGCTCTACGGACAATTCATTCGACCTCATGGCTTGGTTTTTGCTCTGACATGTACTGTCAACTGTGGGACCTTATATAGACAGGTGTGCCTTTCCAAATCATCAAATCAAATCAAATCAAATTTTATTGGCCACATGCGCCGAATACAACAGGTGCAGACATTACAGTGAAATGCTTACTTACAGCCCTTAACCAACAGTGCATTTATTTTTAACAAAAAAGTAAAAATAAAACAACAACAAAAAAAGGTGTTGAGAAAAAAAGAGCAGAAGTAAAATAAAATAACAGTAGGGAGGCTATATATACAGGGGGGTACCGGTGCAGAGTCAATGTGCGGGGGCACCGGCTAGTTGAGGTAGTTGAAGTAATATGTACATGTGGGTAGAGTTAAAGTGACTATGCATAAATAATTAACAGAGTAGCAGCAGCGTAAAAGGATGGGGTGGTGGGGCAGTGCAAATAGTCCGGGTAGCCATGATTAGCTGTTCAGGAGTCTTATGGCTTGGGGGTAGAAGCTGTTGAGAAGTCTTTTGGACCTAGACTTGGCACTCCGGTACCGCTTGCCGTGCGGTAGCAGAGAGAACAGTCTATGACTAGGGTGGCTGGAGTCTTTGACAATTTTGAGGGCTTTCCTCTGACACCGCCTGGTATAGAGGTCCTGGATGGCAGGAAGCTTGGCCCCAGTGATGTACTGGGCGGTACGCACTACCCTCTGTAGTGCCTTGCGGTCGGAGGCCAAGCAGTTGCCATACCAGGCGGTGATGCAACCAGTCAGGATGCTCTTAATGGTGCAGCTGTAGAATTTTTTGAGGATCTGAGGACCCATGCCAAATCTTTTCAGTCTCCTGAGGGGGAATAGGCTTTGTCGTGCCCTCTTCACGACTGTCTTGGTGTGTTTGGACCATGATAGTTCGTTGGTGATGTGGACACCAAGGAACTTGAAGCTCTCAACCTGTTCCACTACAGCCCCGTCGATGAGAATGGGGGCGTGCTCAGTCCTCTTTTTTTTCCTGTAGTCCACAATCATCTCCTTTGTCTTGGTCACGTTGAGGGAGAGGTTGTTATCCTGGCACCACACGGCCAGGTCTCTGACCTCCTACCTATAGGCTGTCTCATCGTTGTCGGTGATCAGGCCTACCACTATTGTGTCGTCGGCAAACTTAATGATGGTGTTGGAGTCGTGCCTGGCCATGCAGTCATGGGTGAACAGGGAGTACAGGAGGGAAATGAGCACGCACCCCTGAGGGGCCCCCGTGTTGAGGATCAGTGTGGCAGATGTGTTGTTACCTACCCTTACCACCTGGGGGCGGCCCGTCAGGAAGTCCAGGATCCAGTTGCAGAGGGAGGTGTTTAGTCCCAGGATCCTTAGCTTAGTGATGAGCTTTGAGGGCACTATGGTGTTGAATGCTGAGCTGTAGTCAATGAATAGCATTCTCACGTAGGTGTTCCTCTTATCCAGGTGGGAAAGGGCAGTGTGGAGTGCAATAGAGATTGCATCATCTGTGGATCTGTTGGGGCGGTATGCAAATTGGAGTGGGTCTAGGGTTTCTGGGATAATGCTGTTGATGTGAGCCATGACCAGCCTTTCAAAGCACTTCATGGCTACAGACGTCAGTGCTACGGGTCGGGTGTGATCATCACAAGGATGATTAATGGAAAATGGAAACACCTGAGCTCAATTTCGAGTCTCATAGCAAAGGGTCTGAATACTTATGTAAACAAGGTAATTCAGTTTTTTATCTCTAATAAATTTGCTAAAAATTCAAAGAAAACTGTTTTCGACTCGGCATTATGGGGTATTGTGTGTAGATTGATGAAGAAAAAAATTATATCATCCATTTTAGAATAAGGCTGTAATGTAACAAAATGTGGAAAAAGGGAAGGGGTCCGAATACTTTCCGAACAACACACAAAATCACACAGTAACTTTTTCACCAAACCTAATCAGTGTTTCATCTACAAATACCTTTCATATAAAATAATTGCCTTTCACAGTGCAATGCTCACAATACTTTTCAGATGATTCTCTTCTCATTTGTTAAAACACATTTGACCATGACTTAATCCAACTGCGCTTAATGGTTAATCACTTAATCGTTTGGTAAACCTATAGATTTTAAACTGGTTTGTCTGCTATATATGGATTTTGAGAACTACAGAAATAAAATGTGTTTTTGTGTTTGTAAGTATAAACATCTAAATGACACGTATGATACATGATAACCATACATAATGACCACTCGTTGTTGCTAATTGATTTCATATAGTGGTAACCACAATTGGTCACCACATAAAAGGGGGTGTGTGAACACTTGCAATTTCTTTCAACATGGAGCAGGATAGACAGCAAGGGAGAGGAAGAAATCAAGGAGCTTGTGGACAAGGGGCCCGTCAGAGAGGTCAAAGAGGTGGGCATGAGCCCCATCAAAGAGGTCAAATAGGTGGCCATGGGCCCCATCAAAGAGGTCAAAGAGGTGGGCAAGGGCCCCGTCAAAGAGGTGGACATCAGAGAGAGGGAGGCAGATGGCAGGGAACTGTTGTGTCTAATGAAGGCCGGGCCATCGTCGTTGACCGTGTGGTAAACAGAGGCTTTACCATGGCAGAGGCTGCCAAATTAGTTCACCCCAATCTGAAAAGATCAACTGTCAATTAGATCATGAGAACATTGCGCCAAGAAAACCGGTAAGTCTGCAGGATTTGCACTATGCTTTACCATTACATTTACAGTAAATTACATATTGTAATGCATGTAAATTCACAAAACATGTTACAGTATTCTTACAGTATGGGCTATTGACAGTATACTCTGTTCTACCCTCAGAATTGACAGAAGACCCCATGGTGGTGGCCGTGGCCGTGTGCTGCCCGACCAGCAGGAGTGGGCAGTGGTGGAAATTGTGAGGGCCCGGAATGACATACGGCTGTCCGAAATAAAGCAGGCCATTGAGGAGAACGATGACACCTTTGCCAATGTGGCATCCATCAGAATATCAACAATCACCCGCCTTTTGAAGAGGCACCAGGTATCTATGAAACACATTTACCTGGTGCCTTTTGAGAGAAACAACGACTGGGTGAAACAACTGTGGGCCGAGTATGTTCAGGTACAGCACTATATACTGTATTACTGTTACTATTTGATGCACATGCTACTTCACAATATCATATTGGAACTATACTGTAAAAATAACTAACCAAAATATATTTTTAGAGGGTGATGGTGCTTGATGCTGCTGTGAACCATCACAAGTATATCTTTGTTGATGAAGCGGGCTTCAACCTGGCCAAAACTCAGCGCCATGGGTGAACCTCATCAGCCAACGGGTGACCGTCCAAGTGCCTGGACAACGTGGGGGAAACATCTCCATGTGCGCAGCTATCTCTGAAGATGGTGTGGTAGGATGTAGACCATTATTTGGATCCTACAACGCTGCACACCTCATTGTGTTTCTCTGAAATTGAGCAGGCCTGTCAAGGTGAAGGGGTCACCTATGTCATTGAGTGGGACAATGCCAGGTTCCACCATGCAGAGGTGGTTCAGGCATGGTTTTGGGCCCATCCTCGGTTCGTGAATTTATTTCAGCATGGAGGTGGAAGGTGTACGATCGCCATCCCAATGAGCGTGCCACCCTCCTTCTGGCCGTAGATGAGGCATGCGACGACTTCAATGCAGAGTAATGTCAAGCTTGGATTCGCCATGCAAAAAGGTTTTTCCCCACAGTGCATGAAAAATGAGGACATTTACTGTGATGTGGATGAGAATTTATGGCCAAATGCTCAAGATAGGCTTGATGCAAATGAATGAATTCTAAACGTTGTTTTATTTTCATTCAATTTAATTTCTTACATTTGATTACACCTATGTTGCAATTATATCTGAAAAATAAAATAATTGTTTTTTGCATGAATGATTGTAGCGGATGTCTTCATCTATCACACCTTTGATTACATATTGGATATATTATGGAAATTATACATTTTCTGTCAATTTTGTTAGGTAATGTAAGTGTATTGCCTAATGTGAAAACTTTGTAATCTACTGTAATTTACAGTACTGTAGGATATTACTTTCAGCACTTCTAAGGACGATTTGAAACACGTACACTATCTTGCATGGTTTGCTATTGGATTAACTGGTAGTTAAAACGACTAAATATAAAATATAAAATGATGTTGTGTTTTGGTGATTAAACAATGTTCTCATTACATTTCACAATAAATATATTTTGAATCACTGGTTGTGGTGAGAGATGTTTACATTCCAAATGAATGCACAATGACAGGGTTTGAATGAAAGACTGGCTGCGTTACAAGTGTGACCAGTTTGGAGTTTTGTACTAAGAGTTGTGAAAAAGTACCACATACTTGTGAAAATAGTACCAAAGCGGTTAAAAAAGACTAATGTCAGACCGATTTATAGAGTGCGTGTGTGTGCTGGTGTGTATTTGTGAGTGAACACATACAGTATGCTCTGAGTGTTTGTGTGTGCATGCATGTTTGCTAATTATTTTATAGTAATGCATTGGCATCATATTTTAATGAATGTTACTAATTAGAATGAGAGCACAAAAGTGCTCTAAAAGTGTCTTTGCTGATGAGGTAAGTCTGTCAATGGTACAATAAAGTAATAGCCCTATTAGGAAGGCAAATGACCAACAGCTGCTGCTCCGTTTTCTTGGTGCTAAGAGCCTACGCTACATTTCAATGAATGGGTCTGGATGTTTGGAGATGTCTCTATCGTGTATCTAATTTTTTATTTTACCCTTATTTTACCAGGTAAGTTGACTGAGAACACATTCTCATTTACAGCAACAACCTGGGGAATAGTTACAGGGGGGAGGACAGGGGATGAATGAGACAATTGGAAGTGTATCCAGAATCCTTTTACAAATGGCTGCACAGAATAAAGAAATGCTTCGCTGAAGTTTCAGTGAGGTGTAGAGAGAGATCAAGGTGGTCACAGTCAGAACACCACGGCTGTGTGGTTCTGCTGCAGGGAGGAAGGCATCCATAATTCACCAGGGCCTGCCACAGAGAGACGGCTTTCCGTCCCACAGGAGCCATATTGAGCTTGTAGAACAGCTTACCCTGCTTACATATGCATTGCTGGTGCCTGCTCTCTCTCACTCTCTCAGTGTGGAGGAGAAACACTCTGTCCCTCTCTGGCCCGGCCTGTGGCAGACCTAAGGTGACATGCCTGGGATATATTATTCCTGAACCCAGCACCCCACAACCGCTGGGATAGGACCTAACTCAGTCACCATGACAACCAGGACAGGACTTTCTGACACTGAGCCCCAGCTCAGTCATGATGTGGAAGGACATTCAGCATGCTGCAGTGCAAAGCACATAAATTAGAAAGGAAAACACAAAGGCGGGGTAAAAGCACTCATGCATTTCACAACCAAAATGGGATCAGTGGCAATTTGACTCTATAGACATGGGTGATTAAAAAACATCTTAATCTCTTCTCTGACATATAGGGATTGTAGTTGCATAGGATGAATTTTTCTGTGGAATGTGGTGGACAATTATCACTGCTCACATTTTAAGAGGGCTCAACGCACACAGTACGAACTAATCAAAATATACAAGCTAGCTGCAGAAAAAGAGCAGAAGACAAGCTTAATGTGTGTTGCATGGTGCACACCATCTCACTAACCCATTAATTAGCTAACAATGCTTACATAGTTGAATAGAAATAATAAGAGGTCTTCCAGTAATAGCACATTTCCCGTAAATGAGCTGTTCAAACATTGGAGTGACTAAGCAATGGGGATTGATTTTGTCATCTTTGGTTTGGAGCTCCTGCTGAGCTGCTCCCACCTGGTTATAGGTTAGAAAGGCCTCTGGAGGTAGGAGGAATGGAGCTGCATGGTGATGATGAAGTGATGGTTTGATGGTGCAGGATGCTGGAAAATAATGATATGACCACAGTGGTGGGAGAAGGTAGGCATGTTGCATTTCAATGTGTGGACGATGGAACAATCATACAGCAGCATATGTGCAGCTGTGCTCTTCCTAGGTACAGTTTCTCTATAGTTTTTTATGGCTGATAACCCATCTGTCACATGTTGAATGATCAGAAAGAAATACCTGTTTTGATTGATGAATTTAACAAATCCTCACAGAGATGTCAAATGTGTATTTCATGCATGGTGTAGCAGTTCACGTGCATTGATGAAGAACACACCCATGTCACTACTGGCTACCACATCTCCCGTGCATTTTGATCTGAACCAAGATCATGTTGAATATTGTAAGATACTGTACAGGACTAAGTAGAGGACTATGTCCACAATGAATACTCTCTCACAAATACCAACATATACAGCTTCAGTCACCTACCTAACAAACCATTTATCAAATTTCACCCAGTTCTTGACTGAGGACAAATACCCCATGCACCTCAACCCTCAGAAAATACAATTATACACCCCCACTCTCTCTTCATGGGCCTGCCTGCTTTTCAATCATGGGGTGCACCAGTCAGTGAGGCTCTTTACCCAGGGGCGCCCACCACCAATGCGCTGGCTGATTACACAAGCACCCAGATTAAATTGGGACATATTGATCCCCTGTTCAATGGACCAAGCAGTCTGCCTCTCCTCTCCAAGTCCTGTCCTCCTCTAAGAATAGGCTTTAAAATGCACTCATCCAGCCCTGGAGAGAAGAGAGGATATCTTTAAAAAAAAACTGTATTCTACGGCCATTGACTGTAACACACAGTAAACGCTCCTTGACTGCAACACTGTGTGACTTCATCATGGTTAAATACTGTTGTGGGGAGAGTTATGAAGTGTATTTTCAATAGTAAACTATAAAGATTTTTGTTTGAATTAGCTAATTTCTACAGTATGATTCCTCCTTCTTTCCTTAGGTCTTACCATGCAAAAAAATAAATCACTGCAATTTTGGTAGACAGACTGGCTGGAGCTTTTTCACTGCCATGTGATTTCTCAGCCTGTTGATAGAAGTTAACATTATCAATAATAACAAAACGTCTATTATAAACATGAATTACAGTATGATGTTGATTACAGAGGAATGCTTTGACTAATCCACCCAGGCATCGTGCATAATCAGTAGTACTTCACTGATAACACATTGCACAATGGCTATCAGACCAATTTGTTTTGCATTGCGGTAGTGTGGAACATTTGCATCACCACAGTTACACCTAAGGGGCAAGTAACTACAAAGAAAGCACTGTGGAAGTTATCATTATCATGGTCATCATCATCCCCATCAGCATTACTGCAAAACTCTCTCTTATACATCTACACCATTTCATATCAAATATTTTTCCCAGAACCTCCAAAAACACATGGAAAAGTCTCTCTGATACAGTGCATTCAGAAAGTATTCAGACCACTTGACTTTTTTCATATTTTGTGACGTTACAGCCTTACAATACCCCATAATAACAGAGAAAAAACAGGTTTGTAGAATGTTTTGCTAATTTATTACAAATAAAAAAACTTCAATATTACATTTACACAAGTATTTCAGACCCTTTACTCAGTGCTTTGTTGAAGCACCTTTTGCAGCGATTACAGCCTCGAGTCTTCTTGGGTATGACACTACAAGCTTGGCACACCTGTATTTGGGGAGTTTCTCCCATTCTTCTCCGCAGATCCTCTCAAGCTCTGTCAGCTTGGATGGGGAGCGTCGCTACACAGCTATTTTCAGGTCTCTCCAGAGATGTTCGATCGGGTTCAAGTCCGGGCTCTGGCTGGGCCACTCAAGGACATTCAGAGACTTGTCCCAAAGCCCCTCCTGTGTTGTCTTGGCTGTGTGCTTAGGGTCATTGTCCTGTTGGAAGGTGAACCTTCGCCCCAGTCTGAGGTCCTGGGCACTCTGGAGCAGGTTTTCATCAAGGATCTTTCTGTACATTGCTCCGTTAATCTGTCCCTCATCCTGACTAGTCTCCCAGTCCCTGCCGCTGAAAGACATCCCCACAGCATGATGCTGCCACCATCATGCTTCACCGTAGGGATGGTGCCAGGTTTCCTCCAGACGTGACACTTGGCATTCAGGCCAAAGAGTTCAATCTTGGTTTCATCAGACCAGAGAATCTTGTTTCTCATGGTCTGAGAATCCTTTAGGTGCCTTTTGGCAAACTCCAAGCGGGCTGTCATGTACCATTTACTGAGGAGTGGCTTCCGTCTGGCCACTCTACCACAAAGGCCTGATCGGTGGAGTGCTGCAGAGATGGTTGTCCTTCTGGAAAGTTCTCCCATCTCCACAGAGAAACTCTGGAGCTCTGTCAGAGTGACCATCGGGTTCTTGGTCACCTCCCTATTTTTTATACATTTGCAAAAATGTTTTTTTTTAAACGGTTTTTCACTTGCCATTATGGGGTATTGTGTGTAGATTTATGATTTAAAAAATTAAAATATTTTAGAATAAGGCTGTAACTTAACAAAATTTGGAAAAAGGGAAGGGGTCTGAATACTTTCCGAATGCACTCTATGTAGAGCCAGTTTGCTACAGCAGGAAAATAATCCTACAGCAACAGGAAATGTAAAGTTTTATTTGGATTATAAGGAATGGGGTTGGTATTATTTTTTGTTACTGCAAATCAAGTCTGAAATTTCAAAGTGGAAATTACAAATTACAATTACTAATACACTACAAGTTTGCATTTCCTGCTGTGCAGGAAAATTCACAGCAACAAAAGAGTGATCAAATTAAGATCCTACATCTGTAAGCACATCCTGGCTAATAGACAACCTTGGTTGGAAGATAATCTTAATAGTGTACCATGTTCCTGATGGGACATCATGTTCTGTGAATGTTCAGCGGGAGAGTGCTAGCTACTGCCTGGGACTTGACTTGGAAGAAGAGCGTGACTCATGCTCAGATCATTGTTAGAGGTAAAGGCTATTTTTCCTCATAATCAGATAGGGCTCATGAACATCACAATGGTGAATTAGGTCAGTGTGAGTGTTAACTTAATTACCCCAGTATTGAGTTGGAGGTATGGAGTGGAAAGACATGATCAAAATCAGCCCCTTTGATTTGGCCCAATTAGTCCATTAAGGTGATGGAATACTGAATGCTTCACATCAGGTAGAATGCATATAGTATTATATAGGGGAACATACAGTAGGATCTTTAAAACACTATGCATTGTCACTGTATGACATCTTTTTGAGATCATTGAGACCTTTCTTGGTGTCACGCCCTGGCTCTGGGGACTCTTATATGTTGAGCCAGGGTGCTAGTTTATATGTGTAGTGTCTATGTTTTGTTTTCTATGTGTTCTTTTCTAGATCGTGTGTTTCTGTGTTGGCCGGGGTGGTTCCCAATCGGAGGCAGCTGTGTCTTGTTGTCTCTGATTGGGAACCATACTTAGGCAGCCTGTTGTGCACTTGTCATTTGTGGGATCTTGTTCCGTGTAGGTTTGTGTTATATGACCGAGGACTTCACGTTTCGTTTTGTTGTTTTGTTGTGGTATCGTGTTGGGAAAGTACTCATTAAAAGATGTACGCATATCACGCTGCGCCTTGGTCCGCTTCCTGTAACGAATGTGACACTTGGCTTATGGTTGTTTCATTAAGGTTTTAATTCACAGCACACTGTACTTACATAGTACATGTAAAATGTATTCAGAAATAGATTAAAAACCAGGAGTGTGTGTAATAAAGTATGCTTGTTTCATAAGCCATGGTTCCAGTGGAGGCTGCTGAGGGGAGGACGGCTCATAATAATGGCTGGAACGGGGCAAATGGAATGGCATCAAACCATGTGTTTGATGTATTTGATACCATTCCACCTATTCCGCTCCAGCCATTACCACAAGCCTGTCCTCCCCAATTAAGGTGCCACCAACCTCCTGTGCATGGTTCTAAATGGGATGAGAATGCATCTCATTTTGGGGCAGATGATGATGACATATCTCTGCATATTTCTCCACTGTAGCCAGGCAGGGCCTGAATAATGAATCCACAGCCTTGATCCACTTCAGACAGACTGTGTTCTGTCTCAGCCCCTGAAATGCACTTTAATAGCATGTTACAGTAGTACAGTACATTTTGGTACTGTACATCACAATGCCAGTCAGACTCTCCAATGGTGGCTGACCGCAAAAATAAAGCAGTAAATATGTTTAAATGAAGATGTTACCAAACCAAATCATCTGATATCCCTATCAGGCTTACAGCCACTCACATTCCTATAGTGCCTCCAGCCACATCAAATTGCTATTAGCCTTTAAAGCAAATTATGGAAGATCATTGAGTGCTCTTCATCCTACAGAGACATCCAGTAACCTTGGTACCAATACTCAGTGGATGGTAGGCCTACACGTTTCCTTGGTATGAGGGAAATGTTTTGCAGTGCTGCTTCCCAAAGTATGCAATGTACGCTAGGTGTGAAATATACCTTCAGTGAACACTTAAGAGTTTAAAATGCAATGACTTCTTTCATGTTGCAAGCGATCAAAGTTTATGAATCGATAGAAACATTTTTATGAGGAAATTTAATTTATTTCCCTTGGCAACAACTTTCAAGATGACATTCATCCATAATCTCCATTTGTGTTCTGAATTTCAAGCTTTGATTTCTGAAATGGAATTTGACATGACAAAAACAAAATCCAATAACAAAGGGAATAACAATCAGGTGAGGAAAGAAGATGTATTTGCTTTGAACAAGCAATTGATTGCTGCCTCTCCATTAAGGTTTGGAGAATAGCACTGGCCTCAGTCTTATGGGTTTCAATGTCCATCCATTGAACAGGTGTTGGGGATCATTTAGTTGAAGTCCTCCTATAGGAGGTTAACCCAGGTATTAGTTCTATGAGATACCCTCCATCTTGACCCAGACAAAATATATAGGATTGAATGGTCTGCATTCTAAGGTAGTGTATCTGCAGGCAGGTCTGTCAGATGCTGTTGAGCCGGACCTAGCCTGTCCGTCTGCCAGACTCTCCCTGCTGATGCAGAGAGAGCAGTGTTGCCATTGTTGCACAGCAGCCACTTATTATGGCACAGCTGTCATCACAGCCCAGTGGCCTTGTTGTGCAGCAGATGGTAGAGTTATTTTTAAGGGTCAAAGATTATATTTGTGGGTGGAGGTAGACCTTTTTTACCCTATCCTTTCATGAGCGTCCCAGTCAAACAAATAAATTGTTATTTATTTTAGAAAGCTGGATCAATTAGATTGTTAAAGCTGTTTACCAGCTATACCTGGCATGGAATTGTTATTGTAGTTTTAAAAAAGGTTGGTTTCTGAGAAGAGCTGCAAATGATTAATCTGGGTATATATTGATTTTACATGATTGTTGATGATCAGTGCCATACCTCAAGCCAAAATCTATTGCTGTGTGGGAGGACTGAGAGGGCCGATAGCCAGAGTCAGAGAGAGAGCAAGAGGGAGCGAGAAAGGGGATGGAGTGGGATGGTGGGAGGAATAAAGAGAGACAAGAGAATTGGCACAGCGGGCTCTGCTCTGGAAGGATTAAAAGGCCACATCCTGCCTGACCATATAGGACCTCCAACAAATACACACTTTTACAGAGTGATCAGCCGAGAGGCTAGTCTTTCACCACTTCACTTTTAGATAAAAAGGGACTGGATGTTTTCCAAGTCACGACGTTGGTTCTGAATTAAGTAAGAAGCTTTTTATGGCCTTCCACACATAGCGCTGGAATTAAAGGGCTTTCAAAAAGGCCACTGTGCGTTTTGTACATTGAACTGTGCAGTAATTTCCGAGCAACTGGTGCGGGTGTAAGCACCCTCCAGGCCTCTTCAGTGACAAAAGAGGAACCACACAGAGGGCAAGCAGCAGGCTGCTCTAAATAATTAGCTTTCCATTAAGTTGGCCGTAAACCTTGCACTAATTGATGTCATGACATGTAGAAAGGCTCCTGTGCTGGAGGCTTTTTGCATGCATTACAGTTGAGAAGACAGTCAACAAGGCATTTGCCTTTCCGCTTTTAAATTACCTTTAGAATGTATGGGAGCTAATAAATTGAGTCCTGGAATGGGAGGCCTTGATCATACAGGAGAGGGACAACAGCAAATGATTTAATAATAGGTTTAAAAATGTTCTATTAAGCCAAACATGAAGAGCTTTAATGGCCTTTAACCTCACTTATATCTTGAAAGAAAGATTACAAAGGAACTCAATGGTGAGTCACTCAAAGGCCCTCGTCTTAGATACAGGAATCTCTTCTATTAATAGCAGAACATCTGTCTCAAAGTCTTCCATTCATATGATGATAAATATACAAGACACTTGAAAATATATTAAAGGTCTTGAGTAGTTTCTAAAGAGCTAATGTGGTTGTGAAATGGGACTTTGATATCAGCATATTTCTTTATGGTCACTAGTAACAGACGAGTTTCACATCTCTCTATGAAAAGCTTAGATCAAATGCTCTGATTAAATTGAGGTTGAGATAAAATGATACAGATGTAGGATCTCAATGTGATCACCCTGTTGCAGAAAAACGTATTTTAAACTTGTAGGGCATTTGAGGTTTTAAAAAGCGAAGTTTGTAATTTCCACTTAGAAATTTCAGACTTGATTTCCCCTTACGAAAAATGTGTAAGCCCCTACAAAAATGTCCATTAATTTACATTCACGTAATAATTTACATTTCCTGTTGCTGCAGGATTATTTTCCTTATGTAGCAAACTGGCTCAAATTAAGATCTTACATCTGTATACACTTTATGAACATTTCTGCTTTAAAGTGTGACTATCATATGAAACAAGTCCAAGATTCACATCAAGATTATCCTCAGTAAAAACTGAACAACCATGCAGTACTACAGGGAGTAATATTTGTGGTGTATTTTAAGAATGGATACTGGCCTGTTATTCCCTTGTTGCATGATTCATGTACTGACATGGTCCATGACTAAAACAAGTTACCCTGTCTGGGATATGTTGTAACACAGCTAGGGAAGTACATTTACTGTCCTTATCTGTGACTGACAGGGAGAGTGGGAGAAAGGAAGATGGATGAGACTTATTTTAGAAAAGTCAAGGATGGAAGGGGGCATGAATTTGAAAATGGCATAGATATTTCAATTTAAAACACATTTTGAGTAAAAATGACTCACTCTGCCTGTCATGAACCCTGCATCCTGAGTCGGTTCCTGCCTGTGTTGCCATTTTTCTGCTCGGAATCTCCAGTTTCCTGAGGGTTCGTGAACGCTCCCGGCCTGGTTGCCGGGCGACGTTGCTAGGCGGGAGATCTCCTGATTAACCGCACCTGCATCTCATCAGCGGTCTGCACACCTGGTCCTGATCATCACCCTTCTTAAGCCCTGACCTGACATCCATTCCCTGCCGGATCGTTAGCCATGAACAGTATGTTTGTCAGTGTATCAGCCTTGGAGTTTCTAGCGTTAGTTTTGTTGTTTTGCACCTTGTTGGCTTGCCGTGTACTTACCTCCGTTTTGTTTCTATCTGCAGTCAATCTCCCGGAACCTTCACCCAACCCCTGCCTGGTTGTCGGCGGCTGCCGAGCCATTCTTGGATCTACCACTGCACCTCCACCAACTCATCTCCGCCCGTCCGCTCTGTCCCCTGGATTATTCTACATCGTTTTTTTGAATCTGTTAAATAAATACTCACCTTCGTTTCAACTCACCTTGTCCTGGTCTGCTTCTGGGTTCTGGCTTAGTAAACCGTGACAGAACGATCCGGCCAGAAATGAACCCAGCGGACCTGGACTCTGTTCGCCATGCCATTACCCATCAGGAGAAGATGTTGGGACAACATAGCACGGCGCTACAGGAGATAGCTTTGTCCGTTCTGAACTTTTCTACCAGTCTGACGAAGATCCAGGCTCAGCTCAGTTTGCCGGTGGAGAATCCACAACCGGTTTCACCCATCTCGCCTGCCGCTTCTGGAGCTGTGCCCTTCCGTGAGCCCAAGGTTCCGACGCCTGATAAATATGAGGGGGAGTTGGGAAGATGCCGTTCTTTCCTTATGCAATGTGGATTAGTGTTCGATCTACAGCCCCACTCTTATGCCACAGACAAGGCTAGGATAGCCTTTGTCATTGAGTTGCTGCGTGGTCGAGCTCTGGAGTGGGCTTCAGCCGTTTGGGAACAACAGGACACCTGCATGGCCTCATACCAGGAGTTCACGGCCGAGATGAGGAAGCTATTTGACCATTCCGTCCGAGGTATGGACGCAGCTAGGCGCCTGTTTTCGCTTCGCCAAGGAACTTGCAGCGTTGCCGACTTCGTGATCGAGTTAAGGACTTTGGCTGTGGAGAGTGGGTGGAATGAGGAGTCTCTGCAAGCGGCCTTTTACCAGGGGCTGTCGGAGCAGCTCAAGGATGAGTTGATCTCCTCTCCGGAGCCTAGTGACCTGGACAGCTTGGTAGCCTTGTCTATTCGGGTGGATAACCGAGTTCGAGAGAGAAGGAGGGAGAAGCAATGGGGCCCGTCCACTTGTTCCCGGCGGTCGTCAAACTGCTTGGCTCGCTAAAGTTGGGAGGACTTTTAGCGAGCCAGTTTCAACCTCTCAATACCTCTGTCAGACCCCGTTTCCCGGCTACCCTCATGAACAGGAATCAGAGTTTAGCGATTAACGCTTTCGTCGATTCAGGTGCCGATGGAAGCTTTATTGATGCCGATGTGGTGGAACAGCTGGGGCTTTCCAAGGAGCGATTACCGGAAGCCATTGAAGCTACCACTCTGAACGGCAGTAGTCTGGCACGTATCACGATGAGGACTGAACCGGTTAAGATGCTGTTGTCAGGGAATCATTCTGAGGTGATCTCATTCTTCATTCTGCCTTCTTCCCATGTTCCTCTGGTCCTTGGATACCCCTGGCTGAAGGAACACAATCCCACGTTCGATTGGGTGACTGGCAAGGTAACTAGTTGGAGCCTTGAGTGTCATGCTAACTGCCTCAAGACTGCCTGTTCCCATTCTGTTCCCAGTCAGGTGATTGAGGCTAGACCCCCAGATTTGTCCCTGGTTCCCGAGACATTTCACGATTTGGGGGAAGTGTTCAGTAAGCAGAGGGCTCTGTCACTCCCTCCCCACCGACCATATGACTGTGCCATAAACCTGTTCCCTGGAGCTGTCTATCCCAAGGGACGGTTATACAGCATCTCCCGACCTGAACGTGAGGCTTTGGAGACCTACATCAAGGAGTCCCTAGCGGCTGGTCTCATTCGTCCTTCATCATCACCCCTGGGGGCAGGATTCTTCTTTGTGGGTAAGAAGGATGGCTCTCTTCGACCGTGTATTGATTATCGGGGGTTGAATGATATCACGGTCAAGAACAAGTATCCCCTGCCCTTGATGAGCTCTGCCTTCGACTCCTTACAGGGTGCTACTGTGTTCACCAAGCTAGACCTACACAATGCGTATCACCTGGTCCGGATCAGAGAGGGGGACGAGTGGTTGACGTGTTTCAATACACCGATGGGTCACTTCGAGTATCAGGTGATGCCGTTTGGACTGACCAATGCTCCAGCAGTGTTCCAGAGTATGGTGAATGACGTCCTGAGAGATATGATCGGTCTCTTTGTGTTTGTTTACCTGGATGACATTCTTATCTTCTCGAAGGAACCTTCCAGCCACGTCCAGCATGTCAGGCAGGTTCTGCAGCGATTGTTGGAGAATCGCCTGTTCGTGAAGGCCGAGAAGTGCGAATTTCACGCCCACACTACATCCTTCCTCGGGTACATCATCTCCAGGGGAGAGATCAGGATGGACCAGGAGAAGGTTAGGGCGGTTCTGGAATGGGCCCAGCCCGGTACGAGATTGCAGCTCCAGAGGTTTCTGGGGTTTGAGAATTTCTATCGCAGATTCATCCGGGATTACAGCCGTGTGGCCGCTTCTTTAACTGCCCTGACTTCCAGTACCAGGACCTTCAGTTGGAACCCTGAGGCGGACCGAGCGTTCCTGGATTTGAAGAGGCGATTCACCAACGCACCGATTCTCTCTCAACCTGAAACGGCCCGTCAGTTCGTCATGGAAGTGGATGCGTCTGATGTGGGGGTTGGCGCCATCCTGTCCCAGCGATGCTCCACTGACGGGAAACTCCATCCCTGCGCCTACTACTCTCGTCATCTTTTGTCTGTGGAGAGGAACTACGATGTGGGTAACCGGGAGCTTCTCGCGGTGAAGCTTGCCTTGGAGGAGTGGCGCCACTGGTTGGAGGGGGCGGAGCAACCGTTTATTGTCTGGACCGACCACAAGAATCTTGCTTACGTGCAATCGGCTAGACGTCTCAACTCCCGTCAGGCCAGGTGGGCTTTGTTTTTCGGACGCTTTAATTTTTCCCTGACGTTCCGACCTGGGTCTAAGAACGGCAAGGCGGACGCCTTGTCCCGGATGTTCTCCAAGACGGAGGAGAGTGGGGCCAAGACCGAGACGATTCTTCCCCGGAACTGTGTCGTGGGAGCAGTTATGTGGAGGATTGAGGAGGAGGTTATGGCGGCCCTTCGGACGCAGCCCGGTCCCGGTAACGGTCCACCCTGTCGTTTGTTTGTGCCTGAGTCGGGTTCGTTCTGCTGTCCTCCAATGGTCCCACGCCAGCAAGATGGCTTGTCACCCTGGCGTGGCCCGGACGATGGCGTTACTTCGCAGGCGATTTTGGTGGCCGGCCATGGGAGAAGATACTCTGAGGTTTGTTGCTGCCTGTCCAGTGTGTGCGCAGAATAAGAGTGCCAACCGGCCTAGCTCTGGACTACTTCACCCCCTCCCTATTCCCCGCGACCATGGTCGCATCTGGCCCTGGACTTTGTCACTGGGTTGCCCCTCTTCTGAGGGGAACACGGTCATTCTGACTATCGTGGACAGATTCAGCAAGTTCGCCCACTTTGTGCCCATTTCCAAGCTTCCCTCGGCCTCTGAGACGTCCGAGATCCTGGTTAGGGAGGTTTTCAGGGTCCACGGGTTGCCCAGTGACATAGTTTCCGACCGTGGCCCTCAGTTCACCTCTGCTGTCTGGAAGTCTTTCTGTTTGGCCATTGGAGCTACAGTCAGTCTCACATCTGGTTTTCACCCCCAATCTAATGGTCAGGCGGAGAGAGCCAACCAGAAGATGGAATCCACGCTACGCTGCCTTGTCTCCTCCAACCCCACCTCCTGGGTCTTTCAGTTGCCTTGGGTTGAGTATGCCCACAATACTCTCCCTACATCTGCCACTGGGATGTCTCCCTTCCAGTGCCTGTATGGCTACCAACCTCCCTTGTTTCCTTCTCAGGAGAAGGATCTCTCAGTGCCCTCTGTTCAGGTCCACATTCGCGTTGCCACCGGACCTGGCATCGGGCCAGAAAGGCCCTCCTTAGAGTTTCTGACCGGTATCAGCTCCAGGCGAATCGTCGCCGGATTCCCGCCCCCACCTATACCATCGGAGATAGGGTCTGGTTGGCCACACGGGATCTTCCTCTGCGGACTGAGTCTAAGAAACTGTCACCGAAGTTCATTGGTCTGTTTGTGGTGGAGAAGGTGATCAATCCTGTGGCGGTTCGACTCAAGTTACCTAGAACGCTCAGAGTCCATCCCACCTTTCATGTCTCCTGCCTCAAGCCTGTTCTCCTCAGTCCTCTGTTACCCCCTCCGCCTCCTCCTCCTCCCCCTCGGATGATCGGAGGTGGTCCTGCCTACACGGTGCGCCGCATTATGGATTCCAGACGGTGGGGCCGGGGTTTCCAGTATCTCGTGGACTGGGAGGGGTATGGTCCTGAAGAGAGGAGTTGGATTCCTCGGCGCCAGATCCTGGATGCTGACCTCCTTTGTGACTTCTACCGCCTCCATCCTGGCGCTCCGGGTAGTCCGCCCGGTGGCGTTCGTCGGAGGGGGGGTACTGTCATGAACCCTGCATCCTGAGTCGGTTCCTGCCTGTGTTGCCATTTTTCTGCTCGGAATCTCCAGTTTCCTGAGGGTTCGTGAACGCTCCCGGCCTGGTTGCCGGGCGACGTTGCTAGGCGGGAGATCTCCTGATTAACCGCACCTGCATCTCATCAGCGGTCTGCACACCTGGTCCTGATCATCACCCTTCTTAAGCCCTGACCTGACATCCATTCCCTGCCGGATCGTTAGCAATGAACAGTATGTTTGTCAGTGTATCAGCCTTGGAGTTTCTAGCGTTAGTTTTGTTGTTTTGCACCTTGTTGGCTTGCCGTGTACTTACCTCCGTTTTGTTTCTATCTGCAGTCAATCTCCCGGAACCTTCACCCAACCCCTGCCTGGTTGTCGGCGGCTGCCGAGCCATTCTTGGATCTACCACTGCACCTCCACCAACTCATCTCCGCCGTCCGCTCTGTCCCCTGGATTATTCTACATCGTTTTTTGAATCTGTTAAATAAATACTCACCTTCGTTTCAACTCACCTTGTCCTGGTCTGCTTCTGGGTTTTGGCTTAGTAAACCGTGACACTGCCTTTCCAGTGTTAAAGGAGAAGGATGTAAAATGACAGAGATTTATTTAACAGAGCAGAGGATTGGAGGACAATAAAAGTTTGAGCAGAGGATGGGAGGACTGAATAAAAGTTTGCATCTTTAGATCACCCTGCACATGTCCTGTCAAGTAGTCTACATGATGAGACATATTCCTCACCAACTGAATTTGGAATGGAAGTCAGATCAAAAGAATGCCAGTATCCCCCTGGGCCAATGGGTGAGTCAAACTGTTGGCCAAGGCTGTTTTTCTAGGTCTATTAGTATTTATTTTTGTGAAGAATCAGTATGGAATCAGAGCAGCCTTCTTCTAAAGGGAAGATAACAATTTTGTCTGTCCCTCCCAACTGCTGCTATTCTATCAAGGAGAATAACGAGTATCAGCAGTATTTACATAAACATGACTAATCAATCAATCAACATAGATTGTTTTATTATCAACCTCGAGATAATATTAAAAAAACTACAGCCTAAAGACACATTTTACCTTCCACAGAAGTGAGTGCTGATCAATGAGATTGGACAATTTCTTTTTTTATTGTCAATAATAAAATATGATGGTCTTTATTTATTCCATTGTAGGGGTGGCATTTTATTTTTGCTGCCTTATTATTTGGCGTGTATCGAACATTGTGTATTGAGGGGTCTGTGGGGATTGGGCACGTGACAGTGACAGCATATTTTATAGGATCTCAAGCAAAACAATATATTTTCGCCTGCTACGTTAGGTTACACTTTACCAGATCTGCGCTGATACATAGAGAGCGGATTGGTCGAACATCACAACTGCTCTGCTCAGGCTTTCTGAATAGGGAAAACTGCCAAATTAAACATTGAGAGCTACCGAAACGCTTGAGACGTGAAGAAACAGCGGTGAACTGGTCATTTTTTGAGTAACGCAAGCATCCTTCCTTCAACGAGTTCACCTGTATTGCGGTTAGTCGCGGACCAAGCATTCAAGACCAGAGTCATCCAGTGGATTCATCTGAGGTACGGGCTCCACCAAAAGGTAAGATATTGTTTTTGTTTTTTTAAGAGTCAGCATGTTGCGTTTTTAGTGTCCATATGGTTGTAGTTTTTATTTTCTTTCTCTGATTATCAAGTCTCATAAAGCGTAACGTTCAACCATCGAATTTGTCTTCTGTGTTAGGCTATACTTAAATTAGCGTAAGATCTGCTGAAACAACGCTTATAGTCATGTGTTTATTTCACTGATCTTAACACGCTCTGTTGATGTACATAGCACAATGCCTTGTTGCGCTCTAGTAGCCTATCGAGAGAGCAGTTAGGAATGGCAACTCCTTTATTTATGATGTAGCAGCCTACACAGTTTTTTACTACCTGGTAGATCAAGTTGTATATCACGACTCTTCTCTATGAGTCCCAATGAAACATAAAAGTTTGTATATTGTTATGTAGGCATGTTACCAGGTATTTATAAGTCTGTAGTAATAACATTTAGAGGTATGGCAGGCTGTAAAATAAAGCCCATATAGCAGGTGTCACACAGCTCCTTATTATGCACATTTAATAGTACTGTCCATGGCCTCTAGTTGATCATGAATACATATTACCTTACTATGATGGCAACTACAGTAGATAAATACATTATTTGATTTCCACATTTCCCTAGAAGGCCCTGTCCAGAAAAAGGATAAAGGCTTCATTTCCAGTTACATGAGCTGATTTCAAAACCAGTTGGCTTTAGGTCAGCAGTGTCAAAGTCATTTTTTTCTAGGGGTCACTCAGCTTACAGGAGGAATGCACATTGGCAAAACATGCCAACAGTAAATAAACCTTTATTCTTGCATACCCATAGTACAGTGGTGGTGTAGAATTAGGCTACTGTATGCACATTAAGCATTGGATGGGTTAACACAATGGTTTCACATCAAAGTGAACTGCAACATGGTGATGCTGAGTAACAAATGAATATCAAGTCATAGTTACTGTGTACACAATGTGCAATCCAATACACTTTTTTCCTTTGGGTAAGGGGAGAAATATTGCAAGTACACTGTAAACTTACTGTACCTAAAACGTAGCAAATGAACTTATTTGTTTAATGTCCATGGTCACTACTGGCTTATTGCCGAAACAACATTTACTGTAAATACACATTTATGGTAAACTTTGATTAGAGTTGATGAAAATCATATAGGGCTACCACTAATAAGATGAGATATGCCATGAACCATATAGACATTCTACTACATTTAACCACTCATATAGTGCATAATGCATAATGGGCCATTTGGAAAGTTAAACACCTCCACAAGTTTGTAATATTCTCCAGAAAAGCACTCATCTAGAAGCTTTACTAATACCTGTTAGTCCTATCTAGTTGTTTTATCTACAGTATACTTCTACTAGTTATCGCAGGGTGCTAGCTATAAGCCCGGTGAACGAAACTCTGACTCTTGTCTGTTGTATCATTGCCAGAGAGATTTTTTCCCATCTCAATGAGAGTTAGACTCAGTGCTGCCCGCTGCGGTGGAGCCGGGGCAAGCAGGCAGACTATTTTATCTCTCTCTCTATCCACAGTTAGTTTGCTTCGTCAGCCTTATGTCTCAGCAGAAATCAGAAACAAATTAGCAGTTGATTCAGAATTGGTTTTTGATTGCTTGTGTAATCCATATGCGCGATAACAAGGAAGGTCTATTAACTAAGGTTTAAAAAAGACTGCACTCTCCAGAAATTCATGGATTGAGATATTTTGAGAGAAATGTGTCTCCCAGCCTTTACATCACCATAGCATTCCCCTGTTGCTTATGGCTGGATAGGCTTGCATTGTCCCCTCCTCTCTATGAAGAGAAACTGACGGCTGCTTGGGTGTTATGTAGTCCAGGGTCCTAAAGCTGTTTGCTGATTGTTTCCTTCTAGACTGACCTTCTGGATGTAATGGGCCTCTATTCTTCACAGGAATAAAACACAGAAAAATACCATTATTTTCTGCTGCAAGTGTGGGAGCCTACTGACGGCTCAATTTTGACGCCGGCCAATGCTGATAGTCTGTTGGCCTAGTTCAGTTTTTGGTTTGTTTATCTAAATTCCCCTTGGTGATGTACCTATGAGGCCATGCCCTGAGTATATCAGGGACAGACTGTTGTCATTGGTGATGTTGTCATTGTTGCTCTTGGTACCATAAGATGTTGTCATGAAGTTCCTTGGCAAACTACAACCCTCCCTCCCTCTAGCAGTTTTCTATGCAATTAAGTAAGTTAAGGTCATCCAGATCTGTTGGCAGATATAACAATACTTTTGGAGCCATCTGAGCATCCCTCATTGGTATCAGCCCAAAATGTTCCTGAAATAAGATATAAATTAAGATTCCATTGCTTTGAAATATCCAGTTTGTCTTTTAAAACACTTTCGCTGGCACCCATGTAGCCTTCTTTCTATGTTCTGAAACATGCCTGTGTTAATTATTCTATGTAAAATGAAAATGAGAGTGAACTCAAGATTAACCATAAAACATTGCGACCTACTCAACAATCTCAGAATCTACACTCTGTGGTGTATATTCAGGAGTCTTGAAGCAGCACTTGCAGTTTAATCAAATCAATCATTTGATTCCCTATTGTTCTACAATTCTAAACTTGGGGAAAGGAAAATTGGAACAATAATCACAATCAAAAGTAGCATTTGTTCGCCCTGATGCTGCAGCCCATGCCAAACATCTCAGTGCTTTCTCTTCTCCCAGAGTGGTTTACTACGAAGCACCTTTTCCCCACTCCTATCGCTCCTTCTTCTATCTGTGGAACAGTTTGTTGCGTTGTGGCCATAGACATATAATCAATGACTGAATATGCATATAATCTATAGAAGGGTTTTGTAACCTCTAAACCTGGCAATCTGACTGTTAAAATCATGGGTACACTAACAATGGCTGCCAGTCTTGACTTGAATGGGAACTGCCATCTATGTATTATATGTCTATGGTTGGTTGCAGCTGTCATTTTGCCCATCGCAAATTTCTAAATGCAATTGCGCAAAATAACATAGTTTGGAAAGCAAATGCTGTCATTACTAAATGTGTCATGTGCTAGGTGTTTTAACATTACAAAATGTTTTATCCCCCAAAAAACATATGATTAATAAAATATTTAATCACAAAAAGCAAATTTCCCTCAAATTTTGTGCACAAATTTGTTTACATCCCTGTTAGTGAGCATTTCCCCTTTGCCAAGATAATCCATCCACTTGACAGGTGTGGCATATCAAGAAGCTGATAAAACTGTAGGATCATTACACAGGTGCACCTTGTGCTGGGGATAATAAAAGGCCTCTCTAAAATGTGTCGTTTTTTTGTCACATAACACAATGCCACAGATGTCTCAAGTTTTGAGGGAGTGTGCAATTGGCATGTTGACTGCAGGAATGTCCACCAGAGCTTTGCCAGAGAATTGAATGTTAATTTCTCTATGTGGTTTCTGATGTCAACGTTGTGAACAGAGTTCCTTCATGGTGGCAGTGGGGTTATGATATGGGCAGGCATAAGCTATGGAAAATGAACACAATTGCATTTTATCAATGGCAATTTGAATGCAAAGAGATACAGTGACGAGATCCTGAGGCCCATTGTCATGCCATTCATCTGCCGCCATCACCTCATGTTTCAGCATGATAATACACAGCCCCATGTCGCAAGGATCTATACACAATTCCTGGAAGCTGAAAATGTCCCAGTTCTTATATTCACCAGACATGTCACTCATTGACCATGATTGGGATGCTCTGGATCGACGCGTACGACAGCGTGTTCCAGTTCCTGCCAATATCCAACAACTTCGCACAGCCATTGAAGAGGAGTGGGACAACATTCCACAGGAGTGGCTTCCGTCTGGCCACTCTACCATAAAGCCCTGATTGGTGGAGTGCTGCAGAGATGGTTGTCCTTCTGGAAAGTTCTCCCATCTCCACAGAGGAACTCTGGAGCTCTGTCAGTGACCATCGGGTTCTTGGTCACCTCCCTGACCAAGGCCCTTCTCCCCCGATTGCTCAGTTTGGCCGGGCGGCCAGCTCTAGGAAGAGTCTTGGTGGTTCCAAACTTCTTCCATTTAAGAATGATGGAGGCCACTGTGTTCTTGGGACCTTCAATGCTGCAGACATTTTTTGATACCCTTCCTCAGATCTGTGCCTCGACACAATCCTGTCTCGGAGCTCCACGGACAATTCCTTCGACCTCATGGCTTGGTTTTTGCTCTGACATGCACTGTCAACTGTGGGACCTTATATAGAAAGGTGTGTGCCTTTCCAAATCATGTCCAATCAATTGAATTTACCACAGGTGGCCTCCAATCTCAAGGATAATCAATAGAAACAGGATGCACCTGAGCTCAATTTCGAGTCTCATAGCAAAGGGTCTGAATACTTATGTAAATAAGGTATTTCTGTTTTTTATTTGTAATACATTTGCAAAAATTTCTAAAAACCTGTTTTCAATTTTTCATTATGGGGTATTGTGTGTAGATTGATGAGGGGAAAAGATTATTTAATCAATTTTAGCATAAGGCTGTAACATAACAAAATGTGGAAAAAGTCAAGGGGTCTGAATACTTTCCGAATGCACTGTATTTTCTCTCAGAGCTTTTCCATCCAACTGTGGAGTGAACACAGAATAATTGTATTGTTGGTCTGAAAATAATATCTGAGGTGAATTAAGTGTCTGGGAATGACATGGTTATCATTCCAGTTTGGTTTTGCATGAAAAATCTGCAAAAATTCCTAAATTAGTCATTTTCAAGTTTCTTTAAAGGGCGAGCCTGCAAATTGGATAACATATTGACCTACTGTAATAAAGTTACACCCAAGTGGATGAGTGGGATTTTGCTAAAATCGTTTTTCTTGTCATGGGTTTTGATCAAATTAATACTGTAATCAGTGAAGAGCTAAAAATAATGGTTTTGAGTTAGAACGGAATTACTCATTTCTGGAGCTACAGTACCTGAAGAGCTGTCACCATAAAAAATATGTTGATTGCCTTATCTTTTGACAGTTCCAAAAAGGGTTGATTGTAAGATAGAGGGGCAGAGCTATATAAAGACATGTCTTTGATGGTTGGAGTGCCAGTAGGCACATCATGAGCATCCTTTCCCCATGACTCCCTCGTCTACAGGATGTATGCACCAACGAGTCTCTGTCTGTCTGTCAGAGTTGTTTCCTGATGGGTTTACTTTACACTGCATGCATAAGTGAGACAGTCAATTTGCGATTCCTTGTTAGAGACTGTGGATATTGTTTTTCTTAGGTTACATAAATCATAAAAGTTTTGCCTTTTGTATTCTATGCAGACATTGAAATTGAGCATGTTTGAAAGGAATCATGATATAAAAAAAAAAAAGAGTGATAAAAAAATATATAAAAAAATTAATCAAACATGCAGGACCTGACTGACTGTCTATCAGTATGTTAAATAGATTATGATGAATAAAAACAAAATAATGTCAGCTGTTAGTTGAACACTCCAACACTCATCTTTCCAGTGGAGCTATGGACTATATTTGTTCTAGCATTTGTATCCAACAGTAGCATCATTTACAAACACATTGACAGGCAATCATTCCCCTAGACATGTAACTGAGCTTCAAACAGGAGGATGGGAATACAAAACAAAAATTAACAAAACCAGTGGCTTTCCTTTAAAGCTGGAGTCCTTCGTTTAAACAGTAACAAAGCGGCCACCCCTCCTCTGTTTTAGTAAAAAGCTGAGGGATGGGCCTGGAGCAATATAACCACTCTCAAATTCATAGACAGACCTACGGATGCAAGGAGTGGCCATGGATGATATCAAAATTATAATTATAGTTTAACCATGTTTAGAGGCTATACCGTGTTTGTTTACATTTATGTTGTTTACAAACATTGGAGTTAAAAAAAGCTTGATGGGGTATGACAGTTGAACTAAGCTCATGCAGCATTTATAAGTTATATTCTCTAAGAATTAATGGGTATGAATCATTAATTTATAAGTCCAAAAATGGACATAGCAACTAGGGATTCTACCTGCGGTTAATGACCTTTCTATTGATCCCTTTAGAGTGTCTCCTGCTGGTGCTGAGGGGGGATTGATGGCTTTTCTACACAGTGGGAAATCCATTGTTTCCCTGCACTCCACTGACAGAAATTTACCTGTAATGGCCAATTTACACCACTCCTGTAGCACATAGGTTTAATTCCATGGCAAATGGGCTTGTCCATTGTGATGGACACATCCATCTGTCCTTAGTAACAGCGCTGGTATATCTCTATGGCTGCAAGGACCACTGCCAATGGCCACAGGTAAATGGCTGATTGTGACTTTTTAAAGAGGAAGGTGGCTTCATGTGTGGTTTAACCAATGACTATGATGTAATGGTAATGTAGGGTAGGTTTGGGGTTATCCTCAGGTGTTACACTCCTGTTATGGAAATCGATAAAACATGAGAGTCGATTTTACTCAGCATTTGCATGGGTGCAAAGTTCATCTGAGAGATGATGGAACATCTCAGGTGTTACTATTTGCATGCTTTCAACACAGCATACAACAATAACATCACATTAGCATACAATTGATTCAGATGCTGAATGCACTCCATGTAAAAGGTTGTATATAATTTTAGTTATGTTCTCAGTGTTACCCACACAGTTAACAGTGATACTGTATTTATTGACTGTGTATTGAATCTGTCTTTTTTTGTAAATGTTAATACAAAGTCAATTTTAAAATGGAGTTCACAGGAGGTTGGTGGCACCTTAATTGGTGAGGACGGCTCGTGGTAATGGCTGGAGTTGAATGAGTGGAATGGTATCAAATACATCAAACACATGGTTTCCATGTGTTTGATGCCATTCCATTCGCTCTGTTCCAGCCATGATTATGAGCCGTCCTCCCCTCAGCAGCCTCTAGTCAGTAATAAAATGTAATACTGTGCAATATTCAGAAGATCTATAAACCACACAATTTATCTGAAATAGAGATGTGATAAACATATAAATAATCATAAATTCAAACATGCATGAATGCAGAAAGATGTATGAGAACATAAATACTCAGTAGTAGCAAGCTGATTTATCCTCGTTATGTATGTAAAATGAGTCCCTATAGTCGCTGTAATGGTATGTGGAAACACAGGCTTAATTTATTCAAATACATCTAAGGATTCTATAATTGGTTCTCATAATATTCTTGCATAGTGGTTTCATATTCTGAGATCATATACTGTAGCAAATATAGAGACACATTTATCAAGCCCACTCTATTTCTTTATTTTTTCAGAATACCGATTGGGTGCAGTGTATACAGTAAAGTATATTGCTCCAGCATCAACTAAAAGATGGTTGAAGTCTTTCTTATGTTATAAAGGGTTTCCTTTATTTTCCTTTATCATAAATGCCATTTTAGCTGCTTGCTCAATGTCCTTGAATAACTGTCAGTCTTTTACTACTGTGGACCTGACCATTGACTTCCTTGCACTCTGATTCGACAACGGTTCCCTAATTGTGGTCCTTTTCTCAATCCCTCCCTTCCTCTGTTTTCCCCAACACTCTCCAGTTCATCTTGATGGAAACTATTTCACTGTGCTCTAAGTGCAAGGTCACTGCCCATGTTTTGCATTCCAATGGAAACATTTTCTTATGGCCAGACAGTAATTTACTGCATCTGTTATGACCGCGAGAGGCACAGTAAGACATACTGACTGCCGCTCTCTGCCTTCGAGAAGAGTGGAAACTGTTCAGTATTCCAGGGAGCTGCTTGTTAAGATATGCCTTATCACACAATGGCTCAGATTATTGCTAGACAGAAGCTCCAGACCAAATTCTTCATTCCTCCTCTCTCAGAATAGTTTAGCAAACAGTGTTTTTGATTCGTTTGCATGGGTAATGCATGCTTGCCAGCTGTTTTATAGATTCTCTGAGACAAGCCTGAGATATGCTGTGTGGAAGCACGCTGTTTGTTTTGCCCACAGATTTGTTTTTGATTGCCTCACCATTACATTTCATAGCAACATGGAATACATTATCCATCCGGTAACCACATGCACCATGACAGAGACAGAGTAGGTTATGAAAATTATTTTGAAATGTTATTACATTTTTGTCATGTCCTCTCCGCCGTTATATAAAACACTTTGTCAATGTGTCCCCCTGATGTTGGTGTGAGATTGATCAATTCTCTGTGTTTACTGTTTACTGTGTGTCTAGAATATGAAATTGCCTACTGTAAATGTTGTTGGAACATCAGATCAACTTGTTTGCCAACAGACAGTAACCCCTGAACGGTCGCAGTGAGGTGCTGACAAGAGGAGACTCAGCAGTGGTCCGATGAAGCAGACAGGAGACAACAAGACATTTGCTAGTACAGACTGAGACATTTTCCGGGATTTATCTGAAAGCATTGAGACGTTTACCACATCAGTCATTGGCTTCATCAATAAGTGCATAGATGACGTCATTCCCACAGTGACTATACGAACGTATCCAAAGCAAAAATCAGGAAATATCCGCCCTGGGCTAAAGGCTAGAGCTACTGCTTAAAAGGAACGGATACGGGCATGGACGCATACATGAAAGCCCGCTACGACCTCCGAAGAGAAATCAACCATGCAAAATGTCAATACAGGAGGAAGTGGAATCCTATTACATCTGCTACGACGCTCGTCGTATGTGGAAGGGCTTGCAGACGTAAACAGTTTACAAAGGGAAACCCAGCCGCAAGTGGCCCAGTGATGCAGAACTGCCAAACTATCTAAATGCCTTTTATGCTTGCTTTGAGGAATACAACACCGGGTCTTGCGTGAAAGCCCTTGTTGTTCCGGATGACTGTGTGATCTTGCTCTCTGAGGCCGATGTGAGTAAAACCTTTAAACAGGTTAAAACTCACAAGGCCACCGGGCCAGACGGAAAACCAGGGCACGTTCTCAAAGCATGCGCAGACCAGCTGGCAAGTGTCTTCACAGATAGATTTTCAATCTATCCTTGTACCAGTCTGTTATCCCAACATGTTTCAAGCAGACCACCAAATACACTATACACACCTTCGCAAAGTATTCAGACCCCTTGACTTTTTCCACATTTTGTTACGTTACAGACTTATTCTTAAATTGATTTAATAGTTTTTTCCCCCTCATCAATCTACACACAATACCCCATAATGACATAGCAAAAACAGGTTTTTAGACATTTTTGCTAATTTATTTAAAATAAAAAATGGAAATATCACATTTACATAAGTATTCAGACCCTTTACTCAGTACTATGTTGAAGCACCTTAGGCAGCGATTACAGCATCAAGTCTTCTTGAGTATGACGCTACAAGCTTGGCACACCTTGGTTTCTTGCATGTTAACATCAGAAGCCTCCTCCCCAAGTTTGAGTTATTCACTGCGTTAGCACACTCTGCCAACCCTGATGTTCTAGCAGTGTCTGAATCCTGGCTTAGGAAGGCCACCAAAAATGCAGAAATGTCCATCCCCAACTACAACATTTTCCGTCTAGATAGAACTGCCAAAGGGGGCAGGGTTGCAATCTACTGTAGAGATAGCCTGCAGAGCTCTATCATGCTATCCAGGTCTGTGCCCAAACAGACTTCTACTTCTAAAAATCCACAGAAATAAGTCTCTCACTGTTGCCGCTTGCTACAGACCCCCCTCAGCCCCCAGTTGTGTCCTGGACACAATATGTGAATTGCTTGCCCCCCATCTATCCTCAGAGTTCGTACTGCTTGGTGAACTATACTGGGATATGCTTAACACCCTGGCCGTTCTACAATCTAAACTAGATGCCCTCAATCTCACACAAATTATCAAGGAACCTACCAGGTACAACCCTAAATCCGTAAACATGGGCACCCTCAT
The DNA here is from genome assembly GCF_020615455.1 of Coregonus clupeaformis. Taxonomy (NCBI): domain Eukaryota; kingdom Metazoa; phylum Chordata; class Actinopteri; order Salmoniformes; family Salmonidae; genus Coregonus; species Coregonus clupeaformis. Next base: position 9,819,712 of record NC_059203.1, read on the forward strand.
AGATATCATCCTGACTAATTTACCCTCTAAATACACCTCCGCTGTCTTCAACCAGGATCTTAGCGATCACTGCCTCATTGCCTGCATCCGTAATTGGTCCGCGGTCAAACGACCACACCTCATCACTGTCAAACGCTCCCTAAAACACTTCAGCGAGCAGGCCTTTCTAATTGACCTGGCCCGGGTATCCTGGATGGATATTGACCTCATTCCGTCAGTAGAGGATGCCTGGATGTTCTTCAAAAGTGCTTTCCTCTCCATCTTAAATAAGCATGCCCCATTCAAAAAAATCAGAACTAAGAACAGATATAGCCCCTGGTTCACCCCAGACTTGACTGCCCTTGACCAGCACAAAAACATCCTGTGGCATACTGCATTAGCATCGAACAGCCCACCCGTAGTATGCGCTCCAGCAGGTATATCTCACTGGTCATCCCCAAAGCCAACACCTCCTTTGGCCGCCATTCCTTCCAGTTCTCTGCTGCAAATGACTGGAACGAACTACAAAAATCTCTGAAGCTTAAGCATCAGTTGTCAGAGCAGCTTACCAATCACTGTACCTGTACACAGCCCATCTGTAATTAGTCAACCCATTACATTGTTATTTATTTTGCTCATTTGCACCCCAGTATCTCTATTTGCACATCATCTTCTGCACATCTATCACTCCAGTGTTAATACTAAATTGTAATTATTTTGCACTATGGCCTATTTATTGCCTTACTTCCATAACTTATATACATTTGCACACACTGTATATAGATTTTCTATTTTCTATTGTGTTATTGACTGTACGTTTTTGTTTATTCCATATGTAACTCTGTGTTGTTGTTGTTTTTATCGCACTGCTTTGCTTTATCTTGGCCAGGTTGCAGTTGTAAATGAGAACTTGTTCTCAACTGGCTTACCTGGTTAAATAAAGGTGAAATAAAAAATAAAATATTTGGGGAGTTTCTCCCATTCTTCTCTGCAGATCCTCTCAAGCTCTGTCAGGTTGGATGGGGAGCGTTGCTGCACAGTTATTTTCAGGTCTCTCCATGTTTGATCGGGTTCAGGTCTGGGCTCTGGCTGGGCCACTCATGGACATTCAGAGACTTGTCCCTAAACCACTCCTGCATTGTCTTGGCTGTGTGCTTAGGGTCGTTGTCCTGTTGGAAGGTGAACCTTTGCCCCAGTCTGAGGTCCTGAGCGCTCTGGAGCAGGTTTTCATCAAGGATCTCACAGGAAAACAGCTGAGGACAGACGATATTTTCGTGCTACGTGCTTCAGCACTCGACGGTCCCGTTCTGTAAGCTTGTGTGGTCTACCACTTCTCAGCTGAGCTGTTGTTGCTCCTAGACTTTTCCACTTCACAATATCAGCACTTACAGTTGACCGGGGCAGCTCTAGCAGGACAGAAATTTGACGAACTGACTTGTTGGAAAGGTGGCATTCTATGACTTTGCCACTTTGAAAGTTACTGAGCTCTTCAGTAAGGCCGTTCTACTGCCAATGTTTGTCTATGGAGATTGGATGGATTTGTGCTCAATTTTATACACCTGTCAGCAACAGGTGTGGCTGAAATAGCAGAATCCACTAATTTGAAGGGGTGTCCACATACTTTTGTATATATAGAGTATCTACCTCAAATACCTAATACCCCTACTCATTGATTTGGTACAGGTACTTCCTGTATATAGCTTAATTCTTGTGTATTTTATTAACCTTGTGTTACTATTTTTCTTTGTATTATAATTTTTGTAGTCTGCATCATTGGAAAGGGCTCTTAAGTAAGCATTTCATGGTAAAGTCTACACTGTTGTATTTTGCTCATTTGACAAATACAATTTGATTTGAGAGTCATTGTTTTGAGGAGTTGGGGGGACAGCGGGGTCAGCGGTGTAACATGAAGAGCAATGATTCATCAATTTAATAGCTTAAGCCTGGAGCCACTGGGGAGCACATCTAACCTGCTGAGAGTTGATTCCACACAGGGCTCAGTCTGGGCACGACGATGACACTCCCGAGGCCACTGCTTTCTTTCTTCCCCTCTCTCCTTGTTCTAGTTGTGTTCTACGAGGTAGCTGCGTTTTAATGGAGAATTATTTCAACCCCCTTTCTTTGCAGCCTCTCTTCCTGTGCACAGCAGTGCAGCATTCTCTAAATGTCCAGATATGAATACATGGAGGCTCTAGAAAGTAGATATTTCCTGATAGTGTGTCCTGGAGCTTTTCTCCATTTGCCTTTTCTATTCTCTCAGGAATCAGATTTGGTTCTGAAGAGTTGTGTAGGTGCAACACTACAGAAGTATGGTTGTGTGCTCAAGAGATGGCAAGGGCGGTCGCATACAACTATCTATATTTAATGCATACTGCTTACATGGGGGATGACAAATGTGTTTGATATTATGATAATGACATTCCATTTATTTTTCATAGATGTCCCTGAGTGATCATATTTTCTCCCCATTAAAATGTGCATAGAAATTAGGAAATTCTGAAAGAGGGGTATGCGTGCAGGGTCACTGAAGGTGAATTACAACATTACAAACAGTAGGAGCATGGTGCTTTTCGCTGGTGAGGAGGAAGCCAACACCCTATACCGCTGTTCTTGCTTCAGCACGTTCGCTCTACCAAAGTAAGGCAGGGCTCAATACATTAGTGATCTGTCCTGTTAAGAGTGTATGTTTGGGAGTCCTGTTTTATTGGCGGAGGAAACACCGTCCAGCTGGCAACCGAAGTCAGCTTGCAGGTGCCCAGCCCGCCACAATGAGTCTCTAGAGCGCGATGGGACAAGGAAATCCCGGCCGGCCAAACCCTCCCCTAACCCTGACGACGCTGGGCCAATTGTGCCCCGCCTCATGGGTCTCCCGGTCACGGCCGGCTGTGACACAGCCTGGAATCAAACACGGGTCTGTAGTGACGCCTCAAGCACTGCAATGCAGTGCCGTAGACTGCTGCGCCACTCGGGAGGCTCTGATGTCATGGTCTTTAACTACTTGTACAAATGACCAGTTAAGTGCTCTGTGATGGATCAGGAGATTTACTCATCTGGATAGACTAGCCTTGTGTTTACATCTAGGAGAAAGGAGACAAGGTATTGGAAGACAGACGGTAACTCTGAGGGCAGGGTTGGGAAGATTACTTTCTAAAGATAATCCGTTACAGTTACTAATTACCTGTCCAAAATTGTAATCAGTAACGTAACGTTTGGATTTCCCAAACTCAGTAACATCATCTGATTACTTTCAGTTACTTTTAGATTACTTTCCCCTTAAAGGTCCACCTCAGAGTCATAAACCCTGTCTATTTCTACATTTTCTCTTCTTAAAATGGGATGTTAAACCTAACTCTCACTTTATCTCTAACCTTAACCACACTGCTAACCTTAGCCTAACCCTAACCTTAAAGATGCACTATGCAAATCAAATCACATTTTATTGGTCACATACACGTGTTTAGCAGATGTTATTGCGGGTGTAGTGAAATGCTTGTGCTTCTAGCTCCGAGAGTGCAGTAATATCTAACAAGTAATATCTAACAATTTCACAACATATACCCAATACACACACATCTAAGTAAGGAAATAATTAAGAATATATACATATATGGACAAGCAATGTTAGAGCGGCATGGACTAAGATACAGTAGAGTAGTATAGAATACAGTATATAGATATGAGATGAGTAACGCAAGATATGTAAACATTATTAAAGTGGCTAGTGTTCCATTTCTTTAAAGTAGCAGGTGATTTTTAGTCTATGTCTATAGGCAGCAGCCTTTAATGTGCTAGTGATGGCTGTTTAACAGTCTGATGGCCTTGAGATAGAAGCTGTTTTTCAGTCTCTCGGTCCCAGCTTTGATGCACCTGTACTGACCTCGTCTTCTGGATGATAGCGGGGTGAACAGGCAGTGGCTCAGGTGGTTGATGTCCTTGATGATCTTTTTGGCCTTCCTGTGACATTGGGTGCTGTAGGTGTCCTGGAGGGTGGGTCGTTTTCCCCCGGTAGTGCGTTGTGCAGACCGCACCACCCTCTGGAGAGCCTTGCGGTTGCGGACGGTGCAGTTGCCGTACCAGGCGGTGATACAGCCCGTCAGGATGCTCTCAATTGTGCATCTGTAAAAGTTTGAGGGTTTTAGGTGCCAAGCCAAATGTCTTTAGCCTCCTGAGGTTGAAGAGGCTCTGTTGCACCTTCTTCACCACACTGTCTGTGTGGGTGGTCCATTTCAGTTTGTCAGTGATGTGTACGCCAAGGAACTTGAAGCTTTCCACCTTCTCCACTGCGGTCCCGTCGATGTGGATAGGGGGGTGCACCCTCTGCTGTTTCCTGAAGTCCACGATCATCTCCTTTGTTTTGATGACGTTGAGTGAGAGGTTATGCAGAAATCGCTCCGCCATTTCCTGGTTGCTAAAATTCTAATAGTTTGCCCAATTTCACTTTATGTGACAAAACAAGTATAGTGTAAATAATCATTGTATCATCTAAACAGCTGTGAAATATATTTTCCATAGATAAGAATATTGTATTTTCAGCTGTTTGAAGATGGTGTACAAAACCGAAAGTAAAAGATCCAAAAACTAAACTAAAAACGGGAAGCATAGAAATAGCGCACATAGAACAGATCTACTGCTTCTTTGACTTGCTTTCAATGAGAATGACAGATCTATAACTCACATTTCTATGTGGATTTTGACGGGTCGCCCAAAAAGTTACAAATTGCAGCTTTCAATTAAGACCAAAAAGCTAATTTCTGTTTTCATGAATTTGTCAATATAGCCAATTTTGACTTTGTGGCTGTTTTTTTTAAATCTAGTGGAAACCCAAGTGTAGGTTACAGAGAAAAGCTGTTTGGTTCTCAGACGCCTCCCGAATAGGAAGAACTTTGCAGCAGGTGTTTCTGATTAATATACATTGCCTTGCTGGTGGGTGATAACATTTAAATAAAATCCAGCCCTGAAACTAAACAGGCTGAAAATAATTTGCACGTCATCTCATAGGAAAAGACACCTAAGACTCACGGAAACATCCGAAGTCTCACATTCGGATTTGGCACTTCAAGCCCAAATATATCATACTTTGACTAAAACAATGACTTATTGACTTACATCGTTGTGCAACATCATGGGTAAACTCTGGCCATCGTCTTTCAGCTCGAAAAAATTGATTCTACAGGTGTGGGCGTTTAAGAGGCATTAAAAAAATACAAAAAGGATCCATCAAACACATTTGGTGTGTCATCATAGTGGTCTATGACTTGTGGTCAGACTCGCTCAGGTGGAACAAACTTAAACTTGCAAATTTTTTCAATGCTGCATTTAATGTCTTTGAGAAAGCATAAAGGTGTCATAATGTATTTTCACAGGTAGGGTGTCCAATCAAAAACGCATATTTTGACCAATGATAGATAATCGTCTAAGAAAACCAATTGTCCAAACCTCTTGTCTCTATCATAAACCGTTCAAAAGTAATTGGAGTTTTTATACTTGTAGGATGGCCAGAATTAGGGGGACTAAATCAATGGAGGCCAGAGAAAAAAGGGGTCAAAAATCTGGAATATTGCATCGCATCAGCTAGGCTGGATTCTGTGCGAGAATTAAAGCTACTGGCTACCTGACAGGCTCACTTTCCCGTTGAACTCGTCATCTTTCATCTCGAATATATAGCGGTAAGATGGCTATCGATTTTGAGACATTACATGTACTATTTTCATATTTTAATATACACTTTTCATATGAATTCAAAATTCCTTTTCTTTTTAGAAGATTTCTCACAATAACAAGCGTATCTCTGTGAAATGTCAACGTAGCACCGAGCGTATACCAATATTTTTATTTTCAAAGCCTTTTACCTTTAAATCAGCTAGTGTCATGCTAATTTGGGGCGGCAGGTAGCTTAGTGGTTAAGAGCGTTGTGCCAGTAACCGAAAGGTCGCTGGTTCTAATCCCTGAGCCGACTAGGTGAAAAATCTGTCGATGTGCCCTTGAGCAAGGCACTTAACCCTAATTGCTCCTGTAAGTCGCTCTGGATAAGAGCGTCTGCTAAATGACATAAAATAAAATAAATAAATAAATAATTTAGCTTTTTGCGACCCGTGGAAGCAACTTTGAAGACGACGACCACAAAATGTTAAATCCTCAAAAGTTGTTATGAGAAGCCCTGCACCTCTGTCAACAGATTTATTAGTTTACGAAATCTGACTTTTTTGATATAATGTTAATGATATTTTAGAGAAAGACCCCACTGAACAATTTCGAACATGAAAAATCATATTTGTCTTGGTAAAATGTATTTTCTAACATAAGGAAGTGAAATTTCATCACCAAAGCACACTTTCACCCACTCTGGGCAGAGTGGGTGGACAACCTATTACATGTAAATGATTACATGTAATCATTTATTCCCCAACCCTGCTGAAAGGTCAGGAAGGAAGGATGAGCCCAGTATAAGAGTCATTATCCGCTCTAGGGCCCAGTGGGCATCTTGGCAGTGCCACCTCCACCATTACTCAGGCAGTGTGCATGGGGACCCTGGCTGGCACTGCCACCTCTGTCATTATCTAGACTACAGATGGACTCACCACCACCCTATCACTAGCCACTTAATGGCCAGGGAGACGTAGAGAGCTGATGGTTGGTTTCTTGGGTTGCTTCCCTGCTACAAGGATATTTTCCAAGTCAACAGCACTGTTTTGTATCAGTGTAAGCACTTACAGCGAATTAAGGGCCCAGCAAGGCCTGACTCTGTGCTTTCTTTGGTCTAATTCATGGACAGAAGAGTGATTATTGGACAGTCAAGTCAGTCAGCAAATTGAACGTTTTGAAAGTAAGATCTCAGTGACGTAAATTTAATTGTCTCTGAATGTCACAGTTGTGTAAGCGTGGCCTATGGGTTGGAGTGGAATTAGGAAGTGAATACTGCAGAGTACAGCCAAGGTCCAGACGCTCCTGTGAAGCTCGCCTTCAGCATCATGACGTCAGGAGGAAGAGGGAAGGTTAGCTAGGGCTCTCTGCAATGCTACAGGCCTGCAAGGGTCATGAGTCATTGTTGTGATGAACAGTCTGCTTTCCGCTCCATCAAATGTCAATCACATCTCAGCTTGTTGCTGTTTCCCCTAGCATTCTGCTTCCTGGAGTGACATTGGTCGTCATGTAACGATGTGTCACTCAGAGGTTTGAAATTCACAGTTTGAGCTGATATTTGATTAACACACAAGTACTGCACATAGGGGGATTTCCGACCCGAGTTAAGCATGCGTAAATGGAACATAATTCCTTTTTTATGCACTTTTTGATCTATGCGTATTCTGACTTTGAACTTAATCATGAGAATAGAATGCTATTCACCCGCTATTCGTTTGGGGTGGAGATCGAATAAATGAAGGTGTGGCGGAGGTGTGTCTACAGATACGCCATTGTCGTGATGTGACTTTCATTATTGTGATGACTGTTATTTATAGAATAATTACCTACTATGTTTAATTGTTACTAGATTAAATTAATCATGTAACAATTAACTCATTAGGAATTTGGGGCACCACAGGAAAAGTTGTTTAACGAGTTACCGTTTCCCGAATTAACTCCAAAGATATCTAGATATCTCTTATCATTTAACAGTAATTTATTAATCATTTACCTCATATCAGTCTCATTCTGAAAGTAGTAGGCTCTTTAAGTCTGCACGAACCCGGGTCTTGCTGATCATTCCGTACCACAGAAATTGATTTGATTATTTATTTACTAACTAATGAAAAATGATAACACAAACATGTACATGGTATAGGTAGGGATTAGAAACTTAATACAATGAAAACTGGTCCCTAGCGGACTAACACAATATGACACTTGTTACAAAAGATGGCGAGTTAAAGAGAGAGAGAGAAAACACTTGGATACACATGGACCTATGCTCACAGTAATCCTAACACTTTGCCCGGAACTGCCACCCGTTTGAGAAGAAAAGCAATGCATATATTTACGTGTTAGAGGTCTTCGTCGTGTATCTCTGTTGGACCCAGGCCTTCGTGGGAAGGGGTCAAATGGGCCTTCTCTTTCGGATGGCCTTTTAGATGTAAGGCTCAGAGTGTCCACAAGAGGTCACAATGTCCTTCTTCTTAGTTGTCTGTTTACTTTCACTCGTTCTGGAAGTGGTCTTCTGAGGACGGCTAATCAGCCGTGTCGATGATCCCCTGTGGGGTGATGAGAGCAGTGTAGTAGATGATGGTTTGAAGAGAGTAACAGGATGGTCCCACTTAAATTCACCTTCTTAGATACAGTACTTAGAACAGCTACTCAGCCGTAACATTGATTGTTAGTGGAGGCAACTCTGTCGTCTTCACCTCGTGTTGATTTTCAGGGTCGGGACCAATATGGACAAAAGCTGCAGATTGAGGTCCGTCTAGTCTGATCTGATCATTCTTATCTCAATCTTTTATGCACTCTGGTAAAGAGGGGCGTTTCCGTCATATTGACACGCTCTCTGAGCTCCCTCGGGCATGGCTAGTTACGAGACAAAAGTATTATCATCACTATGATTTTGCTAGAAAGCTAATATCACATTCCTATCTTCACGAAAACATTGTCTTCCCCCTTGAAATGTTCTACACAATGTAAAGGATGTAAACCTGATATACACAGTGTAAAAGCTAATGAGGGGCTATTGCTGTCTGCCTTACTACAACACTACTCACAGAGGGCAGGCTCACATCTCACCCATGTACATACTTACACACAGACATACCCCTCTGTTTGACCACAGTGGCTGGCTTCTTCCTGCACTTTATGACTGGAGAAAGTATCGTTTTCTCTCTGTTCTGAGTCTAGGGCTGTGACAGTCATGGAATTCTGGATGACGGTAATCGGCCAGCCAAATGACCGCGGTCACCCTAATAACCTTCCAAGCCAAAAAATTGTTTTATTGATTCACATTTTCTCCTCCGCTAATGACTGCCACCATAGAAATAAAATGAATAGAACGTGCGGCCCAATTCAAGTCAATAATGGCATAATGGGTAGACTGGCAGCCATTGTGAGTGTACCCAAAGCAGGAAGTAAAAGCATGAAGTGTACCCATTTATATACGCTGTGATTTGTTGATGAGCCACATCAGTTAACATAATTTTAATGAACATTTAAAATTTCAGCAAGGAGCAACAAAGTTTTTATCACGTTGTTAAAAGTCCATGTTACAGCAGAAATGCCCCGCCGTCCCCAGTCAGCTGTTCGTTTCACAAAAAAAACATGAATGGTTATGACGGTTATTTTATTTTCATGACGGTCTTCATCCATAACCGTCGGTTACACGTTAATTGTGCCAGCCCTAGTTCTGACTCAATCCATTTTTACATGGTGAAGACACCAGGCAGGCTACAGAGTTTCTTGTATTGATGTACTGTATATACATTGTTCTGACTCCAGGCCAGGTTGTAGTTTCATGTTGACGCATATGAGTTATTGTGTTGGTCAAGAAAAGGACTAGGACTAGGATGGACTGTAAGATAGGTTCAGGACTGTTGTTGCCACCATGGCACATCGGTCAGAATGCAAATGAGGAGATGGAGAAGGAATCCAGGTTTAGCGGTATTTATTATACACAGATGGAGGTGAATATGGAGGTTAGGAGATGAGCTTATAAGGATAGGAAGAATGTTCTTTAGAATGTGGCTTGTAAGGCCTTGGAGAAAGGATTGGATATGGACTGGATGTGGTGGTCTGGAAGGGAGATACAAAAGGGAAACATTAGGAACATCATAAAAGGTGCAGGCATGACAGAGGTGACTATTACAGGGAATGGGCTTAACATATAACTGGCAGGACTAGACATAACAAAGGGGCATTATCAAACTAAGGACATGGATATACAAAGACAAATAACATAGGGCAAAGTTTAAGGCAGCATACAGTGCATTCGGAAAGTGTTCAGACTCCTTCCCCTTTTCAACATTTTGTTACGTTACAGCCTTATTCTAAAATGGATTTAATTGTTTTTCCTCATCAATCTACACACAGTACCCTATAATGATGAAGCGAAAACAGGTTTTTAGCAAATGTATTAAAATTAAAACAGAAATACCTTATTTACATAAGTATTCAGACCCTTTGCTATGAGACTCAAAATTGAGCTCAGGTGCATTCTGTTTCCATTGATCATCCTTGAGATGTTTGTACAACTTGATTGGAGTCCAGCTGTGGTAAATCCAATTGATTGGACATGATTTGGAAAGGCACACACCTTGGTTGACACAGTTGACAGTGCATGTCAGAGCAAAAACCAAGCCATGAGGTTGAAGGAATTATCCGTAGAGCGCCAAGACAGGATTGTGTCAAGACACAGATCTGGGGAAGGGTACCTAAAAATGTCTGCAGCATTGAAGGCATTGAAGGTCCCAAGAACACAGTGGCCTGCATCATTCTTAAATGGAAGAAGTTTGAAACCAACAAGACTCTTCCTAGAGCTGGCCGCCCGGCCAAACTGAGCAATCGGGGGAGAAGGGCCTTGGTCAGGGAGGTGACCAAGAACCCGATGGTCACTCTGACAGAGCTCTAGTTCCTCTGTGGAGATGGGAGAACCTTCCAGAAGGACAACCATCTCTACAGCACTCCACCAAGCAGGCTTTTATGGTAGAGTGACCAGACAGAAGCCACTCATCAGTAATATGCACATGACAGCCTGCTTGGAGTTTACCAAAAGGCTCTTAAAGGACTCTCAGACCATGAGAAACAAGATAATCAGGTCTGATGAAACCAAGATTGAACTCTTTGGCCTGAATGCCAAGCTTCACATCTGTTGGAAACCAGGCACCGCTCATCACCTGGCCAATACCATCCCTACGGTGAAGCATGGTGGTGGCAGCATCATGCTGGGGCGAAGGTTCACCTTCCAACAGGACAATGACCCTAAGCACACAGCCAAGACATTGCAGGAGTGGCTTCAGGACAAGTCTCTGAATATCCTTGAGTGGCCCAGCCAGAGGCCGGAATTGAACCTGATCATACATCTCTGGAGAGTCCTGAAAATAGCTGTGCAGCGATGCTCCCCATCCAACCTGACAGTTTGAGAGAATCTGAAGAGAAAAATGGGAGAAACTCCCCAAATACAGGTGTGCCAAGAAGACTTGTGGCTGTAACCTCTTTAAGGAATACCTGGGATAGGATAAAGTAATCCTTCTACCCCCCCAAAATTGTAAAGTGGTTATCCCACTGGCTATAGGGTGAACGCACCAATTGGTGAGTCGCTCTGGATAAGAGCGTCTGCTAAATGACGTAAATGTGCCTCTGAGCAAGGCACTTAACCCTAATTGCTCCTGTAAGTCGCTCTGGATAAGAGCGTCTGCTAAATGACTAAAATGTAAAATGTAATGTAAATGTAATCGCTGCCAAAGGTGCTTCAACAAAGTACTGAGTAAAGGGTATATATTATATTTCATTTTTAAAAATATATATACATTTGCAAAATAATCTAAAAACCTGTTTTTGCTTTGTCATTATAGGGTATTGTGTGTAGATTGATGAGGGATAAAAAAAAAAATCAATTTTAGAATAAGGCTGTAACGTAACAAAATGTGGAAAAAGTCAAGGGGTCTGAATACTTTCCGAATGCACCTCACACGAGACCTGTGATAAGAGTGTAATTTGTATGCTAACAAAGTCTATTAAAATGTTTACCTAACTCCATAAAGATGACTTATCAATATGCCAGCAGGACCATAGTTACGTTGCAGTAATAGGCTATGAAGAAAATCAGAGAATCTAATTCTAAAGGCAAATAGATTTAATATAATTGTAAAATGAATGATTCACATACAAGGCATAAAGCTTAAGTTACAAAGCACTAACAAGCATTACAAGGCAATATTCTAAGCATGATCAGAGAGGGAGAGAGAGAGAGAGATAAATCATAGCCTGAAAGGCCATGCCCCAATGTCCCTGGGGAGGAGGGGAGAAAGAGACAGTGTAGGTGTCTCACCAGCTTAGGTAATGGACAAAAGAGAAAGAACAATGAATCTGTTAGGTTCTAAATAACAAGGTAAAAACCGACGGACGACTAGTAAAGCTCAAACCAAGTTTATTCACCCAATGGGTCACACAGCTGCATAATACAAAGACATGTTTCCACCAGCACAAGTATATATACCCCTATTTGGGTGAAGTATCCTCCTTCCCTCTAAACATTACATGTTTATTGCTAGGCAGGAAGTTAAGTGATGCAGGCAATAAACTGTTCCCTCTCCCTTAATGTGACCTGACCTGACCTCATTCCTCACTGATCCACACCTATCCACCCTTATCAGTGACCACAACCCTGTGATTGCCTTTCCCTTACTCAGTAACATTCCAAGCCCCTGGCTCATATCCAACCTTAATTGACCCCACCATATACATTCATCCTACAGATAACCATTAACTTCTGGTGTAGAAACCAGACTGTGGCACTCCTCATTTCCATAGGATAACTGATAATTAACAATAACATGTTCTGACAGTATTTACACGTTCTGCATTCCTCTCTCTCCCTTTGTGACATGATTAAGGATATTTCTAGTTTATAAGTCAGAACCCATCAAATCTAAGAGCCTTTTATAAGCATATGACTTGTTTGGATATAAAATCTGAGTTGTTGACCAATAGTATTACTGTAAAAGTTAACTTCCAATCACATCGTCAGACCTACAGGATGTAAAGACAACTCCACCTCTACGTCACAGAGGTGTGACAGAATGGGGGATGTGTAGACCAACACAGAGAAGGCTGAATTCCTGAGAAGACAGAAATTCCTTACAAAGCATGATTAGATTCATGTCTCAACTGAACAGGTTGATTTATTAAACTGTGGGAAAACACATTCACTTGAGATTGCGTACACAATTTTGTATGCTAAAGTTATGAAACATTTAGATAGTTCTACTCATTCACTTTTAAGTTTCAAATTTAATAATTCAATATTAAAGATTGTTTGCATGACCGACATTGGTTCAATTATTTAAATTCCATTTTGTTCTGTTTTTTCTTCTTCTGTGAGTTCAATGTGCACATTGCGCTGCATTTTCACGCCCAAACTATGTAGTAGGGAGTTGTAGTTTCCAACAGGCCAATGTTCTACCATAATCCATTGCGCAGTTACATGTCCAGTCTGTGTTTCTTTAATGCCTGCTACATAAGAGACAGAAAAATGCGTGATCAAGAAGGGAAACATAGAGAGCAGTTTCTTCGCAAGGTATCTCTACCTGAAAACATGATCTAAGTGATTGATATCTGGTATTCAGCAGTCATAAAAGTATGCCTTATTTACTACTAAAATTGTGATTTTGTCAGACAGCATAGGCAGCAGCTCTAGAGAGATGAGATGATGACTTGGAATGAAATAATAAAGTTGTCAAATAAAACAAATGTATTATACACAACTTTTATTAAAGTAAGGTAATGTGAATTAACTGAAGGTTAATAAGTGAAAATGTATGCACTCACTAACTGTAAGTCGCTCTGGATAAGAGTGTCTGCTAAATGACTAAAATGTAAAATGTAATAAGCAGTCATGGGCAGTCACTGCCATTATTAATTGTTTTATTCTGTGTTTTTACAGCATTCAACCCACATAATGCATAGTGCATTTAATGTTTAAAAAAATTAAGCCTAAAACATTAGCCTAATGTCATGTATAACTACATGTGGAATGCCAAGCCCAATTATGTATCTTAACATAGTTAGGAGAACACTGTTCGATAAAATTGCCCATGCTCAGCATGTGTCACTTGATCTGTTCACAGAACTTCATCCCAGTCTCTGTGGAGCTAGCTGAATGTGAGATAACAGTAACATCCTCCTCCTCTCTGTTCTGCTTGAAGAGGTTTCTCTGTATGCTGCAGATGGAGGATCACAGCTCTCATCATCAGATGGATGTGTGTGGGTTCTGTTGTCCGAGGGGTTTTGTGTAGGTGTTATAGCCAGAGAGGTTTTATAGTCAACATTATTTTGGTGGAACGTGTCATGGTATTATACAAAGACACTTGGTGTTGAACATACTGCCTAGCTACTGCACTCTGAGATGTGAAGCTTGAGCATCTTTCCCAGCTTCTCTACTTTATTCTCTGCATTTTCTGAACTTCATCTAAAATGAGGGTCAGTTTGCTGTGGCCTTTCTTTTGGCACACAACAACAGTTTCCATGGGTTTGAACAGTCACATCTAGCAGATAACATGAACAAAAAATACTAAAATCAATAGATTCAAGAATCCTCAGAGAGTGTGAATAGAGTTCTGTCCGACTCTCCCAATCCCTGCTTTCTTTACCACAGTATAAGGGTATTAGTTCTTATCTCTGTATCCTCTGGCAATGTATTTCTGGGTTGCTGATGTATTGATTTCCAAAAGAAAAGCCCTTGTCAACCTCTATAAACCCTGTATTTTACTTAGAGATAAATCCAATACGGCCATGCTATTTTACCATCCAGAGGAATTGGGCTAGTTATGCAGTCTGTGGCTGTGCTGCTGAAACAACTGTGTGCAGAGGTGCAGATACATTGGCAGACCAATTATTGATACGAACACGTCTTCTCAAACTACATCATGGAAAATCATGTTGTCTGCTGCCATCATTTGGCTGTATATGATTAAACATCATGATGGAAGATAAGCAGAGAATGTTAGTCTGCTTAAAGTGGAACCGACAGCGTTTTAACTACTTTGCAGAAATGAAACAAACAGACAATCATAATATCAGTAATAAATATCAAGTTCCCAGTTTATGCTACAAACTGACTTTATAAGAGGTTTTAAATATAGGTTATATTTGACACATAAAAATCCATGACGTAGAGTTAGGCAGAATAAATGGATGCAGTTCAATGCATGATTAATATAATTCATCAATACATTTCTTGGTAGTCCAACAAATATTGCTATCAGGTTGTAAATCACAGCTGGCCTGGTACATTGTTTGCTTCCTCCAGCTATTCAGTATGCACTGTTTCAATGACTCAATATTTTGGACAAAAACGGACTAATGTAGCTAACTAAGACTGGGAATGTCAATACAATCAAACTAGCAAGGACAATGATCACAAGTCAGTTATAACGTGGCTAATATGCTATCTTATCTATTTATGAAGCTATTTATTTAGCAAGCTAAAAACTCAAAGCCTAATGTTAGCTGCAGAAGGGCGAGCAGGCTACTATTCCACATCGTTTATCAGTGCAATTTTGATGGCCAGCTATGGCTAACATTAGTTGATCTTGTTGTTGTTGATGTGCATAGGCAACTGAGGGAGATACCTACTGTACCTTTTCATGGTTGTTTGAACAATAGGACTGTAAAGTTCCCAAATGTAAGAGGCATCCCGTGGTATTTACATACACTGAGGGAAAAAAGTATTTGATCCCCTGCTGATTTTGTACGTTTGCCCACTGACAAAGACATGATCAGTCTATAATTTTAATGGTAGGTTTATTTGAACAGTGAGAGACAGAATAACAACAAAAAAATCCAGAAAAACGCATGTCAAAAATGTTATGAATTGATTTGCATTTTAATGAGGGAAATAAGTATTTGACCCCTCTGCAAAACATGACTTAGTACTTGGTGGCAAAACCCTTGTTGGCAATCACAGAGGTCAGACATTTCTTGTAGTTGGCCACCAGGTTTGCACACATCTCAGGAGGGATTTTGTCCCACTCCTCTTTGCAGATCTTCTCCAAGTCATTAAGGTTTCGAGGCTGACGTTTGGCAACTCGAACCTTCAGCTCCCTCCACAGATTTTTTATGGGATTAAGGTCTGTAGACTGGCTAGGCCACTCCAGGACCTTAATGTACTTCTTCTTGAGCCACTCCTTTGTTGCCTTGGCCGTGTGTTTTGGGTCATTGTCATCAATACCCATCCACGACCCATTTACAATGGCCTGGCTGAGGGAAGGAGGTTCTCACCCAAGATTTGACGGTACATGGCCCCGTCCATCGTCCCTTTGATGCGGTGAAGTTGTCCTGTCCCCTTAGCAGAAAAACACCCCCAAAGCATAATGTTTCCACCTCCATGTTTGACGGTGGGGATGGTGTTCTTGGGGTCATAGGCAGCATTCCTCCTCCTCCAAACACGGCGAGTTGAGTTGATGCCAAAGAGCTCGATTTTGGTCTCATCTGACCACAACACTTTCACCCAGTTCTCCTCTGAATCATTCAGATGTTCATTGGCAAACTTCAGACGGGCCTGTATATGTGCTTTCTTGAGCAGGGGGACCTTGCGGGTGCTGCAGGATTTCAGTTCTTCACGGCGTAGTGTGTTACCAATTGTTTTCTTGGTGACTATGGTCTCAGCTGCCTTGAGATCATTGACAAGATCCTCCCGTGTAGTTCTGGGCTGATTCCTCACCGTTCTCATGATCATTGCAACTCCACGAGGTGAGATCTTGCATGGAGCCCCAGGCCGAGGGAGATTGACAGTTATTTTGTGTTTCTTCCATTTGCGAATAATCGCACCAACTGTTTTCCCCTTCTCACCAAGCTGCTTGGCAATGGTCTTGTAGCCCATTCCAGCCTTGTGTAGGTCTACAATCTTGTCCCTGACATCCTTGGAGAGCTCTTTGGTCTTGGCCATGGTGGAGAGTTTGGAATCTGATTGATTGATTGCTTCTGTGGACAGGTGTCTTTTATACAGGTAACAAACTGAGATTAGGAGCACTCCCTTTAAGAGTGTGCTCCTAATCTCAGCTCGTTACCTGTATAAAAGACACCTGGGAGCCAGAAATATTTCTGATTGAGAGGGGGTCAAATACTTATTTCCCTCATTAAAATGCAAATCAATTTATAACATTTTTGACATGCGTTTTTCTGGATTTTTTTGTTGTTATTCTGTCTCTCACTGTTCAAATAAACCTACCATTAAAATTATAGACTGATCATTTCTTTGTCAGTGGGCAAACGTACAAAATCAGCAGGGGATCAAATACTTTTTTCCCTCACTGTATGTGCAGAAATCCTTTCAGGTGTATTTTGTGGCTTTTGGTGAATACTTTCTAATGATCTAATGTCCTGCTGCTTCTACTGCCTATAACAGCCTGGTCTCGTAGACTAGATGTAACATAGTAAATGTAAATCTGGGATACTCAAATTAGGATGATATGTTATGTTTGGTATGGTTAGATAAGACAAAAACGAATGTAGGGTGGATGGTCAGGGTGGATGGCTGGGCATATAACGTTAACGTCTAGCAACTCAAAGGATGCGAGTTTGAATCTCATCATGGACAACTTTAGCATTTTAGCTAATTAGCACTTTTCAACTACTTACTACTTTTTGGCAACTTTGCAACTACTTAGCATGTTAGCGAACCCTTCCCCTAACCCTAACCTTAACCCTTTTAGCTAACCCTTCCCCTAACCTTAACCCTTTAACCTAACTCCTAAACTTAACCCTAACCTTAAGCCAAACCCCTAACCCTAACCCCTAGCCTAGCAAACATTAGCCAGCTAGCTAACGTTAGCCGCCTAGCCACATAGCTAAAATTTGTAACATCATACATATTGTACATTTCGCTTTTTTATTTTTCATATTGTAGGTTTTGAAAATGTGTAACATATAATAAGAATTGTAATTCATCACATATCACACGTGATGGACATTCACAAATTAATACATACCATATGAAACATAACATATCATACTAAATGGAGTGTCCCGGATTTACGTACATAATAATACAAAATGCTCTGGTACCAGGTTACCTGTAAACACAACCCGGTTCAAAGTGAATGATGGCAGGCCCGTGTGGCAAATGGCTTATTTGCATATAGGCCTACTGTAGCTCTGATTGGCTATGGCGCACTGGCCTGAGTCCGGTCCTGGGCAAGACAGATGTATTTACAGCAGTTTCTATTAATGATCCAAACGCACGGCCGCTTTCCCACTCTATATTGCTGTACAACTTTCACAAATGCCTTACTCTACGTCATTCCCAAACATTTTATGATTATATGAAAACTTGAAAATGACCATATCTAAGTACGCACTTGTCAGTTTTTTTATTTATTTTTTAGGCGTCATATTCTTCCTGGGGGTGTATATGAACACATTTTAATAATATTTAATGTTGCTAAAACGTGGTCAGTTCCACTTTCAGTATCTATGAAGCCTCTCATCATAATCAAGGTTGCAGAGATATCACCGTATCACTGTATTGATAGTATGTAATCTACATTCATGTTGCGTCGTTGTACCTTAAAAAATATTGATTTGTTAAAGGTCAGTGGTACTTTTTCTATTACTGCTATGTAAGTAATTCTCTATTTTTGTACACTATAATTTCCCCATGGCTATTGATGTTCTAGTTTCACCTGGAAAGCAGGATATGTAGGAGGTATTCATTTAAAAACTATGATATAAATAAATATGTTTGAGTATTTGTTGTCCTTGGTCTCTCCCTCCAGCTCCTCATTACCAATGAGTAAATGAGTGTAGCCTGTCCAGGCCTCCATCTTGATAACAGACAAACTAATTACCTACTGTATTTCCCACTAATTAGATATAGTGGCTGACAGATTACAGGATAACTGATGATGGTGGTACAGTCATAATGATAATTGTCAGCACATTGTTTATTACTTGTTCAACACGTGACTGTCTAAGCTAAATACAGCATAATAAGATTCAATAAGCTCATCTCTGCAGCAAATATTTACTTTGAGATACAGTGAGGGAAAAAAGTATTTGATCCCCTGCTGATTTTGTACGTTTGCCCACTGACAAAGAAATGATCAGTCTATAATTTTAATGGTAGGTTTATTTGAACAGTGAGAGACAGAATAACAACAAAAAATCCAGAAAAAACGCATGTCAAAAATGTTATAAATTGATTTGCATTTTAATGAGGGAAATAAGTATTTGACCCCCTCTCAATCAGAAAGATTTCTGGCTCCCAGGTGTCTTTTATACAGGTAACGAGCTGAGATTAGGAGCACACTCTTAAAGGGAGTGCTCCTAATCTCAGTTTGTTACCTGTATAAAAGACACCTGTCCACAGAAGCAATCAATCAATCAGATTCCAAACTCTCCACCATGGCCAAGACCAAAGAGCTCTCCAAGGATGTCAGGGACAAGATTGTAGACCTACACAAGGCTGGAATGGGCTACAAGACCATTGCCAAGCAGCTTGGTGAGAAGGTGAAAACAGTTGGTGCGATTATTCGCAAATGGAAGAAACACAAAATAACTGTCAATCTCCCTCGGCCTGGGGCTCCATGCAAGATCTCACCTCGTGGAGTTGCAATGATCATGAGAACGGTGAGGAATCAGCCCAGAACTACACGGGAGGATCTTGTCAATGATCTCAAGGCAGCTGAGACCATAGTCACCAAGAAAACAATTGGTAACACACTACGCCGTGAAGGACTGAAATCCTGCAGCGCCCGCAAGGTCCCCCCTGCTCAAGAAAGCACATATACAGGCCCGTCTGAAGTTTGCCAATGAACATCTGAATGATTCAGAGGAGAACTGGGTGAAAGTGTTGTGGTCAGATGAGACCAAAATCGAGCTCTTTGGCATCAACTCAACTCGCCGTGTTTGGAGGAGGAGGAATGCTGCCTATGACCCCAAGAACACCATCCCCACCGTCAAACATGGAGGTGGAAACATTATGCTTTGGGGGTGTTTTTCTGCTAAGGGGACAGGACAACTTCACCGCATCAAAGGGACGATGGACGGGGCCATGTACCGTCAAATCTTGGGTGAGAACCTCCTTCCCTCAGCCAGGGCATTGAAAATGGGTCGTGGATGGGTATTCCAGCATGACAATGACCCAAAACACACGGCCAAGGCAACAAAGGAGTGGCTCAAGAAGAAGTACATTAAGGTCCTGGAGTGGCCTAGCCAGTCTACAGACCTTAATCCCATAGGAAATCTGTGGAGGGAGCTGAAGGTTCGAGTTGCCAAACGTCAGCCTCGAAACCTTAATGACTTGGAGAAGATCTGCAAAGAGGAGTGGGACAAAATCCCTCCTGAGATGTGTGCAAACCTGGTGGCCAACTACAAGAAACGTCTGACCTCTGTGATTGCCAACAAGGGTTTTGCCACCAAGTACTAAGTCATGTTTTGCAGAGGGGTCAAATATTTATTTCCCTCATTAAAATGCAAATCAATTCATAACATTTTTGACATGTGTTTTTCTGGATTCTTTTGTTGTTATTCTGTCTCTCACTGTTCAAATAAACCTACCATTAAAATTATAGACTGATCATGTCTTTGTCAGTGGGCAAACGTACAAAATCAGCAGGGGATCAAATACTTTTTTCCCTCACTGTACCCACACTGCAGCTTATATCAACACAATCTCACACTCAATTCAAGCAAATATGTACAAAAAGTATTGCAGCAGATTTTGTGCGTTTTTGTGTGGCTTAATTCGTGTGAAAATACACATATTATTGTGCGACTTAATTCGTAGGAAAAGACACACATTTCTGTGCGACTTCATTTATAGGAAAATACATTTTGGGGAGCAAACTTCGGAACAATCTTTTGAAAATTATTGGAGCAATGCATTTTGGGCAATCGTGTTCTACACTGCCTTTTTTTTGTGTCCCACATTTATTTATATCAAAAAACAAACGTGTTAACAACCCAATATTGTCAATCAACCAGGTTGTCACCTAAATACTTATAATATAATAGTAGCCTTAAGTTTTTTTTATTTTTTATTAATGCCAATACTGTTTTCTATGCTTGTTTTCACTTAATACTTTGGGATACTGGTGCTATGTCGGATTTTATGAGGGTTGCCAGATTGGAGTAAAAAGCTGTATTTGTCTGGTTTTTTGTGGTATTGATGAAGGTATTTGATTGGGGAATGGGGATACATTTTCATGATGGGAAATTAATTAATCGATAAATGTTGGGAAACAGAAGACCTGTTTGGTTTAAATTCCCCTGCTGCAACTGCATGGTATTTGCAACTATAACGAGTCTGGTCTATGATCAGTTAAGCCATATCAATGCAGTTAAACAGGTTCATGTAAAATAATGAAAGATGTTGGCATACACTTATGGCACTTCCAAGGCCGTTTCATGATGATTACTATGGTCGTGTCAATCATGTTATACAGTGCATTTGGAAAGTAGTCAGACCCCTTCCCTTTTTCCACATTTATTTTTTATTTTTATTTTTTTATTTTTTTTTAAGTCATTTAGCAGACGCCCTTATCCAGAGCGACTTACAGTTAGTGAATACATTTTTTTTATTTTTTTTATACTGGCCCCCCGTGGGAATCGAACCCACAACCCTGGCGTTGCAAACGCCATGCTCTATCAACTGAGCTACATCCCTGCCGGCCATTCCCTCCCCTACCCTGGACGACGCTGGGCCAATTGTGCGCCGCCCATGAGTCTCCCGGTCGCGGCCGGCTGCGACAGAGCCTGGTTACGTTACAGCCTTATTCTATAATTGATTAAATTAATTTGATTCCTCATCAATCTACACACAATACCCCATAATGACAAAGCGAAAACACGTTTAAAAAAAGAATAATAAAAAATAAAAATACATGTATTTACATAAGTATAAGTATTCAGACCCTTTGCTATGAGCCTCGAAATTGAGCTCTGGTGCATCCTGTTTCCATTGATCATCCTTAAGATGTTTCTACAACTTGATTGGAGCACATGTGGTAAATTCAATTGATTGGACAGGATTTGGAAAGGCACACACCTGTCTACAGTATATAAGGTCCCACAGTTGACAGTGCATGTCAGAGAAAAAACCAAGCCATGAGGTAGAAGGAATTGTCCGTAGAGCCTCGAGACAGGATTGTGTCGAGGCACAGATCTGGGGAAGGGTACGAAAAAATTTATGCAGCATTGAAGGTCCCCAAGAACACAGTGGCCTCCATCATTCTTAAATGGAAGAAGTTTGGAATCACCAAGACTCTTCCTAAAGCTGGCCGCACGGCCAAACTGAGCAATCGGGGGAGAAGGGCCTTGGTCAGGGAGGTGACCAAGAACACAAAGGTCAATCTGACAGAGCTCCAGAGTTCCTCTGTGGAGATGGGAGAACCTTACAGAAGGACAACCATCTCTGCAGCACGCCACCAATCAGGCCTTTTGATAGAGTGGCCAGACGGAAGTCACTCAGTAAAAGGCACATGACAGCCCGCTTGGAGTTTACCAAAAGGCACCTAAAGGACTCTCAGACCATGAGAAACAAGATTCTCTGGTCTGATGAAACCAAGATTGAACTCTTTGGCCTGAATGCCAAGCGTCACGTCTGGAGGAAACCTGGCACCATCCCTTCAGTGAAGCATGGTGGTGGCAGCATCATGCTGTGGGGATGTTTTTCAGTGGCAGGGACTGGGAGACTAGTCAAGATCGAGGGAAAGATGAACGGAGCAAAGTACAGAGAGATCCTTGATGA
Organism: Coregonus clupeaformis; assembly: GCF_020615455.1. NCBI lineage: Eukaryota > Metazoa > Chordata > Actinopteri > Salmoniformes > Salmonidae > Coregonus > Coregonus clupeaformis. Next base: position 9,842,072 of record NC_059203.1, read on the forward strand.
AAACCTGCTCCAGAGCACTCAGGACCTCAGACTGGTGCGAAGGTTCACCTTCCAACAGGACAATGACCCTAAGCACACAGCCGACAACGCAGGAGTGGCTTCGGGACATATGGGTGGTCCCGGGTCCTTTGTAGCTCAATTGGTAGAGCATGGCGCTTGTAACGCCAGGGTAGTGGGTTCGATCCCCGGGACCACCCATATGAAAAAATGAATGCACACATGACTGTAAGTCGCTTTGGATAAAAGCGTCTGCTAAATGGCATATTATATTATTATTATTATAAGTTTCTGACTGTCCTTGAGTGGCCCAGCCAGAGCCCGGACTTTAACCCAATCGAACATCTCTGAGAGACCTGAAAATAGCTAGGAGAAACTCCCCAAATACAGGTGTGCCAAGCTTGTAGCGTCATACCCAAGAAGACTTGTGGCTGTAATCGCTACCAAAGGTGCTTCAGCAAAGTACTGAGGAAAGGGTCTGAATACTTATGTAAATGTGATATTTCCGTTTTTTATTTGTAATACATTTTCAAAAAAATCTAAAAACCTGTTTTTGTTTTGTCAATATGGGGTATTGTGTGTACATTGATGAGGGTGAAAAACAATTTAATCCATTTCAGAATAAGGCTGTAACGTAACAAAATGTGGAAAAAGTTATGGGGTCTCAATACTTTCTGAATGCACTTAGGCTATTGTAACAAGGCATATGCCAGCATTGTAGGCCTACTGCCTCTGCCCAATGCCTATTAGGCTTTCATGGCAACGGCCGTGAGAGCTCACTTTGCCACGTATGAGCCCTGGTTAGAGTCCCTGTTGCAGCTTTCACTTTCTTCTGCTACATTGATGGAAGCGTTGGGATCACGTCCAGCTCACATCTAGGTATGTTATCTAGTGGTGAGAACCATTCTATTTTTCAACATTGTGTTGGGTGTAATTACATTGATATATCTAGTGAACAATGGATAAGCAACAATGGGCGTGATGGATAGAAGTAGTCACTACAGGTGTGATCAAGCCTTACATCACATGTGCCTGAAGCTGAATGGAAAGTGCTATGCCCTGACCAGTTATTCAGAAGAAAATAATCTGTGACTGTCTAATTTACATAAATTAACTTACCAGTGTGGACCCAAAACAAACACATTCTACACATTTACAAACTACCTGTTTAAAGTGTTATTACAACCATGGTGTTCTTCTGTTACTGAAGCTTATATCTAATGACCTGGCAATGATCCACATCATATGGGTAGACAAATAACATAAGTGAGTTATGCAGCAAACTATCATGTTTTTGGGATGCGAACCAGTTATATGAATCACTGTTGATCCATCCTGTGCTGATCTAATGAGATGGATGTAGGATTTTCTACGACCTAGAATCGAGGCCTTTCCCAGTCATGAAGGACGAAGCTAGGCCCCTCTTGGTTCTCATTGACGAAGACTGAACTCAAGTTAGGGGTTACATGTCAGACTCTCCTATACCACTTTGCCCAACATGCTATACCCCAGAGTTTGTAAATAAACCCATTTTAAGGTGATAACTTGTATCATTATTATAGGGTTGTGAAACCCATAGCCGAATTGTTACAGACTGAGCATTTTTCACCATTTATTTACAGAGAGCAATTTCCGTTTTATAACAGGTAGTGTTTCCCCATTTATTTACAGTAGTGTGTTGATTAATTATTGCTTTCTTCAGTGGAAATAGAGAATATGTATAAAAATGCCAAATATACCAAAAGCTAAATCAAGCAGAGATTTACAACTATTTAACCATGTTAATCATGTTGTGGAAAATAACCACTATACTTTATTACAAATAAGGTCTTACAGAGTTTTTGTTGCATCAAGAAATTACTTTATTAAAGTTTCAACAAAGCCAATACCAGTCTGCAGAGTGGCACACCCCCTTATGGTCTCCCTCCATCTTATATAGTCCTCTTCCGTTTTCCCGCTCTTTTATTGCTCCGCCCACTTCCTTTGTCTCTGACAAAGTTCAGAGTACTACAATCAATCAATCCTTATCTTGCAAAAACACTCATGTTTAGTTTAAACTCTGTTTAACCCTGGCTCTTTTCACTGTGTTTGAAGACAAAAACAAACATCCCAAGCCAGTTTCAGTCTTTGATATGATAAGACAACCATGGATCTAAGTAAGAGCAAGCAATCTGACCCTAGGGCAGATTCCCTCTCTACTCACCCACACAGTGAAATTAAATGACCCAATACAATTCCTGGCCCAGTAACAAAGAATTCTAACTTTATGCTCTTGATTAACCCAGTTCTACCTCATAGTCCATTAAACTCTACAGTTCATTAATAATAATTCACCACAATCATTACTGAAACATGCAAACTACAAATATTTAACCAGTTAAAGATAATGAATACATGAAAACTAGATACAAATATTTTATTAAAAACAATTCATACAAAAGTTGAAGAGTTGGCTATAACATGAGTACAAACAAAGTGAGTGTGTGTATATGTGTGTAAGTGTTTGTGTGCGTGTGTGTGTATTATGGTGTGTATTATAATTTCTCATCATAAAAATGTATCCCCATTCCCCAATCAAATACCTTAAAATAAAAATAAATCAGTATTTTTTCTCCAATCTGGCAACCCTCATAAAATTTGACATAGCCTTGTATAAAATGCATTATGAAAGAAATTGTGTAATGTACTCGAAAAAGTGGAGCCTTGTATTAAATGCATTATGAAGAAAATTGTGTAATGTAGGCTCCACGAAATATGAAATTCTTTATGAAGAAAATCGTGTAGGCCTACTGTTGCCTACATGAAAAAATGGCCTTTCTGACTACAAGTGCACCAGTATCCCAAAGTATTAAGAGAAAACAAGCATAGAAAACAATACATATTTGCACTAATTGAGTGTGATATTGTGTTGCTTATATATATATATATATATATATATATATATATATGTAGATTTTTAACATGCTAAATGAATTATGTTGAAATGTGTATGCATGGTGTGTGTGTGTGAATATTGACACTGAGTGTACAAAACATTAGGAACACCTTCCTAATATTGAGTTGCACCCCCTTTTGCCCTCAGAACAGCCTCAATTCGTCGGGACATGGACTCTACAAGGTGTCGAAAGAGTTCCACAGGGATGCTGGCCCATGTTGACTCCAAGGCTTCCCACAGTTGTGTCAAGTTGGCTAGATGTCCTTAGGGTGGTGGACCATTCTTGATACACACAGGAAACTGTTGAGTGTGAAAAACCCAGCAGCGTTGCAGTTCTTGACATACTTAAACCGGTGCACCTGGCACCTAGTACCAGACCCTGTTCAAAGGCACTTAAATCTTTTGTCTTGCCCATTCACCCTCTGAATGGCCCACATACACAATCCATTTCTCAATTGTCTCAAGGCTTAAAAATCCTCCTTTAACCTGTCTCCTCCCCTTCATCTACACTGATTGAAGTGGATTTAACAAGTGACATCAATAAGTGATCATAGCTTTCACCTGGATTCACCTGGTCAGTCTATTTCATGGAAAGAGCAGGTGTTCCTTATGTTTTGTACACTCAGTGTATGTTGCCATACATATCAATTCACCCAGCCCCCAAAGTAAGAATTTTCATGGTGGCTTTGTTCTGGCATTAACCTGTGATGTTAACCGCCCATGTGCATTTCCATCAACCCACACAATGGAACTGCCTGCACATTTTCCCAGCTCCACTTTAGGAATAATTTATATTCATGATGCATACTCATGCAGCTGAAAGTTTAATTCAGTTTACTTATGCAGAAAGATGGCATTCACAGCACTATGCGGTTTAGTGTGCATGTGACAAGTTTCAAGTCCCAAAATTATTTTAGGCAAAATAGTGTTATTCCAATAATGATGACGCTGATGGTGGAATCATGAAATGGGTAGGGTGTTAATTAGGATGTTTATGTTTTCTTTGTGATTTAAAGGTACTTTCCTCTTTTTCAGGAAAACAGTAAGAGGACATAAAATAGGTAAGACAATTGACATGTTTATCACACTGCTGACAATATTGAGAGCGAAATGAAATCAAGCTGTTTGTTGAACCTGTGTTTGTTGGTGAACTGACGGACACAACATTGACGGTCAGCATTGCCTGTCAGCCAGAAACAAGCAGAGCACTTGCAGCTCTATTCCCTGCTGTTAATGTGAGCGGCAGCAGCAGAAGCAGCAGTGAGAATGGCTCCAGGTTATGTACTGTATGTGGTGTTTGAAATGGGGCTGGCCAGTCTGGTGACTCCATGGGCTCAGATTATCGCCCCAGCATAAAGGCAGCAGCAGGAGGAGTATGCATGGCTTTAGCCCTTTCTATCTGTCACGCGCCTCAGTACTGAATCCATTTGGAGAGGGATGGATGGTTGTGTTTTGATGTGAGTGTTTCATCTGCCCGGAGGCAGCATGTGTCCTGCGCTCTGCCTGTTTGATGTGCTATAGCACGCTAAGGCTTCCTGTATTTTCAACTGAAATGAGTACTCTGACCTGCCGTGTGTGACGAGTACTGAGGATACAAAGAGGTAGGACGCATACGCAGAAATCAACAATATAAAGGTTTACTTAACACTGAGTAAGAGAACAACAAAGACTGAGTACACGACATGACACTAACAATCACACACACACTGAACAGTCCAGGGCTATATAGGGGTGGTGATGAGATGATGAGGTGCAGTTGCGCTGGAGGTGAATTAGGGTGCGTTGGGTTTCCATTCCGGTGTTGCCGAGGTGGTGCGCTCAGACTGGTGGCTCAGTAGACCTGGCGAATCAGAGCACCGGAGGGAGCAACGGGAGGAGACGTGACACCGTGCCTCTCTTCTCAGGAGTTTTATTGATTGGTCTATACCCAGAGCTCCAAATGATCAAATCAAATCAATTTTTTTTGGCACATGCGCCGAATACAACAGGTGTAGACATTACCGTGAAATGCTTACTTACAGCCCTTAACCAACAATGCATTTATTTTTTTATAAAAAAGTAAAATAAAACAACAACAACAACAAAAAAGTGTTGAGAAAAAAAGAGCAGAAGTAAAATAAAATAACAGTAGGGATGCTATATACAGGGGGGTACCGGTGCAGAGTCAATGTGCGGGGGCACCGGCTAGTTGAGGTAATATGTACATGTGGGTAGAGTTAAAGTGACTATGCATAAATAATTAACAGAGAAGCAGCAGCGTAAAAAGATGGGGTGGGGGTGGGGGGTCAGTGCAAGTAGTCCGGATAGCCATGATTAGCTGTTCAGGAGTCTTATGGCTTGGGGGTAGAAGCTGTTGAGAAGCCTTTTGGACCTAGACTTGGCGCTCCGGTACCGCTTGCCGTGCGGTAGCAGAAAGAACAGTCTATGACTAGGGTGGCTGGAGTCTTTGACAATTTTGAGGGTCTTCCTCTGACACCGCCTGGTATAGAGGTCCTGGTTGGCAGGAAGCTTGGCCCCAGTGATGTACTGGGCCGTACGCACTACCCTCAGTAGTGCCTTGCGGTCGGAGGCCGAGCAGTTGCCATACCAGGTGGTGATGCAACCAGCCAGGATGCTCTCGATGGTGCAGCTGTAGAACTTTTTGAGGATCTGAGGACCATGCCAAATCTTTTCAGTCTCCTGAGGGGGAATAGGCTTTGTCGTGCCCTCTTCACGACATCTTGGTGTGTTTGGGCCATGATAGTTCGTTGGTGATGTGGACACCAAGGAACTTGAAGCTCTCAACCTGTTCCACTACAGCCCCGTCGATGGGAATGGGGGCGTGCTCAGTCCTCTTTTTTTTCCTGTAGTCCACAATCATCTCCTTTGTCTTGGTCACATTGAGGGAGAGGTTGTTGTCCTGGCACCACACGGCCAGTTCTCTGACCTCCTCCCTATAGGCTGTCTCATCGTTGTCGGTGATCAGGCCTACCACTGTTGTGTCGTCGGCAAACTTAATTATGGTGTTGGAGTCGTGCCTGGCCATGCAGTCATGGGTGAACAGGGAGTACAGGAGGGAAATGAGCACGCACCCCTGAGGTGCCCCCGTGTTGAGAATCAGTGTGGCAGATGTGTTGTTACCTACCCTTACCACCTGGGGGTGGCCCGTCAGGAAGTCCAGGATCCAGTTGCAGAGGGAGGTGTTTAGTCCCAGGATCCTTGCTTAGTGATGAGCTTTGAGGGCACTATGGTGTTGAATGCTGAGCTGTAGTCAATGAATAGCATTCTCACATAGGTGTTCCTCTCGTCCAGGTGGGAAAGGGCAGTGTGGAGTGCAATAGAGATTGCATCATCTGTGGATCTGTTGGGGTGGTATGCAAATTGGAGTGGGGTCTAGGGTTTCTGGGATAATGGTGTTGATGTGAGCCATGACCAGCCTTTCAAAGCACTTCATGGCTACAGACGTCAGTGCTACGGGTCGTTAGTCATTTAGGCAGGTTATCTTAGTGTCCTTGGGCACAGGGACTATGGTGGTCTGCTTGAAACATGTTGGTATTACAGATTCAGTCAGGAACATGTTGAAAATGTCAGTGAAGACACTTGCCAGTTGGTCAGCACATGCTCAGAGTACACGTCCTGGTAATCCGTCTGGCCCTGCGGCCTTGTGAATGTTGACCTGCTTAAAAGTCTTACTCACATCGGCTATGGAGAGCGTGATCACATAGTCATCTGGAACAGCTGGTGCTCTCATGCATGCTTCAGTGTTGCTTGCCTCGAAGCGAGCATAGAGCACAGCTCGTGGCTGTGCTTCCCTTTGTAGTCTGTAATAGTTTTCAAGCCCTGCCACATCCGACGAGTGTCAGAGCCGGTGTAGTACGATTCAATCTTAGTCCTGTATTGACTCTTTGCCTGTTTGATGGTTCGTCGGAGGGCATAGCAGGATTTCTTATAAGCGTCTGGGTTAGAGTCCCGCTCCTTGAAAGCGGCAGCTCTACCCTTTAGCTCAGTGCGGATTTTGCCTGTAATCCATGGCTTCTGGTTGGGGTATGTACGTGCGGTCACTGTGGGGATGACGTCATCGATGCACTTATTGATGAAGCCAGTGACTGATGTGGTGTACTCCTCAATGCTATCTGAAGAATCCCGGAACATGTTCCAGTCTGTGCTAGCAAAACAGTCCTGTAGCTTAGCATCTGCGTCATCTGACCACTTTTTTATTAACCGAGTCACTGGTGCTTCCTGCTTTAATTTTTGCTTATAAGCAGGAATCAGGAGGATAGAGTTATGGTCAGATTTGCCAAAAGGAGGGCGAGGGAGAGCATTGTATGCGTCTCTGTGTGTGGAGTAAAGGTGGTCTAACGTTTTTTCCCCTCTGGTTGCACATTTAACATGCTGGTAGAAATTAGGTAGAACGGATTTAAGTTTCCCTGCATTAAAGTCCCCGGCCACTAGGAGCGCTGTCTCTGGATGAGCGTTTTCCTGTTTAGTTATGGCTTTATACAGCTCATTGAGTGCAATCTTAATGCCAGCATTGGTTTGTGGTGGTAAATAGACAGCTATGAAAAATATAGATGAAAACTCTCTTGGTAAATAGTGTGGTCTACAGCTTATCATAAGATACTCTACCTCAGGCGAGCAAAACCTCAAGACTTCCTTAGTATTTGATTTTGTGCACTGTGGAGACCTGGTTTGGACTCTCCACCGTAGTAGCCCCCAAGGAAACCCCTACACACCTCCCTGAGCACTGACTGGACCATCCCTTGAGAGCCCTCTGTTGCCAGGAAATAGTGGGGTCATGAGTGGTTAACCAGGGAAGTCCCAACACCACAGGATACGCAGGAGAATCAATCAGATAGAAACTAATCCTCTCCTCATGACCCCCATGCGTCCTTTTTAAGAGTGGTGCGGTAACCTCCCTGATTAGGCCTGACCCTAGCGGGCGACTATCTAATGCATGGACAGGGAAGGGCACATCAACACGAACAGTAGGAATCCCTAAACTATGTGAATATTGACGATCAATAAAATTCCCAGCTGCGCCTGAATCTACTAGTGCCTTATGCTGGGAATGAGGAGAAAACTCTGGAAAAACAACCTCTATAAACAACTGACCAACAGGGAGCTCTGGGTGAGTCGGGTGCTTACTCACCTGAGTAGCTCCTGAGTGGCGCAGTGGTCTAAGGCACTGCATCGCAGTGCTAACTGTGCCACTAGAGATCCTGGTTCGAATCCAGGCTCTGTCGCAGCCGGCCGCGACCGGGAGACTCATGGGCGGCGCACAATTGGCCAAGCGTCGTCCAGGGTAGGGGAGGGAATGGCCGGCAGGGATGTAGCTCAGTTGATAGAGCATGGCGTTTGCAACGCCAGGGTTGTGGGTTCGATTCCCATGGGGGGCCAGTATAAAATAAAATAAAAAATAAAAAAAATATTCACTAACTGTAAGTCGCTCTGGATAAGAGCGTCTGCTAAATGACTAAAATGTAAAATGTAAAATGTAAATGTAATGGTCGACCAGTGCTCTGCTTACTGCCTCGACTCCCTGGGGACCCTCCCCAACACCGACCCGCAGTGTGTCCTCTGCGGCCACAGTTGGTGCAGGGGACGGCCCCTTTCCTGGTCTCCCTAAGCGCAGCACCTCCGAGCTCCATGGGGGTAGAGTCGGAGGTGCTGGGGGATGGAATGAATGGGCCCTGATCAGAACGTCCGCGGGTCTCCAACAGGGTATCCAGCCTGATGGACATCTCCACCAGTTGGTCCAGGTTGAGATTGGTATCCCTTCAGGCCAGTTCCCACCGAACGTCCTCCCTTAGGCTGCAACGATAGTGATCGATCAGGGCCCTCTCATTCCATCCTGCGCTGGCTGCCAAAGTCCTGAACTCCAGCGCAAAATCCTGGGTGCTCCTCCTCTCCTGACTTAGGTGGAACAGACGCTCACCCGCCGCTCTCCCCTCCGGTGGATGATCGAATACTGCCCGGAAGTGGCGGGGAAATCCTCGTAGCGGACTGATGTAGCGTCAATTCCTCCCCACTCGGCATTGGCCCACTCGAGCGCCTTCCCCGACAGACAGGAGATGAGGGCGGACACGCTCTCGTATCCCGAGGGCGCCGGGTGAATGGCTGCCAGGTAGAGGTCTACCTGGAGAAGGAAACCCTGACACCCGGCTGGTGTACCATCATATGCCCTCGGGAGCGAGAGCCGAATCCCACTGGGCCCAGGTGGCAAAGGGGTGGACTGTGGTATGGGTGGTAAAGTGGTTGGAGGAGGTGTAGGAAGGCCACCTCTCTCCCATCGGTCCATAGTATTCATCACCCTCTCCATGGTGGTGCCGAGAGCCTGGATTATACTCTCCTGTCGTTGAAATCGTTCCTCCATCGATTCGGACTGACTGGCTCTACCTGCTGACTCCATAAATGGTGCGTGTTTCGGTGGATCGAAGTCAGGCGCAGGACACAGAACTCTAAGAAACGTACTTTACTGAAATAAGTAAAGATAACAATACAGAATACCTCCACACAGGGAGGAACTTACCCGCTCACCAACGACACACGAAACGAAAAACAAACACGCACAAAACACATTGGGAGCCACTGGGTTAAATAGGGAAGGAGTAATCACATAATGGGCAACAGGTGTGTAACAATAGACAACAGGTGCAACATAGAAACATAGAACATAGATCGGCAGCAGCTAGTATTACGGTGACGACGAACGCCGAAGCCTGCCCGAGCAAGGAGGAGGGGCAGCCTTGGCAGAATCCGTGACATGGAAGAGGCAGTGTACTCGCTCGCCGTCAGATCCTTACAAGGCACCCCGACCTACGTCCACGATATCTCCATCTCTTTCTCCTGCAAATGACGGGGATTTGGGCCTTGTCGGGTGTCTGTAGGATATCCTTCGCGTCCGACTCGTTGAAGAAAAGATCTTCGTCCAATACGAGGTGAGTAATCGCTGTCCTGATATCCAGAAGCTCTTTTTGGTTATAAGAGATGATGGCAGAAACATTATGTACAGAATAAATTACAAATAATGCGAAAAAACACTTAATAGTACAATTGGTTAGAGGGCTGTATCAATATCAAAATGATTGTTCTATACTGAGCAAAAATATAAACGCAACATGGAAAGTGTTTCATGAGCTGAAATAAAAGATCCCAGAAATGTTCCATACGCACAAAAACCTTATATCTCTCAAATGTTTAGCACAAATGTGTTTACATCCCTGTTAGTGAACATTTCTCCTTTGCCAAGATAATCCATCCACTTTACAGGTGTGGCATATCAAGAAGCTGATTAAACAACTCCACATCCGGCTTCTTCACCTGCGGGATTGTCTGAGACCAGCCACCCAGACAGCTAATGAAACTGAGAAGTATTTCTGTCTGTCACAAGCTGGGCTTGAACTCAGGTCTCAGATGTGGAGAGTTGGGTGTTCTACCCCTAAGCCACAGAGGAGGTATAGTAGGACCCAAACGAAACACTCAAGGCAATACTCCAGGCAAAGTAGATTTAATATAAAAAAAGGTATTTCTTTGCACTTCAAAAATAATCCAACAAAAGTTCTTCTCAGAAAGAGGTATACTAACAGAGGTACAGTAAACAAAACAGGAGGACAAAACAAAATAACTCCACGAGGGGAGAAAAACAAAATAAAGATAACTTAGAAAAGCTTACTCGGAAAGACTCTGTGGGACACAGCAGGAGACACATAGCCAGGACTCAAAGACCAAGTGAGGAACAAGGGGGAAAAAACACAGCTAAAATACTCTAGGGGGAAACAAGGCACAGGTGACCTGGATAAAGCTAATAAGGACACACGAGGGAAGAACTAAGGCAGAGGGGAACACAGATGACCTCTAGAGGCCCGGAGACAAACAGGAGGCAGGAAGCTGACAGGACCCCCTCCTCTAGGAACGACTCCTGACGTTCCTTCCAGAACACCCTGGCCTCAGGGTGCGAAACTCTCGGATCAAACCTGGGTCCAGGATGTCCTTGGCTGGAACCCAGGAGCGCTCCTCTGGCCCGTAGCCCTCCCAGTCCACCAGATACTGCAGAGAGTTCTGGACCCTCCGGGAGTCCAGTATCCGGCGCACTGTGTAGGCTGGCTGGCCGTCAATGATCCTGGGAGGTGGCGGGGGTCTGCGTGGGGGGCAAAGGGAGAAGACAAGACAGGTTTTAGTAGTGAAACATGGAAAGTGGGGTTAATTCTAAGGGAGCGAGGGAGAACCAAACGATAAGAAACAGGGTTAACTTTCCTTGCTATGCGGAAAGGGCCGATGTATTTCTGGGAAAGCTTCTTGGATTCGACCCGGAGGGGCAGGTTCTTGGTGGCCAACCAAACTCTCTGACCAGCTCGGAAACTAGGGGCCGTCCGGCGGCGGCGATTAGCCTGACTTTGGTATCTCTGGGAGGTCCGAAGGAGGGTACGCCTGGCCTTCTTCCAGGTCCGCCTACAGCGTTGGACAAAGCGCTGGGCCGAGGGAACACCAACTTGCGCCTCTTCCTCTGGAAATAATGGAGGGGTGTATCCGAACTGGCATTCGAAGGGGGACAATCCGGTGGCTGAGGACTGGAGGGTGTTGTGGGCATATTCCGCCCAAATGATATAGGTGGCCCAAGACGTGGGATTACTGGCCGCCATACACCGCAGGGTGGTCTCCAGATCCTGATTAATCCGTTCCGTTTGGCCATTAGACTCTGGATGGAACCCAGACGATAGGCTGGCTGTGGCCCCAATAAGCCTGCAGAAGGCCCCCAAAACCGGGACGAGATTTGGGGACCTCGGTCGGAGACAACGTCCAGGGGAATTCCAAATATCCGGAAGACATGGTTCATGAGGAGCTCAGCAGTCTCCTTGGCCGAGGGCAGCTTGGGCAGGGGAATAAACCGGGCAGCCTTAGAGAACCGGTCTACAACCACTAGGACGACTGTGTTGCCCTGGGATGGAGGAAGTCCCGTAACAAAGTCCAGAGAAAGGTGTGACCATGGCCTGCGAGGAACAGGTAAGGGATGGAGCAGTCCCTGGGGTCGCTGACGTGTCGACTTTCCCTGGTTGCACACAGGGCAGGCCTCAACATAGACCTGCACGTCCTTCTTGATGGACGGCCACCAAAACCGCCGCTGGAGGAATTCCAGTGTGCGAGCACTACCCGGATGGCATGTCAAGGGCGACTCATGACCCCACTGCAAGACGGGCCCGAACAGAGAGAGGAACGTACAGGCGTCCGGCAGGACCACCGCCTGGATCGGGCTCATGGACAAGGGCCTCTCGTACCCCTCTTTCTAGTTCCCACTGAAGAGGTGCGACGATCCTAGACCTCGGAATAATCGATGCCAAGGGCTTCTCTTGTATCTCGGGAGAATAGGCTCGAGACAGGGCATCCGGCTTGACGTTCTTGGTGCCAGGTCTGTAAGACAGGAGAAACTGGAATCGATTAAAGAAAAGGGACCATCGTGCTTGCCGAGGGTTCATCCGCTTGCCTGTTGGAGATACTCCAGGTTCTTGTGGTCTGTGAGAACCTGGAAAGGATGCTGAGCCCCCTCAAGCCAATGGCGCCACTCTTCCAAGGCCAGTTTTACCGCAAGCAACTCTCGATCCCCCACGTGGTAGTTGCGCTCGGCCTCAGACAGGCGGCGAGACATGAAGGCACAAGGGTGTAATCTCCCATCCTCACCCCTCTGTGACAGGACGGCTCCCACCCCCCACCTCTGAGGCGTCCACCTCCACCACGAAAGGTCTTTCTGGGTCAGGGATCACCAGAATCGGAGCAGAAGTGAAGCGGCGCTTGAGATCCTCGAAGGCCCCTGCTGCTTCCGGACCCCAGTGAATCTTGGTCCCTCCTCCCTTGGTAAGCGTCGTCAAGGGGGCTACCACAGAGCTGAAATTCTTAATGAACTTCCGATAGAAGTTAGAAAAGCCAATGAACCGTTGAACCTCCTTGACCGTGGCAGGTGTGGGCCAGCTGTGGACCGCTTTGACCTTCTTGGGATCCATCTCTAGGTGGCCGGGAGTGACAATAAACCCGAGAAACTGGGTCTGGGAAACATGAAATTCACACTTCTCAGGTTTAACGTAGAGGTGATTGTCAAGGAGCCTCTGGAGAACCCTGCTAACATGCCCCTCATGCTCCTTCAGTGACCTCGAGAAGATGAGGATATCGTCCAGGTACACGAAGACGAACAGATTAAGCATATCCCGGAGAACATCATTAATCAGGGCTTGGAATACTGCGGGGGCATTGGTGAGCCCGAACGGCATCACCCGATATTCATAGTGCCCCGTGGGCGTGTTGAATGCCGTCTTCCATTCGTCACCTGGCCGGATCCGCACGAGATGGTAAGCATTGCGGAGATCCAGTTTAGTAAAAATGGAAGCCCCTTGAAGCAGCTCAAAAGCAGTGGCCATGAGAGGAAGGGGGTATCGATTCCGAACCGTGATCTTGTTGAGTCCCCGGTAATCAATACAAGGCCTAAGACCCCGTCTTTCTTTTCAACAAAAAAGAAGCCCGCCCCAGCCGGGGAAGTAGAGGCACAGATGAGGCCGGCTGCCAAGGACTCCTTAATGTAGGTGTCCATAGCTGAGTGCTCGAGGGAGGATAAGGAAAAGATCCGACCTCTAGGAGGGCAGCAACCAGGGAGTAGATCAATGGCACAGTCATACGTGCGGTGAGGCGGTAAGGAAGTAGCCCGGGACTTGCTGAACACTGCCTTGAACCGATGGTAAACACTGGGGACTCGGGAGACGTCAACAGACTCTTGAAACTGGGTACTAGGGGCTGAGGGACTCTGAAGCATGCAGGTGAGTTGGCAAGTGGGACCCCAGCTTAGAATGGTGCCAGTAGGCCAGTCGATCTGGGGATTATGTCTGCATAGCCAAGGGTGACCCAGGATAATAGGATACTCGGGGGAGTCAATGAGATAGAAGGTCTCCTCCTGCTGGTGTTGAAAGATGGTAAGTCGCAGGGACTGAGTCGCCTCTGTAACCTTTCCTGGTTCCAGAGGTCTGCCATCTAAGGCTGTAACTGCCTGGGGTTGAGGAAGTAGTTGGGTAGGGATCTTAAGTTCCTTAGCCAAGGTTAAATCCAGGAAATCACCTGCGGCACCGGAATCGATCATAGCCTGGACCCGATGCTGGTGGCCCTTCCAGGACAGAGTGGCTGGAATAGCTAAGACAGAGTTAGTAGGAGGAGCTCTAATTTTCCCCATCACAGCCCTCCTGTAGCTAGGCGGGGACAGGCGTTTCCCCGAAGCTCGGGGGCAAGTGGAGCGGAAGTGGCCGACAACCCCGCAGTAGAGGCACCGACGCTCCCTCATGCGACGTTCCCTTTCGTTGGGAGAAAGCCTGGAACGGCCTAACTGCATGTTCTCCGGGGAATCCTGGAGCAGTTCAGGAGCCGGGGAAGCTCTGAATGACGGAGCCCAAACAGGAGAAACAGAGCTGCTCAGAGGAACTTGGGACTGAGACACCTGGCGGCGAGCCGTTCTCCGCTCTCTTAGAACGATTGTCCAGGCGGATGGCCAAGGCTATGAGGGACTCGAGATCCCCAGCTGGTTCTCGGGTAGCTAACTCATCCTGAAGGGGCTCAGATAACCCTCCCTGAAAACAGACCCTCAGCGCTTCATCATTCCATCCGCTCCTTGCTGCTATGGTCCGGAATTCAATGGCAAAATCTGCCGTGCTTTGGGGACCCTGACGGAGAGACAGTAGGCGCTTGGAAGCTTCCCGCCCACTGACAGGATGATCGAACACCCGCTTGAACTCTTCTACAAATGCAGCGTAGGAGTCACAACAGGCCTCCTGGGACTGCCACACCGCAGAGGCCCAGGAGAGCGCCTTGTCTGAAAGAAGGGTAATGATGTAGGCAATCTTGGAACGGTCTGTGGGAAAACTTGAGGGTTGGAGCTCGAAGGTGAGGGAGCATTGGGTGAGGAAACCCTGGCAAGAGCTTGGATCCCCAGAAAAGGGCTTGGGAGGTGGTAGTCGGGGCTCCGCCAATGGAGAAGGCCTGTCGTCACTGGGGGGTGACCTGGAGTAAGGGGAAGGACCAGGGAGGCGTTCAAAGAGCTGGCGGAGGGAACTCATCATCTCGGCCAGGAGTTGAGAATGACTAGCCATCAGCTCTTCCTGTCGGCTGAGAACGGCTTCATGGCGCTGGAAAGATGCCTCATGTCGAGCGATCACCGCCAACAGGTCCTTGGAACTGAGTGTTTCTGAGTCCATGATTGACTTGGTTTTTCTGTCACAAGCTGGGCTTGAACTCAGGTCTCCAATGTGGAGAGTTGGGTGTTCTACCCCTAAGCCACAGAGGAGGTATAGTAGGACCCAAACGAAACACCCAAGGCAATACTCCAGGCAAAGTAGATTTAATATAAAAAAAAGGTATTTCTTTGCACTTCAAAAATAATCCAACAAAAGTTCTTCTCAGAAAGAGGTATACTAACAGAGGTACAGTAAACAAAACAGGAGGACAAAACAAAATAACTCCACGAGGGGAGAAAAACAAAATAAAGATAACTTAGAAAAGCTTACTCAGAAAGACTCTGTGGGACACAGCAGGAGACACATAGCCAGGACTCAAAGACCAAGTGAGGAACAAGGGGAAAAAACACAGCTAAAATACTCTAGGGGAAACAAGGCACAGGTGACCTGGATAAAGCTAATAAGGACACACGAGGAAGAACTAAGGCAGAGGGGAACACAGATGACCTCTAGAGGCCCGGAGACAAACAGGAGGCAGGAAGCTGACACTGTCTGTAATAAAGCCCTTTTGTGGGGTAAAACTCATTCTGACTGGCTGGGCCTGGCCCCCAAGTGGGTGGGCCGATGCCCTCCCAGGCCCATCCCTGGCTTCGCCCCTGCCAATTCATGTGAAATCCATAGATTAGGGCCTAATGAATTTATTTCAATTGACTGATTTCCTTATATGATCTGTAACTCAGTAAAATCGTTGAAATTGTTGTATGTTGCATTTATAGTTTTGTTCAGTATATTTATAAGAGAAATAGGTATTTAGTTTCCCTGCTCTCTTTAATGTCTCTCTAGTCCAGGGGCCTCATTTATCAACCGTGCATACATTACTTACTCAATTCTGGTGTACGTGGAGATTCTAGGATTTGCGTGCACCACAAATGATTGGGATTTATCACACGCAACATATACGCATGTTTTCATTGATAAATCAGAGCCATATTATATTTGCACAGTCATGAACGAGCGTTACAACACCGCCTGGAAAACGCCCTCCATTCACCTTTTATGGTAACAAAAACACCCTTATTTGCTGTATGATTTGGAGATGTTGGAACTGGGCCATGATCGTTCCTAAAAGAAAGCTTAATGGCAGATTTGATCACATATCTGTAGAGGTGTGGGCAGAATGTTGCAGTGTCTTTTCCAAACTACAAATGAATGCCGCCTAGTGAGTGCAAAAACGGGCCGCACATTCTGCAAGATTGATTGTCCTTTTGAACAATTTAAAAGTAAATGCTACAGCCCACAATTGTTGTTCTATATTTTGTTATCAATACATCCTTGTGTTTCTATTACCTGCCTTGGTAGAGTGCCTTGCAAAAGTATTCAACCCCCTTGGCGTTTTTCCTATTTTGTTGCATTACAACCTGTAATTTAAATGGATTTTTATTTGGATTTCATGTAATGGACATACACAAAATAGTCAAAATTGGTGAAGTGAAATGAACTAAATAACTTGTTTCAAAAAAAGTAAAAAAAAAATCAATAACAGAAAAGTGGTGCGTGCATGTGTATTCACCCCCTTTGCAATGAAGCCCCTAAATAAGATCTGGTGCAACCATTTACCTTCAGAAGTCACATAATTAGTTAAATAAAGTCCACCTGTGTGCAATCTAAGTGTCACATGATCTGTCACATAATCTCAGTATATATACACCTGTTCTGAAAGGCCCCAGAGTCTGCAACACCATTAAGCAAATCAAATCAAATCAAATTTTATTGGTCACATGCGCCGAATACAACAGGTGCAGACATTACAGTGAAATGC
Organism: Coregonus clupeaformis; assembly: GCF_020615455.1. NCBI lineage: Eukaryota > Metazoa > Chordata > Actinopteri > Salmoniformes > Salmonidae > Coregonus > Coregonus clupeaformis. Next base: position 9,858,999 of record NC_059203.1, read on the forward strand.
TTACTTACAGCCCTTAACCAACAGTGCATTTATTTTAAACAAAAAAAGTAAGAATAAAACAACAACAAAAAAGGTGTTGAGAAAAAAAAGAGCAGAAGTAAAATAAAGTGACAGTAGGGAGGCTATATATACAGTAAAATAAAGTGACAGTAGGGAGACTATATATACAGGGGGGTACCGGTGCAGAGTCAATGTGCGGGGGCACCGGCTAGTTGATGTAGTTGAGGTAATATGTACATGTGGGTAGAGTTAAAGTGACTATGCATAAATACTTAACAGAGTAGCAGCAGCGTAAAAAGGATGGGGTGGGGGGGCAGTGCAAATAGTCCGGGTAGCCATGATTAGCTGTTCAGGAGTCTTATGGCTTGGGGGTAGAAGCTGTTGAGAAGCCTTTTGGACCTAGACTTGGCACTCCGGTACCGCTTGCCGTGCGGTAGCAGAGAGAACAGTCTATGACTAGGGTGGCTGGAGTCTTTGACAATTTTGAGGGCCTTCCTCTGACACCGCCTGGTATAGAGGTCCTGGATGGCAGGGAGCTTTGCCCCAGTGATGTACTGGGCCGTACGCACTACCCTCTGTAGTGCCTTGCGGTCAGAGGCCAAGCAGTTGCCATACCAGGCGGTGATGCAACCAGTCAGGATGCTCTCGATGGTGCAGCTGTAGAATTTTTTGAGGATCTGAGGACCCATGCCAAATCTTTTTAGTCTCCTGAGGGGGAATAGGCTTTGTCGTGCCCTCTTCACGACTGTCTTGGTGTGTTTGGACCATGATAGTTCGTTGGTGATGTGGACACCAAGGAACTTGAAGCTCTCAACCTGTTCCACTACAGCCCCGTCGATGAGAATGGGGGCGTGCTCAGTCCTCTTTTTTTTCCTGTAGTCCACAATCATCTCCTTTGTCTTGGTCACGTTGAGGGAGAGGTTGTTGTCCTGGCACCACACGGCCAGATCTCTGACCTCCTCCCTATAGGCTGTCTCATCGTTGTCGGTGATCAGGCCTACCACTGTTGTGTCGTCGGCAAACTTAATGATGGTGTTGGAGTCGTGTCTGGCCATGCAGTCATGGGTGAACAGAGAGTACAGGAGGGGACTGAGCACGCACCCCCTGAGGGGCCCCTGTGTTGAGGATCAGTGTGGCAGATGTGTTGTTACCTACCCTTACCACCTGGGGGGCCCGTCAGGAAGTCCAGGATCCAGTTGCAGAGGGAGGTGTTTAGTCCCAGGATCCTTAGCTTAGTGATGAGCTTAGAGGGCACTATGGTGTTGAATGCTGAGCTGTAGTCAATGAATAGCATTCTCACGTAGGTGTTCCTCTTGTCCAGGTGGGAAAGGGCAGTGTGGAGTGCGATAGAGATTGCATCATCTGTGGATCTGTTGGGGCGGTATGCAAATTGGAGTGGGTCTAGGGTTTCTGGGATTATGCTGTTGATGTGAGCCATGACCAGTCTTTCAAAGCACTTCATGGCTACAGACGTCAGTGCTACGGGTCGGTAGTCATTTAGGCAGGTTATCTTAGAGTTCTTGGGCACGGGGACTATGGTGGTCTGCTTGAAACATGTTGGTATTACAGACTCAGTCAGGGACATGTTGAAAATGTCAGTGAAGACACTTGCCAGTTGGTCAGCACATGCTCGGAGTACACGTCCTGGTAATCCGTCTGGCCCTGCGGCCTTGTGAATGTTGACCTGCTTAAAAGTCTTACTCACATCGGCTACGGAGAGCGTGATCACATAGTCATCCGGAACAGCTGGTGCTCTCATGCATGCTTCAGTGTTGCTTGCCTCGAAGCGAGCATAGAAGTGGTTTAGCTCGTCTGGTAGGCTTGTGTCACTGGGCATCTTGCGGCTGTGCTTCCCTTTGTAGTCTGTAATAGTTTTCAAGCCCTGCCACATCCGACGAGCGTCAGAGCCAGTGTAGTATGATTCAATCTTAGACCTGTATTGACTCTTTGCCTGTTTGATGGTTCGTCGGAGGTCATAGCGGGATTTCTTATAAGCGTCCGGGTTAGAGTCCCGTTCCTTGAAAGCGGCAGCTCTACCCTTTAGCTCAAGGGGCACCACCAAGCAAGCGGCACCATGAAGACCATGGAGCTCTCCAAACAGGTCAGGGACAAAGTTGTGGAGCCCAATTAAGACCAGGGAATCATTCTCAATGGTACCCTGAGAACAAACAACTCACAAACATGATAATTCAATAAAACAGCAGAAAATAAACTACAAGATACAGCAGATACAGACACATCCCATCTCAACATCGGGAACCTGCTCGATGAAAGAACCATCCAATGCATAAATGTGTAAACCATCTGAAATCTTTCTACGAGATTTAGAAAACAACATACTGTACATTGATTTTTTCCCGCATTGAGTACCATTATTAAATCATCAAGGGCTTTCTGCAAGGCAACAAAATCAGATTGCAGCTCTAACATAGCCTTGTCAGCAGTAAGGGCAATAGCGTACATAACAGTGTCATCTGCATACAGATGACTGTTGCAGGTTTTTGCAGATAGACCAATATTATTTACAGTAAAAATACTTGAAAGTACTACTTAAGTAGTTTTTTGGTGTATCTGTACTTTACTTTACTACATTCCTAAAGAAAACTATGTACGTTTTACTCCATACATTTTCCCTGACACCCAAAATGCTTAGCAGGACAGGAAAATGGTCCAATTCAGGCACTTATCAAGAGAACATCCCTGGTCATCCCTACTGCCTCTGATCTGGTGGACTCACTAACACACATGCTTAGTTTGTAAATGATGTCTAAGTGTTGGAGTGTGCCCCTGGCTGTCTGTATAAGGAATTTGAAATTATTTATACTTTTATTTTTACTTTTGATACTTAAGTATATTTTAGCAATTACATTTACTTTTGATACTTAAGTATATTTATAATCAAATACTTTTTTACTTGAACTCAAGTAGTATTTTACTGGGTGACTTTCACTTTTACTTGTCATTTTCTATTAAGGTATAATTACTTTTACTCAAGTATGACAAATGGGTACTTTTTCCACCACTGATTATTTATAGAAATAGTAAAGAGGACAGGTCCCAAAATCCTCCCCCAAAATTGCAGGTCCCAAATTTGCATGGTTTGTTTCTGCAGGAAATCACAGCTTAGGGCCTCTTTACACTACACTACTATAACGACAGAAACTAAGTCCAGGAGATATACTTGTGTAGTGTAAAGAGACGGATCCAGTTTCAAATCTCTCTTCTAGATTCAAATCTCTCTCCCACACTACCTCCGGAGGTAGTGTGGGAAACATCTACACCACATATTTATTATTTATTGAAAGTAACTCCAAATATATTTTTTATCATTTATTTCCCTGAGCCTTCTTTTGCCATATTTACATACACAGCCCTGATTGGTGGATAGGATCGTCTAGACTCTAGTGACTACCCCATTTACCCCTTAAAAGTAGGAGTATACATATGCAAATAAAAGATGCCTGGGCATTGGTCAACATAATCAGATCAGATTGTGATGTCATGCTGTGGGCCAAAAACTCCATCCCACCTGAACAGGCTGAAAATCCAGATGTTTTTTTCTTCAAAAAGCTCTTACACTAAGAAAAGGGCATTATCATAATTGTACACATTTCAGAGTGTTATTCCGACCTCATAGTGTAAAAAATAAAATAAAAAGGAAAATCACGTTTTTGACTGGTATGCCCCTTTAATACCAATAGACTGTCAGCCAAATTGAAAATTAAAGGCTTTTAAAATATCCACACATTTGTGAATCATTGCATGGTATTTACGGTATGCTAATAGCTGCACTCACACTCTGAAGCAGGAATGTGGTTTTGGCCACACCATTGCATTTTAGTCACTTAGTAGACGCTCTTATCCAGAGTGACTTACAGGATAAATTAGGGTTAAGTGCCTTTGCTCAATGGCACATCAACATGGATTCAAACCAGCGACCTTTCAGTTACTGGCCCAATGCTCTTAACCGCGAGGCTACCTGCTGCCCCACATCCAAGGCTAGTGTAAACAGAAAAGTTGCAAATCTGATGTTAAAGAGAGCGAGGTCTCACTAGACATATTTTACTAATGTAAATCCAGTAATCCACCCTTAGTTCCAGTGCGATAATTGAGTGCAGCTATCTATGTAGCTGGTTGCTCAGTTATCTACAGTTAGGAACTTGAGTAATTTTTCAGCAGCAGTAAGACTGTAATCAATATAATAAATGGCATATTAATATAGGTTGCACAAGTCTTTTTTTAAACAATTCATTAACTTGGCCAATCCTGCTATCAATCAGTCAATCAATCAAATGTATGAAGCCCTTTTTACGTCAACAGAGTGCTGAAACAGAAACCCAGCCTAAAACCCCAATGAGCAAGCAATGCAGATGTAGAAGCACGGTGGCTTGGAAAAACTCCCTAGAAAGGCAGGAACCTAGGAAGAAACCTAGAGAGGAACCAGGCTCTGAGGGGTGGCCAGTCCTCTTCTGGCTGTGCACGGTGGAGATTATAAGAGTACATGGCCATTAAGGTCAGGTCATTCTTCAAGATGTTCAAGCGTTCATAGATGACCAGCAGTCAATAATCAACAACAGGTCAGCACCTCAGGTCAAGGTTCCATAGCCACAGGCAGAACAGCAGAAACTGGATCAGCAGCACGACCAGGTGACTGGGGACAGCCAGGGGTTGAGAGAGAGAGAGAGAGAGAGAGAGAGAGAGAGAGAGAGAGAGAGAGAGAGAGAGAGAGAGAGAGAGAGAGAGAGAGAGAGAGAGAGAGAGAGAGAGAGAGAGAGAGAGAGAGAGAGAGAGAGAGAGAGAGAGAGAGAGAGAGAGAGAGAGAGAGAGACAGAGCTGCAGCATAGAGAACAGACTGTAGAGACCCCTAGAGAGAAGCTTCAGCCCCTCACCACCCCTAACACCCCCACTGACCCACCCTCACCCCATACCGACCACCCTTTACCCACACCCCGAGTCAACAAGGAGGCTCACATGAGGACAACTACTCAGAGAGACACACACACACACCTATTGTACTAAAAGTTTACTTGTTCAATGAATAGGAATATATAACAGAACAAATGTTTGCTGTTATCCTGTTTATCTCACTCTTAACAACTTAGTAGTTAGTAGTTACTGTATTTTTGACTGTGCTGTTCTTTATTTTTGCAACATGAAATCGCTATCAGCTACCATGTGGAACATTCAGGGCCTAAACTCATCAACCTTTGGACTGAAGAGTTTAGCACATCTTAAATATGTTGACGTCATCATTCTGCAGGAGACATGGTGTAAGGCAGACATTGTCACTCACTGTCCCACAGGCTACAGAGAGGTAATTGTGCTGTCACAGAAATACAGGTCTGTCAACAGAGGCAGAGACACTGGAGGATTGATCATTTGGTACAAATCCGAACTACAAAATGTAATTGATCTCCTCAATATTGGTAAATATCACATTAGGTTAAAAATGAAAAAATAACTTGTACTGACAGAAAAATATGTGTTCCTTTGCGCAATATATATACCCCCTCAGAATCCCCATATTACTCAGAGGAGACATTCCCCAGCCTTGAGGAAGAGACGTGCCATTTCCAGGCCAAGGGAAATGTGCTCATCTGTGGGGACACAAATGCGCGCACAGGAACTACCTGATCTAACCACACGAGGGGACAGCTTTATTACAGGCCATACTGTTTCTGTCTTAATCTCCCCCATAGAAACAACAGTGACAGCACCATCAACAAAAAGCCAAATTATGTTGTTCCTCAAAAGAACAGACATGGAAACAACCACACATTCACAGCCCAGTAAGCTGTACAACATCAGAAATTCATACAGATGGGCCCAAAACAGCACAGAAGAATACCAGAAAGAAACCAGTAACCAAAATATCCAAACACTCTTAGATAACTTTCTGGATACCACATTCACTCACAGTAAAGAAGGCATCAATCTAGCAGTAGAAAACACCAACTATATGTTAAGGCAAACGGCAAAAGAAGCTAAACTGACATTTATAAAAAACTAAACAAAAAAGACCACAGATGACAACTGGTTTGATGCAGTTTGTAAAATTATAAGGAAAAAACGTAGAACACTATCAAACCAAAAGCACAGAGACCCAAATAATGGTGAATTACGCCTTCATTACTATGAGACTTCAAAACTCTATAAATGTACACTCAGAACCAAAAAAGCACAGTACAACAGCAAGCAGCTGACACTAATTGAGTCCATAAACACAAACAACTTCTGGCAAAATTGGAAAAAACTAAAATAAATCAAAACAAGATGAATTAGCGATACAAAAGGGGGACATATGGACAACCCATTTTAAAACACTCTACAACACCGTGCAAATTGACACAAACGCAGAACAATGCCAAATTCATGAGAAGTTGAATGGATTATCAAAATCCATTGGACTCCCCAATTACTGACCAGGAGCTCTATAAGAAACTTCAGGCCCTCAAATTTAAAAAAGCATGCGGACCTGATGGCATCCTAAATGAGATGCTCAAATTCACTAGTGCAAAATGTCAATTGGCTATATTAAATCTGTTTAATTTGATCCTGAGTGTAGGTTATTTCCCTGACATCTGGAATCAAGGACTCATAACCCCAATCTTTAAGAACGGAGACAAATTTGACCCTAACAATTACAGAGGCATTTGCGTGAACAGTAACCTGGGGAAGGTTTTCTGTAGTATTATAAATGTAAGTTCTAAACTTCCTTAATAAGCACAATGTCTTGAGTAAAAGCCAAATTGGATTTATACCAAAACATCACACGACCGATCATATTTACACCCTACACGCCCTGATAGATAAACATGTCCACCAAAATAATACCAAAATGTACACTTGTTTATCGACTTCCAAAAAGCATTTGATTCTATTTGGCATACAGGACTGTTCTACAAAGTTATTGAAAGTGGTGTAGGGGGTAAAACATATGACATAATTAAATCAATGTATACTGGCAATATGTGCAGCATCAAAATTGGCAAGAAAATAACAGAATTCTTTAACCAGGGTTGCAAACTGAGCCTGCACTCTTCAATATTTACATCAAAGAATTGGCCACTATTCTAGAAAAATCCCCAGCCCCTGGTGTTAGTCTCCACAATTCAGAGGTTAAAGGAGATGACCTATGCCTGCTGTCACCCACAGCACATGGCCTACAGCAGAGCCTGGACCTGCTAGAGCAGTACTGCCAGACCTGGGCCCTGGCAGTAAACCCCCAAAATACTAAAATAATGATTTTCCAGAGAAGATCCAGATCTCTAGGAATTAGACCAAAGTTCTCAATTGGTACAAAATAGCACGCAGGGCATTCTACGCCATTAAAAAACTAATTCAAATTGAAATACCTATTAAAATTTGGCTAAAACTAATTTAATGTGTCTTTGAACCGATTGCACTTTATGGCAGCGAGGTGTGGGGTCCATTTGCAAAACAAGATTTCACAAAATGGGACAAACACCCCATTGAAACCCTGCATGCATAGTTCTGTAAGATTCTCCTACATGTCCAGAGGAAAACTACAAACAATGCATGCAGGGAAGAAAGGCCAATATCCACTAATAATACAAATTCAAAAAAGAGCAATTAAGTTTTGGAAACATCTAAAATACAGTTACCCCCACTCATATAATTACCAAACCCTGCAATGCCAAGAGCTGAGCAAAGAAAAGAGTCCCGTCATCCAGCTGGTCCTGGGGCTGAGTTCACAAACCTGTTCTAGTAACACACTGAAGCCTCAGGACCAGAACATCCAATCAATCAGAATAAACCAAATTACAACACAGTCAAAACAAAACTACATTGCTTATTGGGAAACACAAGCACAAGCACAAAGCAAAATGCAGTGCTATCTAGCCCTAAATCGGCAGTACACCGTGGCTAACTATTTGACCATGGTTACTGATCAAACCTTAGAAAAACCTTGACAAAGTACAGGACCAACCGGGCAGGATATAACCCCACCCACTTTGCCAAAGCACAGCACCAACACCTTTGTAGCTTAACAGTAAAACCTTGAAATCAGCCCTAGTCTTAACAGAGGCTAGCACTGGAGTAATATGAACTCATTTTTTAGTTCTAGTCAAGATTCTAGCAGCCGTATTTATCACTAGCTGAAGTTTATCTAGTGCTTTATCTGGGTAGCCAGAGAGTAGAGCATTGCAGTAGTCTAATCTTGAAGTGACAAAGCATGGATGAGCTTTTCTGCATAATTTCTTGACAAAGTTTCTGATTTTTGCAATGTTATGAAGATAGAAAAAAAGCTAGTCAAAAGAGAGATCAGGGTCCAGAGTAACACAAGGTCATTCACAGTTTTATTTGAGATTACTGTACAATCATTGAGATTAATTGTCAGATCAAACAGCAGATCTCTTTGTTTCTTGGGACATAGAACTAGCATCTCTGTTTTGTCTGAGTTTAAAAGTAAAACATTTCACTTCCTTATGTCTGAAATACAGGCTTCTAAGGTAGGCAATTTTGGGGCTTCACCATGTTTAATCGAAATGTACAGCTGTGGGTCGTCTGCATAGCAGTGAAAGTTGACAGTGTGTTTCCGAATGACATCACCAAGAGGTAGCCTATATAGCGAAAACAATAGTGGTCCTAAATCGGAACCTTGAAGAACACTGAAACTTACCATTGATTTATCAAGGGACAAACCATACACAGAGACGAACTGATATATTTTCTCGACAGATAAGATCTAAACCAGGAAAGAACTTGTCCGCGTAGACCAATTAGGGTTTCCAATCTCTCCAAAAGATGGTGGTGATCACCTTGTGTTTCCTTTGTGATAGTGGAATAATTTTGTGAAGGATTTCGAGGTTCTGATTTGAAAAGTGTTTGAGCCGAATGGCTTTATCATCATACAAGGGAACTGGAGATTTCCCCCTGTTATTTCTGCTGAACGTAGGCTGTGCATCTCCACATCCCATCAGCCAGAAGCGGCAGTATGAATACTAATGTTACAGAAGATTGATGAAGAACCTTCTTTATCATCTCTAATGCAGTTTGACTATGCGTGTTCAGAGACTTTCCATAAAACATGATTTGGCCTATTCACAAATAGTAAAATAAAATAAAAAAGCAAGACATAAACTCTCATATTGCTTTATTGCGATATAGCCTAATTGATTTTGAGTTTAGTACTTGGCTAGAACTAGCAGGGAAAGAGCTTGTGGATGTTATGTTATGTGATGAATGGTCTGGCCCTCAAAGCAGTTTAAGTTTAGTCTGTGAGTCAGCAAAAGAGGAATGGGAATGTATTCAGCAAATGATTTTTCCTCACCTTTTTGTTTTATCTGGCACTCATAAGCAGAGAAGCACTCAATGTAACTATAGGGTAATATAACAGCTACCACCTGCCTCCTGTTCATTAGACACAAACATCCCCACATCCCTCATGGTACACTTTCCTTCTGTGAGTTTCTCTATGGGAATTAGATGAATGATGCTATTCCCCAACAACATGTGATACACAACTGTTGTCATGTCTGTAACTGTCAAGGTTTACTAGTCATGTTTACTTGTCAAACATGTTCTCACCAGGATCTGCCTAAAACCCAGTCTATTTGTATTTGTATGAAACGCCATTGGGACAATTGTAACGCTACTGTTGAGTTGCCATGCCGTTGTCATGTTTTGGTCTGTGAGTTTGATCTCCATGGATTCCTCCCCTCCCCCCTCGTAGACTGGAGGATGGCATCATGAGCCTTTAGAGTTACAGTTATGACTCTCTCTCTCTCCCTCTCTCTCTGTGTGCATTATCTCCTCAATCTAAAGAAAACTCCACCTCTCGAGTCATGTTAACACTAGATCTATTTCATGTATTTATCAGATGGCATCAACTAAGAAGTAAGGCACATACTCCCTCTCTGCAGGCTGCCAGCTTTTGTTGAGTGGCTGACATAGAGGCATATATCACTAAAGCCTTGGGCTAGGCCAAGAGGCTAACAGCTCCATCAATACAAGGCCAGCCTCCTCTATTGGCTCATACAGTATAGTAAAATGATCACAACAAAACAATTAACGTTCAATGCTTAAGTACCTTTCATGGGTAGCCTATGCCCATTCAGCATCATTTATGCAACCTTGGCTTCAACTGGAGGAAGCTTGACCTGTTGACCATGAAGCAAACTTCACTTGAACAGCCTAATGAAGTTCAGGATAAACACCAGCAGATGGAAGAAAAACCCCAACCCCAAAGACAACATCCAGAGTGCAAGATCTAGTTGTTGTTGTCATGTGCTGGGAAGGACAGGGAAGAGTCTCAGATGTCCTGATATGACTGCTCTACTGGCCAAAGAGTAATGCATATCTATATTTAATCTGGGCTGAAACAGTCCCTCTGCTGAAACACACATCAGGAAGTCAGACAAAGCATGACCAAGCAAACAATAACAACAAAATGGTTGGCAGTGGTTGTTAATGCTGGTATCAACCTTTTGTTGATGGTCATATTACTGTGCTGCAACCTATCTTCCTTGTGGAACCTCTGTCATCAGCTAGGCCTGAAAGACAAGACAACCTTTTTAGAGATACCTACAGTAGCAACATAAGCGTAGGAACAGAAACCTGAATGTTCTGTTGGTGATCTGCTCTCACCATGTGTCCTCGGCTCCTCGCTGTCTTGATGAGCCTTATAGTGGACAGCGGAGATGGGCAAGGTTTTGGCCAGGTTTTGGGCTCACCATGACCAGCTCAGGGCTGGTGCCGGTCCTGACCATGACCAGAGGCTGGGCAGGGAGAAGTAGAGGAAATAAATCCTGCCCCTGACCAGAGAGAGAAACACAGGGAACATGGATATTAGACAAGTACTGTCTGTTCCTAATATATAGTCTAGACAGAAACACAGAGCAGAAACTGTAAATATTCAGATCACTATACAAAATTATAAACACTTAGGCCTAGGTTTCTGCTATTGTATGAGCCAAGACAGTTGACATTCATTGGGGTTGCAAAGAAATAGATCCTATATATTGCATCATACTGTATATGCTAGGCCTTACCTGGTCAGGGCCACCTCGTGAGGATAGGTGGGCAGGTAATAATGGATTGGATTTATATAGCACCTTTAGGGCTGGGCGATATGGCCAAAATATCATATCACGGTATTTTGAGAGAAAAAAATACGGTATGATGGTATTTGATGGTATTTTATGTTTTTGAATAATACAAGTTCTAAATTTGCTTTATGAGTAGTGCGTGGCCCTACGGTGGCAACACATACATTCTAAATTATTTCAATGGGTCTTTCTCCATTCTGATTGTTTTATACTGTTAATTTAAACTTCAACCAAAAAATTATTTCCTGCATTTCCATACATTTCTGCATTTCCTGCACTCATTTGAGATAATTTCCACACTGCCACGTAGGTATGTGCAAAAACTCTAGGCCTTATTTTTAACCAAATGTTGCAATTGTGATTTGACTTGCAATTTTGATTAAAACACTTGGGTGAACTGTTAGAATCATGGAAATATAATTATTATTATAATTATATAGTTAGAATATAATAGTGGGCACTTTCAATACAGTGTTGTTTGACATGACAGCAAATTCAGAAAGCCAGGGAGGAGTTATTGTGACAGGGTAGGAACCAAAGTGACGGTCAGTGTTTCCTAGGGGAACCTATAATCTTTGGCTACATTAAATGTTTCTTACATGTAGCCAACATATTCATGCTTCACCTATTCCTCTTTGATTTAGAATATACTGTTGCACAAACAACATGCTGATTTAGGCCTACACCAGCACTGGTATCAGGCTGTATTAGCTAGCCAGCTAACTAGTGATTAGCATTAGCGGCTAACACGATTTAGCTAAAACTTGCTAAGAAAAGACAAACTAGCTGTTTGCAGATGTAAGAAACACAAACTAATAGCGTAACGCTTGTGGATTTATATTAAGAAGCAAATGGGAAACAACATCGTTGTCATCAACATTGTTGCATGTGCTGCTTTGAACATGCAGACTGAACGTAAGTGTCTTGTGGTCAAGCAACAACAAATGCGCTCCTTGAGTGACGGGGCGGGGCTAGGTCTGTGAGGAAAGCGGCATGGAGAGAGAGAGAGAGCTGAGAGGGATGACTCAAGTAGTGGTGTAAACTATGAAAATGGACGTTACACACGGCATATGACATTTAACAAACCAAACATTCAAATACCGTTATAGAAGGTAAAGTAAAAACCCAAACCGGTCCGTGCATCAATACCGATATACCGCCCAGCCCTAAGCACCTTTCTACCAACTGAAGCACTCAAAGCACTTTACATACTAAGGGGGAAACTCACCTCATCAATGTGTGGCACCCACCTGGGTGATGCACAGCAACCATTTTTGTGCCAGATTTCTCACACACATCAGCTAGCATGGTGGAGAGGTGAGGAGTGATATATGCCAATTAGGGGGATTATTAGGTGGCCAGGTTGGGAATTTAGCCAGGACACCGGGGTAAACACCCCTACTCTTGCGATGAGTGCTATAGGATATTTTATGACCACAGAGAGTCAGGACACCCGTTTAACATCCCATCTGAAAGACGGCACCCTGCACAGGGCAATGTTCCCTTCACTGCCCCGAGGTATTGGGTCCCCTACTGGCCCTCCAACACAACTTCCAGAAGCATCTGGTCTCCCATCCATTGACTGACCAGGACCGACCCTGCTTAGAGGCAAGCCAGCAGTGGGATGCAGGGTGGTATGCTGCTGGCAACCCACAGGGGTGGAAGTCCTGACACCCCTTTGTCCACCACAGATGGAGCTCTGCATATGGCACCTCCTTCATAGGTAGGCTGGATTGTCCACTACCAGAATTGTAGCACCCACCTGGGTGATGCTTCGGCGACTGTAAAAGTGGCAATAAGACCACCACACCTCGGCAGTAGTCCGGAAAAGCCCCCTATGAGGCGAGCTTCTGCATCCCCTCTGCTCAACCGGGGAAGGCCAAAAAGCTGATGCTGCTGATCGGTTGTTGCTGCATCATTCAAATCATATTAGCTAGCAAGCTAGCTAGCTAGCTAGCCAAGCCAAATATAAACTGACTTGCCATAATCAGTCCTGCAATTCCGTAGGTCACCACCAGATATTTCGGTTAATCTCTCAACAAGTAATCAAAAACAAACAGGAAGTTGATTGAACAATCAACAAAAAACACTTAAAAACAATAAAATATACAATATTTACAGAGCTCTCTACCCAGGCTTCTTCATGGCAACCAAAACATATATTTTGTGATTTCCCCACAATGTTCCCACCAGACTGTTCCCACAACCTAATGAAACATTCTGTGAACTTTTAAAGAACAGACTAAATGTGTTCTGGGAACATTCTTGCAACATCAGCCGAATGTTTTATATAAACATTGTATATTCATCAGCATGACTGGACAGTTTTTGTGTTATGGGAACATTTGCAGCAACCGAACGAATGTTCTGGGAACTTTCACAGAACTCATTTTGGTTTGCTGGGAAAACATTACTGGTACGTTGTGTTATTACATTACCTGGAAACTTAATGAGAACTTTTGGGGAATGTTCTGTGGTGATTGTTACATATGTTGTGCACATAATTTTTGTGAATGTTAGGAGAACATTCCAAGAATATTTCATTTAAAACCTTTAAAATGTTTTTGTGATGTTATCATCCTAATGTTAGATAAAACCCTAACTAGAACTTAATAGGAATCTTAGCAAATGTTCTGGGAATGTTCCCAGTTTGCTGGGATTAGCGTGATTGCCATCAGAATATAGCCACAGAATATGGGATATTAAATCAATCATACAAGACAACAGTAATAAAGTACAGTTTCTCTGATTAAAATTGTGTGTAAAAAGCTGTTTTAGACAGTGGATTCAATGTGATTATTCACCATTATGTACCTCTTTTCTAACATAATAAAGGTCGAAGGAATATTATTACCAATGCTAAAGTTTAGTTTATTGTATCCCAACTGGTAGTAAAAACAGCACTGCTGTGTGAATTCTTGGCTTTAGTTAAATTACTTTGCAGTTGTTTCTTTCATAGCTCTAATGGGTGTTCAAATCTCACGGTGCTACTTTACACTGCATTAAAACATCAAACCCCATTCAAATAACACTTTGCTTTTTGAAATTGTATTAAACCCTAGAAGAAATAGCGCTAGGTTATCAAGAGGCCAAATCAAAGTCTGGACGAGTTGGATTTCTACAAGCTTAGATGCCATAAAGGCAACTCGTATTTTACCCTCAGCATCTCCCAGCGCCTCAGGTCATCCATCATTCCCAACACACCCATGGTGATTGGGTTTGGTGTGAAAGGACGACCGGGGGAGAGGCAGTTTTTCATCCCTTAGCAGAATATTATTATGATGATGAAATGGGATGTTGCTGTTGACCTACACCTCTGTCACTCTGCTTTAGTCGCCCCCTCACTCTCCAAAACTATTTAAAGCTTTTATAGACACTGTCCTCCAATCCATTCCCAAATGGCTTAAACAGTACTATGTACTGTACCATATACTGAAAGGAAGACTGCCGTAAGAGTAATGGCGTGTGTGTGCTTATTTTTTTGATATAGGCACACACAGAGGTTAAAATAAAATGTTTATTAAAGTGGAAGTTTACCTCAAATCTAAAATGTTCTAAGTGTTTCCATACATTGAAACTAGTTAGGTGGAGTTTGCCTTCTCCCCCTCTCTCTCCCTACAGTCTAGAACTGGAAAGCTGCAAAAACGGGTCACGTGACTCGTGACGTGTCTTTGTGCACTGCTAGCTCTGCTCCGTTGTCAGTCAAAGAGCGATTGAGAAATCCGCAAATTGTGGACAAATTCTTTGTTTTATTGAAAGCATACGGCCTAATGAGCTATTTTTATCAAAAGTACTATGTGTAGTTTTTATGTGGCCGACTGCAACAACAGCGGAAATAGGTAACAACTGTGCATGTGCGCTCTCGTGGGGGAATCATAAGGCCCTTATTCACAATCACAGATTGTAGCCTAGCATTACAGATTAGTTATAGAAAGTAAACAACAACGACAAAATACTTGTGAGTGATGAAGAAAACTACTGGAGGGCCGCTGATGTTTATGAACTGTAATACATTTTATATGGCCATGGGGCTAAAAGTAATCTATTGTTAGGATACTCATGGCCACTATCGACAGGGGAAGGTGGGGGTTATGAATACACAGTAGACCACACTACATGCAACCAAATAGGTCTACCCCAGGTGGTTTCTGGGGCCATGTATTTCACGCAAGGCTATATAGTTGTTAAAAGCATGCGAGGCTGGAGCCTGGTTCCCATCTGAGGGTCAGAGGCACAGCAGGGGCTGGCCATGGCGCTGAAATACAGTGAAATGCCACTGCTGCCTGCTACAAAGGCAAATGAAAGAGGGCAGTGGCACTTTGATGGTGTGACTGAAGACAAGGCCTATTGGAGGGGGCAGGGTGGAAGGAATACAGACCTACTACAGGGATCACACTACACACAGGGGCAGTTCCACTAATGTACTATCCATACCTTCAGCAATACTGCTGTCATCGAAAAGCATCAGGTTCATGATCTGGAAAATAGTCATAGATATTTCCTACCACTAGACTAAAGTGTGTTTTTTAAATTTGTTTTCCTAAAAGCAAGACATTGTTTGTGAGTGTATGTGTGTGTGTGTGAATGAAAGAGAGACAGAACGTGTGTCCTTTACTCTGGCCCCTTACCAGTCTCGTGCTGCTGTCCATGGTGCTGAAACACACTCCAGCCAAAGAGACAATAGAGCCCATTGTTGAGAAAACCCCAAAGAGTGGCGTGTTGCCGGGAAACAGCACCTGTCATTCTTCCAAAAGCTCCCAGTGAGATCAGTCCTTTTGAAGCAGTATTATTTTCAGTCTCTCGTTTTCCATGTAGTCTGATCCACTATTGCTAGTGTAAGTCACTCTGGATAAGAGCGTCTGCTAAATGACTAAAATGTTAAAATGTTTTTGTGGAAGTTCCGTAGTTGATTGCTTTTTCATTATGATTTTCTAAATGTATGTGATGTTGTTACATTAGCTATAAGCAGCTCAAGGTTGTAAAAACATATTAATTCATTAATAAAGCAGTGAGAGCTAGTAGGCAGGCCTGTATTATTTCAATAAAGCAGTGTGATGAGACATCCCCACTGTGTCTGTCCCTCTCAGTGTCTGTCCCTCTCCTCTGGATAAATTAAAACTGTGTCCTTCAAGCCTCTGTTTTTTTTACACAGTCATTAACCCAGGCTTGTGGTTGCTCTCTCCCTAGTTGAGCTGAAAGAAAAATCAGCTTTGGTCTTTTCTCTCTCTCTTCCTCCTCCTTCCTTCATATCGCTCTGTTGTTTTTTCTAGAGGCCTCTGCCTCTCAGTATTCACCTCAGAGAATGTGTTGCGTGTGGTGTGGATGTGTTAAAATGTAGTGTCTATGTGGCTTGGTCCAGTTGAGAGACACAGGCAGGCAGGGATTCTGTCCATCTCTCGCTGCAGTGTTGCTATAAAAGATTATGCCATACTTCCACTGCTCTGCTGGCACATGCACATAATACTTTTCTCTTGCAGTCCCACAGAAGACATTTATGAAATTCACGGTATTCAGTGGGCTAGGCGATGCTGGACAAGAATAGCCTTATGACTTTCTTCCTACTGGAAACTGTCTCCTTTGTTGACAGGGTTATTCAATGCCTTTCTGTTAATCTCTGTTTTGCAATTTGAGACAGGCAAAACCTCATTTGTTACATTTGGTTACGGAACACTGGCCTCCGGGATAAAATAGATACTATTTTAATATAATTTTAATCACTGGCTTGGTCAATTAATGGGATATATTTTCTGGATATGTTTTCCTTCACCTGGCTCATTATTCTAATTCCCTTCTGTTGGTCTGGGGTGTATAGGGGCCTCTGACAGCATCTGTTACCTCAACCTTAAAAAATCGATTGCAGTTTTGGAGTTTCTCGCAAGATCCTTTTGTTAAAAGACAACAAAGAATTGTAGCGAGCAAGTGACACATCACACCGTGCATTAAATATGGCACACACAGCTTTTGAAAAAGCCCCTGATATGATCCCCTCCATTGCACAACTGAAATGGAAAGTAGTTCCTCTTCTGAACAGAGGGGGTGATGGTGCTCTAAGAGGACTGCATTAGTCCACTCCTTGACTGTTATTGCTTTTCAGTGCTTTGTGATTTAGGAGAGACTATTCAACTTTAAGTAGGGGACTCTACTAGTACAGGGTACACATTGTATGAATTCTGATTCAGATCAATCTAACCAAACATACAATATACTATGGTTGGTTAACAGTATTTCTTATTTTCAAGGAAAGGCGCTATAACACTCATCTCTCTGTCTGTGCCTCTGTCTCTGTGTCATTTTCTCTGCCAATGTTTCCTCATTTAATTGGTGCTGAAGGCTTCTGACAACAACTGTCTGGTTAGTCAGGTGGGGTGGGATGGTGGGCGGCACTAAGTATACTTGGCAACAAAACAACAGAGTGTGGAACTATGATGTCAGTCAGTGGTGGAGAGGGTGGAGAACTAGCAACGCGCATGCCCTGCCCACCTGAGGATCTGTCTTTTTCAGCCATCTATTTCCTGCATTTGAGGGGTGCAAAATCCACTTAAATCTCGCTGGATTGATCTCGCTGGATTGATTGCTTTCATTTTACTCCTGCGACTCTTTTATACTCTTGCTTGTGCCTGACGTTGTTTCCCGTTAATAGTATGACCGCGGAAACGTTTGTAATGACTTGTCAAACACACTCCGGTAATTGCTGAAATGGTCTCAATGGAATACATTGTCTTTCCGTTGAATCTATAAGAACGCTAAAGCTTCGTTGGGGATTTAATGCACTGTCTCGAACACTTACATCACAAGAAAGAGAAGAAAGATAACTTAATTTTGAAGATTGCAATTTTTTTGTGGAATTGAAAAAGTAATAATTGAATACAGTTGAAATGTTTACAAATTAGATGCGCTGAAATGAAAGCAATTTCAAAAAATTAACTCTCAGATTATAGTAATATTATTTTTGATCTCGCAAACAATGTAAAGTATGTTTAGATAGGTGTAATCTAGAACAGTTTAGTGTTGCTGCCTGTAACTAATGCTGTTGTACATCCTGTATGTAGTTGAGAAACAGTAAACATGTATTTTGGACATAAGAGAAATGTTGATAACAAATAGACAATGCAACAAAATCCTGCACATATTGCAGTACTGCAAGACAGACGTTGCCCAACCATGATGTATGGTGAATCTGTGTCAATTATCAGACCTTTGCAGGCTAGATGGGAAAAACCTTCTGATCGTGTCAGGGGTGTAGTTGTGTGGACAGAGAGTAAATATTTAATTTGTTTGTTTTTTAAATCTGCCTTTTTCTTTGTTTCCTTTATTATTTTCCCCTAGCCCCACCAACCCTCCCCTAATTGGAGTAAACTAATGGCCAACAATACTTAGGCTTCTACTTCCATACTATATACATTTTACGGACACTGTATATTTTACAATAGTTATATTTTGTTTGTTTTTAGTCCTATCCTTCAGCTACCCTCAACCCCTCCCATCTATCTCTGAAGACCATCCAGTTCTGATTTCTATTTGCCATTTGTTTTTCAACTGTGCTGTGATGTTTTACAAGAGTTCTGAACCTTTCTATTCTCATAGTTTCTACAGATTGTAAATTAAAGATAAACATTTTTGCTAAGAGTATTATTATATTATTGATTAATTGACTATGACTTTTCAAATCACCCAGCAGTGCTATTTGCAGAGTTAGCTCCAGGTAATTGTTGCAATTCTTCAGCCATTCCTGAACCTGTGACCAAAAACAAGCTACATATGGACAGTACCAAAACAAATTATCTAAAGATTCTGTCTCTTCGCAGCAAAATCTACAGAGCTGGGATGGTTGTATACCCCATATATATATATATATATATATATATATATATATATATATATATATATATATATATATATATATACAGCTGTGGAAAAAATTAAGAGACCACTGCAAAATTATCAGTTTCTCTGGTTTTACTATTTATAGGTATGTGTTTGGGTAAAAATAATTTTTTTGTTTTATACTATAAACTACTGACAACATTTCTCCCAAATTCCAAATAAAAATATTGTAATTTAGAGCATTTATTTGCAGAAAATGACAACTGGTCAAAATAACAAAATAATGCAAAGAAAATAAGTTCATGTTCATTTTTAAACAACACAATACTAATGTTTTAACTTAGGAAGAGTTCAGAAATCAATATTTGGTGGAATAACCCTGATTTTCAATCACAGCTTTCATGCGTCTTGGCATGCTCTCCACCAGTCTTTCACATTGATGTTGGGTGACTTTATGCCACTCCTGGCGCAAAAATTCAAGCAGCTCGGCTTTGTTTGATGGCTTGTGACCATCCATCTTCCTCTTGATCACATTCCAGAAGTTTTCAATGGGGTTCAGGTCTGGAGATTGGGCTGGCCATGACAGGGTCTTGATCTGGTGGTCCTCCATCCACACCTTGATTGACCTGGCTGTGTGGCATGGCGCATTGTCCTGCTGGAAAAACCAATCCTCAGAGTTAGGGAATAATGTCAGAGCAAAAGGAAGCAAGTTTTCTTCCAGGACAACCTTGTACGTGGCTTGATTCATGCGTCCTTCACAAAGACAAATCTGCCCAATTCCAGCCTTGCTGAAGCACCCCCAGATCATCACTGATCCACCAAATTTCACAGTGGGTGCGAGACACTGTGGCTTGTAGGCCTCTCCAGGTCTCTGTCTAACCATTAGACGACCAGGTGTTGGGCAAAGCTGAAAATTGGACTCATCAGAGAAGATGACCTTACTCCAGTCCTCTATGGTCCAATCCTTATGGCCTTTTGCAAACCTCAGCCTGGCTCTTCTTTGCTTCTCATTGATGAAGGGCTTTTTTCTAGCTTTGCACGACTTCAGCCCTGCCCCTAGGAGCCTGTTTCGAACCGTCCTCACCGTGCACTTCACCCCAGCTGCCGTTTGCCATTCTTTTAGTAGGTCACTTGATGTCATCCTACGGTTGTTGAGTGACATTCGAATGAGTTGGCGGTCATCCTGGTCAGTAGAGAGTTGTTTTCGCCCTCTGCCGGTCTGTAGCTTTGTTTTCCCCAATGTCTGCTGCTTGACCTTGTTTTTATGAACCGCCGTCTTTGAAAATTTAAGAATGGAAGCAACCTGACGCTCACTGTATCCCTCTGCCAGTAAAGCCAGAATTGAACCCTTCTTTTCCTCACTCAAAACGTTCCTTTTCAACTCTTTTGGCATGGTCAATAGTTATTTTTTGATTAATATTACTTTTGAGGTACTATTAGCACAGTTTTTGCCATCCAGCTGGTCCTATTACAAGAGGATAGTGATGACCATAGCAGTGGTTTTTATACTTTTCCTCATTAAATAAGATTTGGTTCATGTGATCACCTAATCAGTACCTAATTCAGTAGAATGAGGTGTGCCTGTGTTGGAATTCAGCAGACACTGGAATGGAATGGCTGTCATACAGTGAGGGAAAAAAATATTTGATCCCCTGCTGATTTTGTACGTTTGCCCACTGACAAAGACATGATCAGTCTATCATTTTAATGGTAGGTTTATTTGAACAGTGAGAGACAGAATAACAACAAGAAAGTCCAGAAAAATGCATGTAAAAAATGTTATGAATTGATTTGCATTTCAATGAGGGAAATAAGTATTTGACCCCTCTGCAAAACATGACTTAGTACTTGGTGGCAAAACCCTTGTTGGCAATCACAGAGGTCAGATGTTTCTTGTAGTTGGCCACCAGGTTTGCACACATCTGAGGAGGGATTTTGTCCCACTCCTCTTTGCAGATTTTCTATGGGTTTCTAATGTGCTTCTTCTTGAGCCACTCCTTTGTTGCCTTGGCCGTGTGTTTTGGGTCATTGTCATGCTGGAATACCCATCCACGACCCATTTTCAATGCCCTAGCTGAGGGAAGGAGGTTCTCACCCAAGATTTGATGGTACATGGCCCCGTCCATCGTCCCTTTGATGCGGTGAAGTTGTCCTGTCCCCTTAGCAGAAAAACACCACCAAAGCATAATGTTTCCACCTCCATGTTTGACGGTGGGGATGGTGTTATTGGGGTCATAGGCAGCATTCCTCCTCCTCCAAACACGGCGAGTTGAGTTGATGCCAAAGATCTCGATTTTGGTCTCATCTGACCACAACACTTTCACAGTTCTGTTCTGAATCATTCAGATGTTCATTGGCAAACTTCAGACGGGCATGTATATGTGCTTTCTTGAGCAGGGGGACCTTGCGAGCGCTGCAGGATTTCAGTCCTTCACGGTGTAGTGTGTTACCAATTGTTTTCTTGGTGACTATGGTCCCAGCTACCTTGAGATCATTGACAAGATCCTGCCGTGTAGTTCTGGGCTGATTCCTCACCGTTCTCATGATCATTGCAACTCCACGAGGTGAGATCTTGCATGGAGCCCCAGGCCGAGGGAGATTGACAGTTCTTTTGTGTTTCTTCTATTTGCAAATAATCGCACCAACTGTTGTCAAATCTCACCAAGCTGCTTAGCGATGGTCTTGTAGCCCATTCCAGCCTTGTGTAGGTCTACAATCTTGTCCCTGACATCCTTGGAGAGCTCTTTGGTCTTGGCCATGGTGGAGAGTTTGGAATCTGATTGATTGATTGCTTCTGTGGACAGGTGTCTTTTATACAGGTAACAAACTGAGATTAGAAGCACTCCCTTTAACTGTGTGCTCCTAATCTCAGCTTGTTACCTGTATAAAAAGACACCTGGGAGCCAGAAATCTTTCTGATTGAGAGGGGGTCAAATACTTATTTCCCTCATTAAAATGCAAATCAATTTATAACATTTTTGACATGCGTTTTTCTCGATTTTTTTGTTTGTTATTCTGACTCTCACTATTCAAATAAACCTACCATTAAAATTATAGACTGATCATTTCTTTGTCAGTGGGCAAACGTACAAAATCAGGAGGGGATCAAATACTTTTTTCCCTCACTGTACATGTAGAGAAAAATTTTCAGTGGTCTCTTAATTCTTTCCACAGCTGTATATATATATAACATTCTATTGGTTGCAAGAATTTTGTATAATAACTTAAATTGAAAAAAGTTTTGAATCCGGCGTCGTTTTGTGTATCAGTTCATAAACCATGTGCCTTTGAATCGGTACATCAAAAATCTCTTCCCAACTATTTTGCAATCTATATGGCACAGCTGTCAAGTTTTGGGTCCTTAAATGAAACTGGTATACTTTTTTATTTATCAAAATGTTCTTTAACCAATTTTGGTCTTTAGTGCCGGGCCGACAGACAAGTTCCTTACTTTCTCCCCCTTCCACTTGCCTCTTCCATTTTTGTGGTAATGCTGAAATTAGTTGGTTGTAATTTTGGGTAGAGCAGACATTTCCATATATTTTTGTTAGCTGCATGTGTGACAACTCCACCAGTCCTATTTATGATATAATCTACAAAGATTATACAGTATATATATATATATATATATTTTATTTTTTTATCAATTAGTATATTTGAGTTTAACCATAATATTTGTTGTAATATTTGTTCTGTCTTTGCTGGTTGATTACACTGAAGTTGCAACCAACTTTCTATGGCTTGTTTTAAAAATAGTGATACTTTGAAGATTATTTCATTTTAAAATTACCAAAAGTGAGAGGTTGTAATCTGAATAAAGGGAAAAGGGTCATTCTTGAAAATGCGGTGAGACATTCTTACTAATCTGCTAGAGAACCAGTTTGGATTTAAGTATAACTTTTGTATGACCGAAGCCTTTAGTGAGAGGTCTAATGCTTTTTTTCTTTTTTTTATTGCCCTCCGAATTCATATTCATTATATAAATAGGCCCATTAAATTTTTTCTGGCTCACCGTTACAAATAGAATTGAAAATTTTTTGCTCATATAATTTAAGAAAAAATAGTCGCTAGGTGTAGGCAAGGCCATAAGCAAATAGGTAAACTGGGATATGACTAAAGAGTTAATCAGGGTGATTTTTCCACAAATAGACTGGTATTTTCCTTTCCATGGTAGCAAGATCTTATCTATTTTTGCTAACTTTCTATTAAAATGTATTGTAGTGAGATCATTTATTTATTTTGGGATATCATTACTGAGTATGTCCACTTCACCGTCAGTCCAATACATAATATTGAACACTTATTATAATTTGGTTGTAAAAAATTATCTAGATCCTCTATGAGGCTGAGGAGGGATCCAATTTGTGGATTTAAAAGAAAACATGAATCATCAGCGTACAATGACACCTTTGTTTTTAAGCCCTGGATTTCTAGCCCCTTGATATTATTGTTGGATCTGATTTTAATAGCCAACATTTTGATGGCCATAATAAATAGATATGCTGATAATGGACAACCTTGTTTGACTCCTCTTGACAGTTTAATACTTTCTGAGAAGTAGACATTATTAAATAGTTTACACCTAGGGCTTCTAAACATAACTTTAACCCATTGTATAAGAGATTCTCCAAAATTGAAATATTTCAGGCATTTATATATACATTCTAGTCATACTTTATCAAAAGCCTTTTCAAAGTCAGCTATGAATACCAGGCCTGGTTTCCCATATATTTCATATGTTCTATTGTTTCCAGTACTTGTAGTATATTATCTCCAATGTATCGTCCATGTAAAACACTTGTCTGATTAGGATGAATAATATCCAACAATACCTTTTTAATTCTATGCACTATGCATTTTGCTAGAATTTTTGCATCACAACACTGAAGTGTAAGGGGCCTCCAATTTTTTCAATGGACTGGATCTTTATATTTACCACTTCGGTCCTGTTTCAGTAATAATGAAAACAGACCTTCTTCTTGAGTATCTGATAATCTACCATTTTTATAGGAGTGGGTAAAATATGCTAATAACAGTCCTCTGAGTACATCAAAAAAGGTTTGGCATACCTCAACTGGTATGTCATCCAGCCCTAGAGTTTTCCCGGACTTAAACGTTTTAATTGCATCAAGAAGTTCTTCCTCTGTAATTTGGCCTTTACACAAGTCTTTCTGTACAGCTTTTAATTTTACATTATTAATAGAAAAAAATTATTAGAATTAACTTTGGTTAGTGGAGATGGAGGAGACTGAAATGAAAACACACAGTTGAAGTCGGAAGTTTACATACACCTTAGCCAAATACATTTAAACTCCGGTTTTTTTCACAATTCCTGACATTTAGTCCTAGTAAAAATTCCCTGTCTTAGGTCAGTTAGGATCACCACTTTATTTTAAGAATGTGAAAGGTCAGAATAATAGTAGAGAGAATGATTTATTTCAGCTTTTATTTCTTTCATCACATTCCCAGTGGGTCAGAAGTTTACATACACTCAATTAGTATTTGGTAGCCTTTAAATTGTTTAACTTGGGTCAAACGTTTTGGGTAGCCTTCCACAAGCTTCCCACAATAAGTTGGGTGAATGTTGGCCTTTTCCTACTGACAGAGCTGGTGTAACTGAGTCAGGTTTGTAGGCCTTCTTGCTCGCACATGCTTTTTCAGTTCTGCCCACACATTTTCTATACGATTGAGGTCAGGGCTTTGTGATGGCCACTCCAATTCCTTGACTATGTTGTCCTTAAGCTATTTTGCCACAACTTTGGAAGTATGCTTGGGGTCATTGTCCATTTGGAAGATCCATTTGCGACCAAGCTTTAACTTCCTGACTGATGTCTTGAGATGTTGCTTCAATATATCCACATAATTTTCCTGCCTCATGATGCCATCTATTTTGTGAAGTGCACCAGTCCCTCCTGCAGCAAAGCACTCCCACAGCATGATGCTGCCACCCCCATGCTTCACGTTTGGGATGGTGTTCTTCGGCTTGCAAGCTACCCCCTTTTTCCTCCAAACATAATGATGGTCATTATGGCCAAACAGTTCTATTTTTGTTTCATCAGACCAGAGGACATTTCTCCAAAGAGTACGATCTTTGTCCCCATGTGCAGTTGCAAACCGTAGTCTGGCTTTTTTATGGCGGTTTGGGAGCAGTGGCTTCTTCCTTGCTGAGCGGCCTTTCAGGTTATGTCGATATAGGACTCGTTTTACTGTGAATATATATAATTTTGTACCTGTTTCCTCCAGCATCTTCACAAGGTCCTTTGCTGTTGTTCTGGGATTGATTTGCACTTTTCGCACCAAAGTACGTTCATCTCTAGGGGACAGAACGCGTCTCCTTCCTGAGCGATATGATGGCTGCGTGGTCCTATGGTGTTTATACTTGCGTACTATTGTTTGTACAGATGAACATGGTACCTTCAGGCGTTCGGAAATTGCTCCCAAGGATGAACCAGACTAGTGGAGGTCTACAATTTATTTTCTGAGGTCTTGGCTGATTTCTTTTGATTTTCCCATGATGTCAAGCAAAGAGGTACTGAGTTTGAAGGTAGGCCTTGAAATACATCCACAGGTACACCTCCAATTGACTCAAATGATGTCAATTAGCCTATCAGAAGCTTCTATAGCCAAAACATCATTTTCTGGAATTTTCCAAGCTGTTTAAAGGCACAGTCAACTTAGTGTATGTAAACATCTGACCCACTGGAATTGTGATACAGTGAATTATAAGTGAAATAATCTGTCTGTAAACAATTGTTGGAAAAATTACTTGTGTCATGCACAAAGTAGATGTCCTAACCGACTTGCCAAAACTATAGTTTGTTAACAAGAAATTTGTGGAGTGGTTGAAAAACGAGTTTTAATGACTCCAACCTAAGTGTATGTAAACTTCCGACTTCAACTGTATGCTTAAAGTACTTTGCTTCCTCTTTCAAAATATAATTTGATGAATCATGGGTGACTCCATTATTTGTAACAAGGTTCAGTAAATTATTTTTAGTAGCATTTCTAAGAGAAAAAAATTATTTGGTGCATTTTCCCCCATATTCCATCCAGTATAATATACAATATATTCTGTGACTATCATATCGTTTTTATTGCTATCTATCTGTACTTTAGTCCCTCTATTTCCTTTGTTAATATGAACTATTTTGACTTAAATTGCTTTTGTTTTAAAGATTAAGATTGAATTGCATGGCCTCTAATTTTTTTGGGGGTGTGAACACTGAGGCTGTTCCCTTACAGTTTTAGACAGTAGCCAATGGCTATTGTGGCTATTTGAGTGTAATGTAGGCCTACCAACAAAACCAATGGAGCAAATCCCATAACATTTTCACATGGAAATAGCTTTTCATTTCTATGATATAGCCTACAGTAGCCTATATGTGGTGTTCAATGCAGGCCTACATTGCATGAGACTTTTAAAAAACGTTTTTACATTATGAAGGGCTTGACATTAATTAATTATTTTTGACTTGGTCTGTAACACCGTGGGCCAAATAGGTGACTGTAAATTGCATTATATTGTGTTGTATGATGCAAGAAACCACTTCACAAAATAACATATATTATTATTACCATACAGAGAATTAGACAATGCTGTCTACCCCTCTGCCTATTGGCTTATTTGCATATTCAAGCCTGTCTCAAAATACAACACTGCCCCTTTAATTAAGACATACCTAACTGGCAGCTTTAAATGTAGCCTACACGTTTTGTGCTCTTGTGGGAAGCAGTAACTCCCCATTGCTGACCTATACTTATCTATAACTTGGATAATAGCTCGCTAACTAGCAAAGAATATCATCAAACGTGCACATGCGCCGCTCTGCGCTTTGATCTGAAATGCGCATTCACTCGCGTGTGATTGAAAGACCGCTAGTGGGCTACCTCTACCAATATAATTCTACTCTGTTGCGCTCTGGCTCTGCCTATAACAAAATCCCAGACTCAACCTTGCAAAGTTAGATTTGTTTTGGTTTGTTGTATTGAAAAAGGAGCTGATATGATGTTGATTCGATCACACAAAAACCGTTGAGATATATAGTGCAAACGAATGGGTCGAACCTAGTGAAGTTCAATCTCTTGCGTCTCTGCGCAGCATGGCATTTCTTCTGCGCCGCAGTCCTGAAGGAAGTGTGCGGTCGCACACGCGCGCAGTTTAGAGGGAACATTGGTCCCATACAATAAGGGGATCTGCTGTACTGCTGTACCTATGTTATGTCAGAAAAGTCAGTTATAAATTATTTTGTCCTGGTTAAAAACAAGTTGTCATCCAATAGGCTTTGATTCAATTTCCAATATCCTCGACCAAGTGGAAATTCTGTAAGAGTACTGTATATGCCAATTATTTGATGGTCCGACTGCATTCTGTTCCCTATCAACACTTCTTTTTACTTTTAGTGCCAGCAAGAATGACGTAAGAAAGTAGTGAAGTTCCAATATATCCATAATATTCTTGATTTCCTTAAGTGCATGAGGGTGATAGTTTGTAGTGTGATTTATTTTACAGTCCATTGAGGTATTTAAAACAAGATTATAATCTCCCACCATAATAATAGTCTTGCATTGCTTGTAGGCTTGATAAATTATTATATATTTTTTCAAAGAAGTGTGGATCATCATTATTTGGACCTTATAGATTAATGAGCCAAATCTCTTTATGGTCCAATAACATATTTAAAATAATCCATCTACCTTGCGGATCTGTTTGGACAATTTGCACATTCAGATACAAATTATTGTTAATTAATATCATCACCCCTTTTGAGTTTCTTTACCCATGGGAGAAGTATATTTCGCCCACCCAGTCCTTTTTCCATACAACTTCATCTAAAATTGTTGAATAAGTTTCCTGTAAACAATATATATTATTTTCCTTCTCTTTTAGCCAGGTAAATACTGATCATCTGTTCTTATTATCTGCTAAGACATTACAATTATAACTGGCTATACTTATTTCACCATTTACCATAATGAGATACAGTACAATTTTCAATTCTATTTATCATAAAATATGTTTGTAAATGTACCATTAAAAAGTACCATAATGATTGAGTGTCCATATAGCTGTACCATGATATTTGCACTGCTACTGAGTAAACCTCCAATTGTTCTCCACTATTCGACCCGCTAAAACCTCCCCCCATCCCAAGTTCGGTTGTCGTCCCAGTGACTGGCCACCTGGATCCTAGGGCCTTTGAGAGATTGGGACTCATCCTTTAAAAAGGGCAGACAGTGCCACCCAAGGAACAAAAGCAGATTAACTGCCAAAAGCATTTCCAACACCCTCACCTCGATTTTATTGTATACAGTTATTAAAAATATATATATTAAAAAATCTTGCATATCTTAATTTATTTCCACAATTAACTAATAATATGCATAATAATGTTAGCAGTTCATATGAAGGATTGTTACCTATAACCAGGATTGGCATTACAAAAATTACATTTTTGGCAAGCAATTATTATTTTGGCAAACAATTATTATGATTCATCCTATATTGTCCCTAACATCATTACCCCATAGCAACAGATGTGGGATACACACACACACTCTCCACCCTTCCCCCACAAACAACCACAAGCTCAGATGTTCAACAGTTGTTCTGTCCCTGAGCCCACCTCAAGAGAAGACTTGATGTGCGAGTTCATATACAGTTGTAGCTGTTTGAGAAGGCATGCAAAATTGAGCAAGAATGGGGAGATTGATTAACCAATGTTAAGTCCTAGCTGATGGAGCTCAGATACACCCCTTCCCCCTGAAACACACACATGTTGGTCCCCCGTTGTGACCATATTCCCAAGCATCTCTGTGCAGTCAGACCTTTTGATTATTTTGTGCCACCAGGGCCACAATAATTTGCCTCCTCTCTGATTGTCCGAGTGTGACCCCCCTCCCCATGGGTTACTGCTACTAGTGTTGCCAGCACTGCCACTACCTGGGTGGGGGCGCCCCACTGGAATTCCCACCAGCTAGGTACAAGGTTGTCAAGGTTCTCATTAGCAGCTTTGAGAAATTCCTTGTATATTATGCTCACCCATCAGGGGGCTTTGGCTTTGTTGGACCAAACCTGCCAGGAAGGCTCAGAATCTTGAGGGGGCGGTGCTGCTTTAGTGGGTCTCTGACCATGTTTATCTTTCTGTCTTGGCTGCATATAAGCTACTTACAGTAGGCCTATAACACAGATAAGGACTTCTCTTTAGTGTGTGGGTCGCTCAGCTGGGTGTTTAGGGTATAGGGTTGGGGACCAGGTTGAACTGAAGAACTGTGCAGATACAAAGTTTGGTAACATAATTACACTAAAATCTCCCATAGTTTTATTATGTTTACAAACTTTGTATCTGCACAGTTCTTCCTGTAAATTAGTTTTTGTAAAATGTTCTGCGGAAATTGTTAAGAGTAGTCCTTGTGCATCTGCACAGTTTTTTTTCAGTAAATGTTTGGGTATTTACTGTGTAAATTGTTCAAAGTAGTCATTATGCATAGAGTTTCATGGTTTGGAAAACTTTGAAATCAATGGTTTTTGTTTGGTATACATTTTAAAGTAAAACATTGGAGTCAGCATAAATCCGTTACAGTGGAATTGCCCCCCTGCGGACCTCTGTTGGACGAGCTACCCTCTAGTTGAAAGGCATACTTTCATATTTGAAGAAATAGTGCTGAGATAAATGATTAGTGAAAAAGAAATCCATACAAATTTTCTATTGCACTATAATGTTAGTATACACTCCCATCGGCCCTGTTTGTGGCTGGAAACTCTACTCACATAAAGCCTCCTCATCAACAAGCCTTATTAAACAATATCCATCCTCAGATTACTTGTGGCTGACCACAGAACATACCCATTCCCTTGTGGTGTAGTGTAGACGTGGACTGCCTATTGGTAATTGTAATGTATATATCTGGATGTTCCATCTGACAGAGGCGTTTCAGGGTGTACTCAACCCCATCTCTCAGAGGGCAGTCGCTCATTACTGTGCTCCCCTTGTTGCCATCGGAGTCTCAAAGTCGTGTCTCACCCACTTTTATTAGAGAACAAGCATCACTGAGGCAATTGGTGGACATAGACTATTTACGCCAATGTCACCTTCCCTTTCACCTGCCCCACACAAATTACTCTGGGTAAATAGTTGTTTTCCTTTTTTACATCCCAGCAAAGGACATCTCTGGAGGGGAAGTGGAAAACCAGTGGTCAAAAGAACACTTCAAAGTGCATTACCTTGTAACAATGATAAGGAGTTTGTCGCCGGCAGCATGGATCTAGAGCACGTGTCAAACTCATTCCATGGAGGGCCGAGTGTCTGCGGGTTTTCGCTCCACCCTTGTACTTGATTGATGAAATAACGTCACGAATTAGTAAGGAACTCCCCTCACCTGGTTGTCTAGGTCTTAATTGAAAGGTAAAACCAAAAACCAGCATACACTAGGCCCTCCATGGAATTAGTTTGACACCCCAGATCTAGAGGATCTTGCTGTCATTCTGTTGGAGAAATATGTCCAGATTTCTCTATTGAGGCTTAAGTAAAATGTAAGTAATTTGCTTACATTGTAGTTGGAGGAAACATGGGAAAGTTATGCTGCTTTAAAATTGTATAAACTTAGGAGAAAATGCCCTTTGGAAGATTTGTATGAGATTTTCAAATTTCCTAGAGAGCGCTTCTTTGTTTACGCCCATTTAGCATCATTCACACCCTCTTAAGCCTTAGCCCTACCCCACCCACACAAGTAAACGCATGTGAGTCAGCATAAAAAAAAAGATGTATTTCACCTTTATTTAACCAGGCAAGCCAGTTGAGAACAATTTCTCATTTACAACTGCGTCCTGGCCAAGATAAAGCAAAGCAGTGTGATTTAAAAACAACAACAACACAGAGTTACACATGGGATAAAACAGAACATAAAGTCAAAAATACAACAGAAAATATATATACAGTGTGTGCAAATGTAGCAAGTTATGGAGGTAAGGCAATAAATAGGCTATAGTGCAAAATAATTACAATTAGTATTAACACTGGAATGATAGATGTGCAAGAGATGATGTGCAAATAGAGATACTGGGGTGCAAATGAGCAAAATAAATAACAATATGGGGATGAGGTAGTTGGGTGGGCTAATTTCAGATGGGCTGTGTACAGGTGCAGTGATCGGTAAGGTGCTCTGACAACTGACGCTTAAAGTTAGTGAGGGAGATAAGAGTCTCCAGCTTCAGAGATTTTTGCAATTCGTTCCAGTCATTGGCAGCAGAGAACTGGAAGGAATGGCGGCCAAAGGAGGTGTTGGCTTTGGGGATGACCAGTGAGATATACCTGAAGGAGCGCATACTACGGGTAGGTGTTGCTATGGTGACCAATGAGCTAAGATAAGGCGGGGATTTGCCTAGCAGTGATATAGATGGCCTGGAGCCAGTGGGTTTGGCGACGAATATGTAGTGAGGACCAGCCAACAAGAGCGTACAGGTCACAGTGGTGGGTAGTATATGGGGCTTTGGTGACAAAACGGATGGCACTGTGATAAACTACATCCAATTTGCTGAGTAGAGTGTTGGAGGCTATTTTGTAAATGACATCGCCGATGTCAAGGATCGGTAGGATAGTCAGTTTTACGAGGGCATGTTTGGCAGCATGAGTGAAGGAGGCTTTGTTGTGAAATAGGAAGCCGGTTCTAGATTTAACTTTGGATTGGAGATTCTTAATGTGAGTCTGGAAGGAGAGTTTACAGTCTAACCAGACACCTAGGTATTTGTAGTTGTCCACATACTCTAGGTCAGACCCGTCGAGAGTAGTGATTCTAGTTGGGTGGGCGGGTGCCAGCAGCGCTCGATTGAAGAGCATGCATTTAGTTTTACTAGTGTTTAAGAGCAGTTGGAGGCTACTGAAGGAGTGTTGTATGGCATTGAAGCTTGTTTGGAGGTTTGTTAACACAGTGTCCAATGAAGGGCCAGATGTATACAAAATGGTG
The DNA here is from genome assembly GCF_020615455.1 of Coregonus clupeaformis. Lineage (NCBI taxonomy): Eukaryota > Metazoa > Chordata > Actinopteri > Salmoniformes > Salmonidae > Coregonus > Coregonus clupeaformis. The sequence goes on from NC_059203.1 coordinate 9,890,855, forward strand.
TTGTCTGCGTAGAGGTGGATCTGAGAGTCACCAGCATCAAGAGCGACATCATTGATATACACGGAGAAAAGAGTCGGCCCAAGAATTGAACCCTGTGGCACCCCCATAGAGACTGCCATAGGTCCAGACAACAGGCCCTCAGATTTGACACATTGAACTCTATCTGAGAAGTAGTTGGTGAACCAGGTGAGGCAGTCATTTGAGAAACCAAGGCTATTTAGTCTGCCAATAAGAATGCGGTGGTTGACAGAGTCGAAAGCCTTGGCCAGGTCGATGAAGACGGCTGCACAGTACTGTCTATTATCGATTGCGGTTATAATATCGTTTAGGACCTTGAGCGTGGCTGAGGTGCACCCATGACCAGCTCGGAAACCGGATTGCATAGCGGAGAAGGTACGGTGGGATTTGAAATGGTTGGTGATCTGTTTGTTAACTTGGCTTTCAAAAACTTTCGAAAGGCAGGGCAGGATGGATATAGGACTGTAACAGTTTGGATCTAGAGTGTCACCCCCTTTGAAGAGGGGGATGACCGCGGCAGCTTTCCAATCTCTGGGGATCTCAGACATCTCAGACAATAGGGGTTGCGACAATTTCGGCGGCTAGTTTTAGAAAGAAAGGGTCTAGATCAGGGGTGTCAAACTCATTTTCGCTCAGGGGCCACATGGAGGAAAATCTATTCCCAAGTGGGCCGGACCGGAAAAATCATGGTATATATAACTTAAAAACAACAACTTCAGATTGTTTTCTTTGTTTTAATACGATCAACATACAACATAAAGCTGGAGCCTGAGGACAGTGTGTCCAAAATAGTACAAGCACAACATCACTATTAATCATAAAACACGTCAAGTTTATTTGAAAATTCTAAAGAAAAAGAACACACAAACACACAATGCCTCAGTGATTAACAGAACTGTTTCACAGATCACAGAACTATATCAGGGTGTCATTTCTCAGGCAGAAATGTAGATACAAATAATGAAATCCTGTTCCCCAAACAAGTGCAAGAACCACAGAGTCAAGAATAGGTTAAATATACAAATAAAATAAAATCAATTAAAAACAATAGCACATCAACATAAAAACATATAAACATAAAGCTGGAGCCTGAGGACAGTGTCCAAAAGCACAACATCACTGTCACACCCTGGCTCTGGGACTCTATTTGTTGAGCCAGGGTGTGTTCATTCTATGTGTTTATTTTCTATGTTGGGGGTTCTAGTTCTTCATTTTCTATGTTTGCCTGAGTGACTCCCAATCAGAGGCAACGAGTTCAGCTGTTGGCTGGTTGTCTCTGATTGGGAGCCATATTTAAACTGTCTGTTTTTCACTTTGTGTTTGTGGGTTTTTGTTCCGTGTTGGTCATTGTTACCAAGGACGTTACGAGTCGTTTGTTGTTTTGTTTCGTGCTTTAATTTAATAAAGTAAACATGTTCGTTCATCACGCTGCGCATTGGTCTACTTCTCTCCCTGACGATCGTGACAATCACTATTAATCATAAAACACCTCAAGTTATTTGAAAGTTCTGAGGACAAAGAACACACAAACACACAATGCCTCAGTGATTAACAGAACTGTTTCACAGATCACATAACTATATCAGGGTGTCATTTCTCAGGCAGAAATGTAGATAAAAATAATGAAATCCTGTTCCCCAAACAAGTGCAAGAACCACAGAGTCAAGAATAGGTTAAATATACAAATAAAATAAAATCAATTAAAAACAATAGCACATCAACATAAAAACATATAAACATAAAGCTGGAGGCTGAGGACAGTGTCCAAAAGCACAACATCACTATTAATCATAAAACACCTCAAGTTATTTGAAAGTTCTGAGGACAAAGAACACACAAACACACAATGCCTCAGTGATTCACAGAAGTATATCACAGATCACAGAACTATATCAGGGTGTCATTTCTCAGGCAGAAATGTAGATAAAAATAATGAAATCCTGTTCCCCAAACAAGTGCAGGAACCACAGAGTCAAGAATAGGTTAAATATACAAATAAAATAAAATCAATTAAAAACAATAGCACATCAACATAAAAACATATAAACATAAATCTGAAAGCGTTGCTCAAACTCCCGTAACAGTCCCGTTATTTTATCTTTGAACCGCTTCATGTCTGCCACATGTTGGGTCGCGCACACATTTTTCAGACAGGGGAAGTGAGCTGCATCACCACCGGCAAGTTGCGTCTCCCACAATGACAGCTTCAACTTGAAAGAACGTATGCTGTCATAATACTGCGTGACAACTTTGTTGCGCCCTTGCAGCTGTTTGTTCAAGTTATTCAGGTGCTCTGTAACATCCACCATAAATGCAAGGTCCGGCATCCATTCTGCGGAATGAAATTCTAACACTGGTTTGCCCTTTTCTTCCATGAACTGTTCAATTTCTTCTCGTAAATCAAAGAAACGCCTCAGCACAGCTCCTCGGCTTAACCATCTTACCTCAGTGTGGTATGGCAGGCCATAGATGTGGTCTTTCTCTCTGAGAAGGCTGTCAAACTGACGGTGATTCAGGCTTCTGGATCGGATGAAATTAACAGTTTGGATGACCACCTTCATGACGTTATCCATCTTTAATGACTTGCAACACAAAGCCTCCTGGTGCAAAATACAGTGAAAAGTCAAAAAATCACGTCCTCCATTTGCAGATTGCACTTTCTCTCTGAACTTTGTCACAACGCCTGCTTTTTTCCCGATCATTGAGGGCGCACCATCTGTAGCCAGGCTGACAGCGCGGGACCAGTCCACTCCGACCCTGTCCAGCGCGCCGACGAGTGCGGTAAAAATATCAGCTGCTGTCGTTGTATCTGTCATCGGCACCAACTCCACGAACTCCTTGGTGACGGTCAATGTGTCATCAACTCCGCGGATGAAAAAATTGCCAGTTGTGCAACATCTGTAATGTCCGTGCTTTCATCAATTGCAACCGAAAACGCAATAAATGACTTTACTTTTTGCTTCAACTGGCTGTCCAAATCCACTGAAAGATCGGAAATCCTGTCTGCAACTGTGTTTCTTGTCAGGCTGATATTTGCAAAAGCCTGCCGCTTTTCAGGGCACACAATCTCCGCTGCCTTCATCATGCATGTTTTTACAAATTCACCCTCACTAAATGGTTTTGAAGCCACTGCGATTTCATTAGCAATGAGGTAGCTAGCTTTCACTGCAGCGTCACTGATGTCTCGGCTGTGAGTAAACACAGACTGCTGTTTCTTCAGACCCGCCAACAGTTCATTCACCTTGCATGGGCAATTGGCAGCGGAGGGTGCAGAGCTGGTGGCCGGGGTAGTGGTAGCCAGGTGGAAAGCATGGCCAGCCATAGCAAAATGCTTGTTGAAATTCTTGATTATTGTAGATTTATCGGTGGTGATAGTGTTTCCTAGCCTCAGTGCAGTGGGCAGCTGGGAGGAGGTGCTCTTATTCTCCATGGACTTTACAGTGTCCCAAAACGTTTTGGAGTTAGTGCTACAGGATGCAAATTTCTGTTTAAAAAAGTTAGCCTTTGCTTTCCTAACTGCTTGGTTCCTAACTTCCCTGAAAAGTTGCATATCGTGGGGGCTATTTGATGCTAATGCAGTACGCCACAGGATGTTTTTGTGCTGGTCAAGGGCAGTCAAGTCTGAGGAGAACCAGGGGCTATATCTGTTCTTAGTTCTGTATTTTTTGAATGGGGTATGTTTATTTAAGATTGAGAGGAAATTACTTTTAAAGAACAACCAGGCATCCTCTACTGACGGAATGAGATCGATATCCATCCAGGATACCTGGGCCAGGTCAATTAGGAAGGCCTGCTCGCTAAAGTGTTTTAGGGAGCATTTGACAGTGATGAGGGGTGGTCGTTTGACCGCGGACCCGTTACGGACGCAGGCAATAAGGCATTGATCACTGAGATCCTGGTTGAAGACAGCGGAGGTGAATTTAGAGGGTAAGTTAGTCAGGATGATATCTATGAGGGTACCCATGTTTACGGATTTAGGGTTGTACCTGGTAGGTTTGTTGATAATTTGTGTGAGATTGAGGGCATCTAGTTTGGATTGTAGGATGGCCGGGGTGTTAAGCATATCCCAATTTAGGTCACCAAGCAGTACGAACTCTGAGGATAAATGGGGGCCAATCAATTCACATATGGTGTCCAGGGCACAGCTCAGGGCTGAGGGGTGTCTGTAGCAAGCGGAAACAGTGAGAGATCTCTACAGTAGATTGTAACTCCACCCCCTTTGGCAGTTCTATCTAGACGGAAAATGTTGTAGTTGGGGTAGAATTTTTGGTGGCCTTCCTAAGCCAGGATTCAGACACTGCTAGAACATCAGGGTTGGCGGAGTGTGCTAACGCAGTGAATAACTCAAACTTAGGAAGGAGGCTTCTGATGTTAACGTGCAGAAAACCAAGGCTTTTACGGTTGCATGACATTGTCCTCCAGAAAGTAGTCTCTCTTCTTAAACGCAGCTAACTTAAGGGCAGCAATGTTTTTGAGAACTTTAGCAACAGTTTTGCAGTTATCGTTCCATAAATCTGCGGTAGCAAAGATGATCTACACTGAACAAAAATATAAATGCAACATGTAAAGTGTTGGTCCCATGTTTCATGAGCTAAAATAAAAGATCCCAGAAATGTTCCAAATGCACAAAAAGCATATTTCTCTCGAATTTTGTGCACACATTTGTTTACATCCCTGAGCATTTCTGTGAGCATTTCTCCTTTGCCAAGATAATCCATCCACCTGACAGGTGTGGCATATCATGAAGCTGATTAAACAGCATGATCATTACACAGGTGCACCTTGTGCTGGGGAATATAAAAGTCCACTCTAAAATGTGCAGTTTTGTCACACAACACAATGCCACAGATGTATCAAGTTTTAAGGGAGCGTACAGTTGGCATGCTGACTGCAGGAATGTCCACCCAAGCTTTTGCCAGAGAATGTAATGTTAATTTCTCTACCATAAGCCGCCTCCAATATCATTTTAGAGAATCTAGCAGTACGTCCAACCAGTCTCACAACCGCAGACCACGTGTATGGCGTCGTATGGGCGAGCAGTTTGCTGATGACAACGTTGTGCCCCGTGGTGGTGTGGTAATGGTATTGGCAGGCATAAGCTACGGACAACGAACACAATTGCATTTTATCAATGGCAATTTGAATGCACAGAGATACAGTGATGAGATCCTGAGGCCCATTGTCGTGTCATTCATCCACCGCGATCACCTCATATTTCAGCATGATAATGCATGGCCCCATGTCGCAAGGATCTGTAAACAATTCCTGGAAGCTGAAAATGTCCCAGTGTCACGCCCTGACTCTAGGACTCGTATTTGTTGAGTCAGGGTGTGTATTTTCTGTGTCGTGTTGTGCTATGTTTATTGTCTATGGTTAGATCTAGTATGTATATCTATGTTGGCCTGTGTGGTTCCCAATCAGAGGCAGCTGTTGCTCGTTGTCTCTGATTGGGGACCATACTTAGGCAGCCTTTTGGCACCTGTTAGTTGTCGGATCTTGTTCCAGTTATGGTATGTTTGTGTGTTACCTTGGACGTTTCGTTTGTTGTTTTGTCGCGTGTTCATTCGTTTAAATAAACATGTATGCTTATCACGCTGCGCCTTGGTCCTTCTCGTCACCCATTGAGCATGTTTGGGATGCTATGGATCGACGTGTACAACAGCATGTTCGAGTTCCCGCCAATATACAGCAACTTTGCACAGCCATTGAAGAGGAGTGCGACAACATTCCACAGGCCACAATCCACAGCCTGATCAACTTTATATGAAGGAGATGTGTCGTGCTACATGAGGCAAATGGTGGTCACACCAGACACTGACTGGTATTCTGATCCACGCCCCTACCTTTTTTTTAAAGGTATTTGTGACCAAAAGATGCATATCTGTATTCCCAGTCGTGTGAAATCCATATATTAGGGCCTAGTAAATGTATTTCTATTGATTGATTTCCTGATATGAACTGTAACTCAAGGCAAAGGGTGGCTATTTGAAGAATCTCAAATATAAAATATATTTTGATTTGTTTAACACTTTTTTGGTTACTACATGATTCCATATGTGTTATTTCATAGTTTTGATGTCTTCAATAGTATTCTACAATGTAGAAAATAGTAAAAATAAAGAAAAACCCTTGAATGAGTAGGTGTTCTAAAACCTTTGACCAGTAGTGTACAGTGGCTTGTGAAAGTATTCACCCCCCCTAGGCATTTTTCCTATTTTGTTGCCTTACAACCTGGAATTAAAATTGATTTTGGGGGGGTTTGTGTCATTTGATTTACACAACATGCCTACCACTTTGAAGATGCAAAATATTTTTTCTTGTGAAACAAGCAAGAAATAAGACCAAAAAACTGAAAAGTTGAGCATGCATAACTATTCACCCACGCCCCAAAGTCAATACTTTGTAGAGCCACCTTTTGCAGCAATTACAGCTGCAAGTCTCTTGGGGTATGTCTCTATAAGCTTGGCACATCTAGCCACTGGGATTTTTGCCCATTCTTCAAGGCAAAACTACTCCAGCTCATTCAAGTTGGATAGGTTCCGCTGGTGTACAGCAATCTTTAAGTCATACCACAGATTCTCAATTGGATTGAGAATTTAACTAGGCCATTCCAAGACATTTAAATGTTTCCCCTTAAACCACTCGAGTGTTGCTTAAGCAGTATGCTTAGGGTCATTGTCCTGCTGGAAGGTGAACCTCGGTCCCAGTCTCAAATCTCTGGAAGACTGAAACAGGTTTCCCTCAAGAATTTCCATGTATTTAGCGCCATCCATCATTCCTTAAATTCAGACCAGTTTCCCAGTCCCTGCAGATGAAAAACATCCCCACAGCGTGTCAGTGTGTTTAGTCTCTTTGTTGCCTCTCTGATTAATGCCCTCCTTGCCTAGTCCTTGAGTTTTGGTGGGCGGCCCTCTCTTGGCAGGTTTGTTGTGGTGCCATATTCTTTCCATTTTTTGATAATGGATTTAATGGTGCTCCGTGGGATGTTCAAAGTTTCAGATATTTTTTTATAACCCAACCCTGATCTGTACTTCTCCACAACTTTGTCCCTGACCTGTTTGGAGAGCTCCTTGGTCTTCATGGTGCCGCTTGCTTGGTGGTGCCCCTTGCTTAGTGGTGTTGCAGACTCTGTGGCCTTTCAGAAGAAGTGTATATATACTGAGATCATGTGACACTTAGATTGCACACAGGTGGACTTTATTTAACTAATTATGTGACTTCTGAAGGTAATTGGTTGCATCAGATCTTATTTAGGGGCTTCATAGCAAAGGAGGTGAATACATATGCACGCACCACTTTTCCGTTATTTATTTTCTAGCTTTTTTTTCATTTCACTTCACCAATTTGGACTATTTTGTGTATTGTATTTTGGGTTGTAATGCAACAAAATAGGAAAAACGCCATGGGGGATGAATACTTTTGAATTGACCATTGGAAGCCCCCATTCAGGGCTCTTCTCTTGGTATGTCCGACCATTTCAAATCCCACCGTACCTTCTCCGCTATGCAATCCGGTTTCCGAGCTGGTCATGGGTGCACCTCAGCCACGCTCAAGGTCCTAAACGATATTATAACCGCGATCGATAAAAGACAGTACTGCGCAGCCATCTTCATCGACCTGGCCAAGGCTTTCGACTCTGTCAACCACCGCATTCTTATTGGCAGACTAAATAGCCTTGGTTTCTCAAATGACTGCCTCGCCTGGTTCACCAACTACTTCTCAGATAGAGTTCAATGTGTCAAATCGGAGGGCCTGTTGTCTGGACATCTGGCAGTCTCTATGGGGGTGCCACAGGGTTCAATTCTCGGGCCGACTCTATTCTCTGTGTATATCAATGATGTCGCTCTTGCGGCTGGTGACGCTCGGATCCACCTCTATGCGGACGACACCATTTTGTATACATCTGGCCCTTCATTGGACACTGTGTTAACAAACCTCCAAATGAGCTTCAACGCCATACAACACTCCTTCCGTAGCCTCCAACTGCTCTTAAACACTAGTAAAACTAAATGCATGCTCTTCAACCGAACGCTGCTTGCATCCGCACACCCGACTAGAATCACTACCCTCGGCGGGTCTGACCTAGAGTATGTGGACAACTACAAATACCTAGGTGTCTGGTTAGACTGTAAACTCTCCTTCCAGACTCACATTAAGTATCTCCACTCAAAAGTTAGATCTAGAATCTGCTTCCTATTTCGCAACAAAGCCTCCTTCACTCATGCTGCCAAACATGCCCTCGTAAAACGGACTATCCTACCAATCCTTGACTTCGGCGATGTCATTTACAAAATAGCCTCCAACACTCTACTCAGCAAATTGGATGTAGTCTATCACAGTGCCATCCGTTTTGTCACCAAAGCCCCATATACTACCCACCATTGTGACCTTTACGCTCTTGTTGGCTGGCCCTCACTACATATTCGTCGCCAAACCCACTGGCTCCAGGTCATCTATAAATTACTGCTAGGCAAATCCCTGTCTTATCTTAGCTCACTGGTCACCATAGCAACACCCACCCATAGTCTGCGCTCCAGCAGGTATATCTCACTGGTCATCCCCAAAGCCAACACCTCCTTTGGCCGCCATTTCTTCCAGTTCTCTGCTGCCAATGACTGGAACGAACTGTAAAAATCTCTGAAGCTGGAGACTCTTATCTCCCTCTCTAACTTTAAGCGTCAGTTGTCAGAACAGCTTACTGATCACTGCACCTGTACAAAGCCCATCTGAAATTAGCCCACCCAACTACCTCATCCCCATATTGTTATTTATTTTGCTCATTTGCACCCCAGTATCTCTATTTGCACATCATCTCTTGCACATCTATCATTCCAGTGTTAATACGAAATTGTAACTATTTAGCACTATGGCCTATTTATTGCCTTACCGCCATAGTTTACTACATTCGCACACACTGTATATATATTTTCTGTTGTATTTTTGACTTTATGTTTTGTTTACCCCATATGTAACTCTGTGTTGTTGTTTTTATCGCACTGCTTTTCTTTATCTTGGTCAGGTCGCAGTTGTAAATGAGAACTTGTTCTCAACTGGCTTACCTGGTTAAATAAAGTTGAAATAAAATTTAAAAAAGACACAGCACACAGACAGCATAGCTGGAACAAAGTGCAGGGTTGTCCTTAAGATTTAATCTATTTTGTCTCAGTATACTGTATATCACTCAATACATTGCCTGTATTCAAGGCTAGACATGTTAAATTATATTCCCCCAGAGCAATGTGTTTTTTTAATAAGTTTCATCTTGTAAATATGATCCATTATGCAAATACTTTATCATGCTTTTTCTGTCATTAGCTAGTTCAGACAGGACACATTAACACTGGTCAAGTTAGATGAAGACAATGAGGATAATTATCAGTTGTCAAATGAAAGCCTTTCTAACATGGCTAACTAAAATCCCTCACAGCGTCTGGGTATTCTTCTTTTTATTACCTCAGCCCACTTTAGATAGAGATTACTGAAGTACATAAGTGGAGTCAACATCCCATTGGTCTGTGGCCCAGCTGTGGAGAAGGCACGTCCTAAAGTCATATCTCCCTTGGAGGTCGTCTGATGAATCTCCACTCAATGACAAGTTCAAGCAATCGCATGCGTCAGGCAGGCGAGCCGAGGGGAGCAGACCGGTGCGGTCAGGACAGTCCTATTGTGTGCATGTTTGTGATTTGATTAAGAGCCTATGTCTATCCTCCGTCCATTCTGGCCTAATTGAATAAGAGAAGGTGCGACAGGCACCGGGCACCCCGACTCCACAGCTGATGGATGGGGAACAGAGGAGTAGAGGTCACCCTGTACCCCTAGATGTTCCTGGACGGGACGCTCTGACCATGGTACAGTGGGCAGGCTGGAGGGGAATCCACTTATGGGCAGAGCAGAGGAAAAATCTGTGGGGTGGCCCATCCCTTCATCCTTGGTTGACCTTAGGACAGGCTTAGGACCCACTCTGTCAGCAGATCAACTGAGATACTCCACCAGCACCACACCCTTTGCCAGCTTTCTGTACGATCAACATTTCTGCATGAGATGCAAGGGTGTTTGTTTGGGTTTGACCTCTTTAACCTTTTGGTGTACTGGGTTACTTTTACATAGACTTCTCTGACTTGACTCTAGGGTAGGAAAAAGGTCATGGGATTCCAATAGGGGTAAAATGATAAGTACAAGGTCAATACAGGTCATTATCTTACTTACACTGTTCAACCTTTTGTCAGAGCTTTGAATCTGTCTGCTGCTGCTAAGGAATACAACATTTCCCTTGTGCAATATTAAGACTACTTGAGTAAAGGACATATTCTATTGAATCACTCAGTGATAATACGACTGCGGATTTAAGCTGGCACAAGAAGTTGAGGACATCCCACCGGGCACACACTGGTTGAATCAATGTTGTTTCCACGTCATTTCAATGAAATGACGTTGAACCAACATGGAATAGACGTTGAATTGATGTCTGTGCCCAGTGGGATGTGGGTTCTTTCTTTCTGATAGCCTGAAAATAAATGTAGAATCAGTATAAGTGAGGAATACGGGCACCTGCTCGTTACCAGGGCAACGGAATGGTCAGACGCAACTTTCTCTTAATCTGAGGGAGATATGATGTACTGAGAGAGCGGAGGAGAGAAGTGAGGAGGAAAGGAAGAAAGGAGAGAGGGATGTGGAGGGCAGGGATGTTTACAGACAGAAATGTACTCTTGCAAAACACACACACCCTCCGTCAGCCTAGGGGGTTTAAATAAAATAACTGAGGGAGGGAGGGAGGGAGGGAGGAAGAGGGAGGGAGGAAGAGGGAGGGAGGGAGGGAGGGAGGGAGGGGAGAGGTATGACTGCTCCCATTGCTTACTTGCTGTGAACTCCACTGATGTAGACAGTCTCCCCAGAAAGCCTCAGCAGCCCCTAGCTAGCAGGATGTCACAGAGAAAGAGGAGCTTCACCTTCGGAGCATATGGAGGGTAAGGTTGAAGGCCATTCAGACAAAAGATAACATTTACTCATGTCTGTCTCTCTGCATGCTAGAAATAGCCTTGGTGGGGGGTAGTAATAGGGAGGTGTTACAGACAGTAATACCTGGTATGGAATTCACTCCATCACTGAAGAATTGTTGAGTACTTAGGCCTGAGATCTAAAGAGACCCCCTGGGGAATCATGCTTTACATCTTCAGCAGACTAGCAGTGAAAGGATAATACCAAGGTCAGACAACAGTGTCTGCTCTAAACTACAGCTTGTTAGCATCTATGATTAGCGCTGGAAGTTACTGAAGTGGTCTCATAATGAGGTCAATGAAACATCATTACCTCTTAAATGAGTTTGTCAATAATTTGGTCAAGCTGCCCCCTTTCCTAGGTTTTAAAGACAAGGTCAACTTGACCGAAACAAAATAGTAATGTGTAGGAGAGTAATCTGTTTCATTTATGAGTTGTATTGTTTTTATTCTCAGCACCACAAAGATAGGCATGGTGGGGGTGTGTATGTTTATTTGTTTGCCTTTGAGAGGTTTATGATAGGTTTTAGATTTGATTCATTATTTGGAGAAATAAGTGCATTTCAACTTGTTGCTTTGGCTCTTTGGGGCACTGTTAGATGCTGCTGGGAATTTGTTGCGTTGATGAGGTCAAGAGTTCAAGGGACACTGTAAAACGGGTCTATATGTTATATACGGTCTCTGTGTAAAACATACTCTGTTGTTACAATTAATTCAATGTTATTGTGGTCTGTGGATCGGAAATAGTATGGTGTATGAAGAGGTTAGCTAGACAGTGAATGTGGCTCATGTCAATGCATTATAATGGTCTGTTTCTACTGTAGATTTACATTACATTTAAGTCATTTAGCAGACGCTCTTATCCAGAGCGACTTACAAATTGGTGCATTCAACTTAGGATAGCCAGTGGGACAACCACCCTTTTTTTTTATATATATATATATATTTATAAAATATATATATATATATATATATATATATATATATATATATATATATATATATATATATATATATATAAAATTATACACTTCAGCACAGCACTGATGTGCATTCAATGATGTATGATGCTGTGTAGACTAGTTGCATCGAAAACCCCTTGGCACTGGAATAACTATAGCTTCCATCATTATGTTGACCCTGGCCTTGGGCACTAACAGCTACACGCAGGAAAACATCTCACTCACGAGACTCAGAGTACAACCTCACCACTTTGGCTGACCCTTAGGCACTGTGTGAATAGTACAGTACAGTGTGTGTAGAGTTCCATGGACACTGTTTGATTCAGAGTTGGATCATCAAGGCTGATAATCCTACAGCCCAGCATCAACCGATTGTTCAGGCTCTACATGCTGTGGTTGGCACTGTAGTGAATTCTATGGACAGAGTGTGATTCTTAGATCGTTTAGTTTATACAGCTATAGAAGTGGGGGAGGAACCACATTCAAATGCATGTGTTTGCCCACATACACACACACTCATACACACACACACACACACACACATTGAGGACGTGCTCTGAGTTGTGGTGCATATTAGATAGTCCCCTGACCGTCATCTGTACTCTGAGAAATGGACCTTGTCCCCTCCAAATGAACATTTTATTCCTCTAGTTTGTTTTTCTGTCACATCTTTATAACCGCATGCATCTTTCCATACACAGCATAACCAAGCACATAAATGTTTAAAGGAACTCAGGACATAGCTCAATTGGCAGAGCATGGCGCTTGCAATGCCAGGGTTGTGGGTTCGATTCCCACGGGGGGCCAGTATGAAAAAAATGTATGCACTCACTAACTGTAAGTCGCTCTGGATAAGAGCGTCTGCTAAAATGACTAAAAACGTAGAACAATACATAGGGAGAGAATACTAATAGAAATAAACGTTGTCTATAAACAATAAATAAAACACAACGCTGTTCAGGGCCTATTTTCGTAGTGTTAAGACCATAATTGGAACCTTCTTAGGATGTGTCTTTAGTAGCCAAGGTGTTTCCCAGAGACTTGGTTATTAACGTGGCTCTTAAAAACCTTTGCACGTCTACAAGTGACCCAGACCACTCGTAGAGCAGCCAAAGTCCATCGTTAGATGCTTTTTTGCCCTTCCGTGTCACTTTATTCACAGAAGATCTCCGCTAAACATAGAGTCAATATGTTTAGGATTTCTGTTTGACTTTTGGTGAGTTCGTAAATTCACTCTGGCTATCTACTCAGATTTCAGAGCACTCTCGTCTGAGTGTGCCAGAGCGCAGAATAACTGATGAATTTATGAATGCTCAACACCGGTTGAATATGGCCGGTGTCAGTAAACATAGGCAAAAAAGGGTAATTAAAGTCTTGCCAGCAGCACAGTTACAGTCACCAACGCTCTGGATAACATGAAAACAGCCTAACCAGCTCTGCTAGGGCGAGTAAAATGAGGTGAGGTGTTCTCTCATTTGTGTCTGGAAGTAGTGTTAGCCAGTTAGCATGGGAGCTTGACTGCGGTTGTGTGGTCAGAACGCTCGGATCAACCCTACTCCTCTGCCAGAGCGTCCAGTGTGCATTCTGAATGCTTCGAGAGCGAAACGCTCTGAATTTACAAACGGACAATCTGACAACGCTCTGGAATTACGAACGCCCACGCACTCTGGCACTCTACACTGAATTTATGAACACACCCTGTGACTGCCGATAATTTCAGAACTAAGTTTACTCCAAATACAAAGTTGCCAAATGATTTGCAATTGTTAAGAACAAGTGAAGGATCAAATGATGCTTCAAAATAAAACAGAGATGACTGCATTAAAAGAGACATAGGCTACATGGGCCTATTTAGGGTATTTCAATCACATTTCAATCAATTTAATGTTCAATCAATTGAGTTATATTTTGGGATTTTTGCTGCAATGTGTTTAATGATGTTTGACAACACGTGCGCAATGATGTGCCCAACCTATGATTTTGTGCATTATTATTGGGTAAGCATAATAAGCCGCCTCAATAACCTTTTTGCAGCCATAGGTGGTAATATCTCTCTAGGAGCTGATCCGTCGTCAGTATTGTGGAATAAGTCTAATGTTAAGGTAAGATTTGCATGGAGAAAGCTGATCCGAGAGCAGCGCTGCTTTTCTTTCGATGCTATCAGTATCGACACATGGTCTAACGATGCACTTAGCGAACGTTCTCTCTATGTGGTGGTTTTGGAAACATTTTAAAAAGTTGGCTCGTAAATAACGATGCATCTGGTACGACGGTCATCGTAGTGCTTAAGTTACATCGCAACTGGTAAACGAGACCCAGTTCAGTCACATGGTTCAAGATACTATACTCCACCTTACTGTATACACAGTGTGGACCTCAGGTAAAAATAAGGAACACTGTCATGGTGAAAAGCCATGCTGACATTACTGTACTTTATGTACTTGTTCAGGCTGGACAAGGTTTTCTGTTTGTTTTCTTTGACTGTATTTATGCTTTTAGTATCAAGAGAAATCCTTGAGAGGGGAAAGGCCCTGAAAATTAAATGAAGGACGTTTCAACCTTCAGTTTAGCCAATAGCTGTATTGGACTCCATTCTACAGAGAAGTGAAAAGACATGCAGGGAATGGGTTTTATTAATTAGAAAGCCTTTGAATATATCTTAATTGACACTTAATATTGAGAAACTATATGAAGTAATAAGCATAGTAACTTTGCTTTAGGGATTGTCTATTCATAACATAGATGTGACAGGTAGGCTACACATTGAAAGGTTTGTTCATGTCATTGTTTGTGAATGCACATATTTTAATTATATCTTTAGTTTTATTCAAGAAGAAAATAGGAAGACTGTTGCCGTGACGATGCACCAACATTCAGCAGAAGCTGTGAAAGGAAATTACAACAAATAGCCTAGGCGACAAATGCATTGTGGTCAGGAATAGAATTCAGGCCACAAAATAATTTATCTTTATGTATTCTGTCTTTGCGGAAATTACTTTGTCACATGTACACAGAAAAATGGAAATTGCCATTAGTAGATAATGCTTCCTACAACATGTTCAAATTATGGCACATGCTGTAATTTCAGACCAGAAGATTTAATCAATGTGAAACTAGAAATACATTTCATCTATTTGGGGCAGGTCAAAATGGCCTTTTTCATATGCCATTTTAAGCTCTGTTTTGAGGGTATAATTTAGCCCATGCAATCATTTTGAGTAGATGAAGATGTAAAAGAAAATGATCAATATTCTGTTGAAAACAATGTTGAAATTAAATGGAAGGAACTGCATAAACACCTAGTATATTTAGGAGTGGTTAAAGATTCAGCACAGGGGATATCAAATAAACTAATCTTACCAAAAACGATCCGTTCATCTCTGACATTTGAATGTTATTGTCGGTTTACACTTTATAGTACGACACCCTCTCAACACAGAGAGGTTAGAGGGGAGAAGATGAGGACATTGACCCCATGCACATACAGAAAATAGCTCTTTGGTGTGGGTGAGGTGTGTGTTCTCCGTTCAGTGGATAAGGCTGGAGTTGTGTTAGTAAACTGCACATTTGGACAAGTGCACTAAATGCTGGTGGTGTGTTGACATCACTGTGTAAGCTGTTGGCTACTGAAAACGGTCAATGTCTAGCCAAGTGCAAGTACACACACATACTGTACACACACACACATTCACACACGCATACGTAAACACACATGCATGGGCACATATACTGTTTACATGCAATTTTGCATACACTCGCATTCAAATGTAAATGTATTAACAGTTTCTACCCCAAGCCATAAGACTCCTGAACAGGTAATTGTGTCCCCCCACCCACCACCCCCCAACCCATCTTTTACGCTGCTGCTACTCTCTGTTTACTATCTATGCATAGTCACTTTAACTATACCTACATGTACATATTAATGCAATTACTTTGACTAATCGGTGCACCCACACATTGACTCTGTACCGGTACCCCCTGTATATAGCCTCGCTACTGTTATTTTCACTGTTATTTTACTGCTTTTATTTTTTACTTATCTATTGTTTACTTAACACTTATTTATCTTAAAACTGCATTGTTGGTTAGGTCTTGTAAGCATTTCACTGTTAGGTCTACACCTGTTGTATTCGGCGCATGTGACAAATACAATTGGATTTGATTTTATCCATACATATACAGACACCAACACACTAACATCTAAACAAGGTCACTTGCATAGAAATGCATGCTCCCAATGCCAACATATACAGCAGTCAGACACAAGAGAGTGCATACAGACACACACACACACACACACACACACACACGAAAGATAAAAGTGTCATGCAAGACACAGTATGATTCCCTTGACGAACCTCTAGGCTCTGTAGGCTTTAGATATCACTGCCTAAGATATGCTCGTTGCCATTTATTTGATAAGACAGAAATGAATATGTTTTTTATTCTTATTGGTTGGTTTGATACCATGTTCTGTATTATTATTGTTGTTGTGAGATTTTATTGTTATGGTGGCTGCCCAGTAACATTTACAGCCAGTGTGTTATGGTTTATTATTCAGTAATAGCAGTGTATTTAAAAAAGGTTGAATGGTCATAATATATGAGTAGGTCTACATGCGTGTCCCGTGGTAGATGGTTGTGACATTGTTTTTGTGTAGGCCTGTTTTCCACTGTGGAATGTTAACACCAAAACAGTGGTTCTCCCTCAGTCATAGAGGAGCAGAGAGACCCTGAAAGACAGCCTGGTATTTGTATTTATTTCAGTCAAACACAAACAGGGAGAAAGAGCATGGCCATTTCCTGGTGTCACACACGACGAGGTGGGACTACTTGTTCGTATGAACAACTAACGGTGCGACCCTGCGTGGGAGTTTAAGAAATTACACAGTTGGTTCTGGTTATTGGATTGTTAAGTAAATTTTGCATTTTTTCACATGACCTATCTCATACTACAAGTAGTAAGTCTTTAGGTAGTTCCTCCTCAGCCATAGTTACTCATATCTTTAGCCATTTAGAGACAAAGAAGAGATCCTGAGGGAACTCATCGCTCTTCTCTACAGACTGAACCTTCAGCTCTACTGAGCCATCCAGTGGCACCAATACATCTAAAGCATGTTGCACCACTCCTCCTGCCTGTCCTGTCCTGTCCTAAAGCCCAGAAGAATGCCAAAAGCCGAAACGTGTGGGTTCTACTTTTAACAATAAATACGCTTTTTTATTGAATTCCATTGTCCTCCAAGAGTTCCTGAATTGCCTGTCTATTTCAGTTTGCTCCTCAATTCATGCACCTTGGTTGGAAAGCGAGGTAGCGGCAGTGATCCCTTCCCTTTGCACTGTCCTGTCCCCTGGACAGAGATTCATCTAATCTCTGCTGCTAATATCGCCTGGAACTCAAACAAAGCATGAATGGTTCAGTTTAAGTTGCATTAAATGCCCTCCCTAGAATACATGAAGGAGATGATATTAAACCATGCTGGGTGTAAAGTATGCTGGGTGTAAAGTATGCTGGGTGTAAAGTATACTGGGTGTAAAGTATTATGGGTGTAAAGTATGCTGGGTGTAAAGTATGTGTCACTGGCTCGGCATTGGAAAATCTGAACTGTTACATGGGCTGTCGCTTGTCACATTAATCTCCTGTTGATGGGGTATGTGGAGGGTACCTGTAACTTTTTTAATCTCTCTCTCAGATTCTTTCCGTCAGAGACGGCTGGGTATTTGATTGCCTGTTTGTTATTTTCCATGATGGATGGATTTCATTTTAATTTGATTTGCTATGAATGACAATGACATTTGTTTGATTGGCTTAGTATTCATGGGGGCAGGGATAAGCGATGATTAGCGGTTGATCGATTGACCATATTCAGCTTTTATTCAGCATCAACCCCACGATGGCTCCTGTGATTGATCCAGGCAGAGCATTTGCCAGTTTGATTTGTATGCAGCACTGTAAATGTAGTCAGAATTTCAACCGCTCTTTCCCTCTGTGCAAACACCATAAACAAATCCATGGAAAATATGCCAAGAGAATAAAACAGGATGTCTCTCCCACTATCTCATCAATCCTATTCGCTATGGCTTTTCTCATATCTCGGCTGGGTGGGCTACGGCTGAAAACACTTTCATTTGGAGTGTGCCAATATTACTGAGTGGGGTTGGGTAATGATGTGCCAGCCTGCTCGGGGTATTACAGTGGGCTCTGACTGTCTGACTGGCACCTCAGCCAGACTGCCTACTCACCTAGGATACAGTGCCAGCCTCAGCCTGAGAGCGTGCCCATCGGGTGGTTGGCAGGCAGAGGAGGCAGGGAGGGAGGTAGAGATGGAGGAAGAGAGAGAAGTGGTGAGAGGAAATTATAGACTCATTCATCTGGTGCCATGGAGGTTGATTCTGTTTTAAATACAGACTGTTATTAAAAGTCACTTCTGAATGATGATTTTTACAGGCATTTTAATGTCGTAGATATTATTTTCAGCTAAATTAGTCCCTGATGCTTTCACCTCATAGTTTCACTTAAAACTCTGTTCTGATATTGTAGTCTTTGGTTAATGCAGTGTTCTAGACTCTTCTTCAGTCTTAGATGACCTGACACACTCAGTGGGACCCAGTTGATTAAACCAGACCAGGTGAAGTGGGAGTGGGACAGAAGTCTGATCTACTGTCTCTCTTTGTTTTCTCTCTTTCTAGTGTCGACAAGACCTTTTCCAGGACCAGAAGTCTATGGTGAGTTTTCCCCCCTCCTTGACATTCAGAAATGCAGTTAATGTTGTGTGGGATAACTTAATTTGATGCATAGTTGGTTCTAGATCACTCTTAAAAGTACTGCAGATTACCTTAGAGGTTTTAAAGATAGAGGTCACCGCATAGCTTCCTTAATCCAGCGAAGCTGTCCACCCCTGGTTAAGTGCTGATTACAGTCAGAATAACAGGGCATGACACATCACATGGATGTCAGCCAATGTCTTTATTTACTGTTTATGTTGTACGAAATATGTCTATGCTCAATCTGCCATACTGCTGTTGTAGCCACGCTTGGGTTTCATTAGTGAAGTGCTACATCAGACAGTAACTTTTGCCCTCATAACAGCCTCAATTCATCGGGGCATGGACTCTACAAGGTGTCGAAAGCATTCCACAGGGATGCTGGGCCATGTTGACTCCAATACTTCCCACAGTTGTGTCCAGTTGGCTAGATGTCGTTTGGGTGGTGGACCATTCTTGATACACACGGGAAACTGTTGAGCGTGAAAAACCCAGCAGTGTTGCAGTTCTTGACATACTCAAACTGGTGTACCTGGAACCTACTACCATACCCCTTCCAAAGGCACTTCATTCTTTTGTCTTGCCCATTCACCCTCTGAATGGCACACATACAAAATCTATGTCTCAATTTTCTCAAGGCTTAAAAATCCTTCTTTAACCTGTCTCCTCCCCTTAATCTACACAGATTTTAAGTGGATTTAACAAGTGACATCAATAAGGGATCATATCTTTCACCTGGATTCACCTGGTCAGTCTGTGTCATGGAATGTTTTGTACACTCAGTTTATATTGGCACTGAGGAAGCCTAATGTCATGGATGTGGATCAGGGCATCTGGTAACATAATGAATATTGAGAAGGAGGGCAATGTAATATTCCCTCCTTGGTAGTATGAGAAAAAGACGTGTGAATGTGGCAGGAGAGGGGTGTAGATGGGGGGATGTGGAAGGGGCGAATAGAGGTGCAGGAGGATTCTGCAGGATCATCAGACGGTAACATTTGGCCCGCACTTCTGCTGAATTTAATTAACAGGGGATTGGGGGTTCATTCTGTGCCCTGTTCCAAAAAGGTCTGTAGTGCATGCTAATGTAGCGGGAGACCAAAGGGAAGGAACGCCTTCTAGCCACTGAACAGTGCAGCTCTGAACAGGGCTCTCACTGCACTCAGTAAGTCATTATGCTCTGGTGAATTCTATCAGCCTCTATATGCAGGCAGATGAAAATTCCATAGTCATGAAAAGCCTTGTTTTTAATGTTTGTTTATGAGAATGTCTCTTTTTTCTTAAAAATGAAACTAACATTTATCTGTATTTATTAAATGCATTCATCACTGCTATCAATAATTTAGGAGGGCATGTATGACTGACTAAGAAGGGGTTTAATCCTCAAGTCATAGGAAGGATGTCTGGGACTCCATCTCCATTAGACACGTCTTTAATTTGATTTGATTTGAATACCCCAATTCATGTTGTTAAATACAAAAGAATACTAGATTAAAATTGCTGACACCATTCAAACCAATAAGGGTTCAAACCAATTATCTCAGAATCATCTTTTTGCAGATAGATTCTTATAGTCCCAAGCTCTGGATGTCCTCCTGTGCATCCTCTGTGACTTCTAGGAAGGTTTTAACGCACAAAATGTCTTCAAGTTTTCACCATCATTGTAAAGCCATAGTTATTTTGTTGCTTTGACAAAGTCATTTCTGAAAATTATTATTTATTTCATGTTATTAGTGATTAATTTTAAGGTAAAAAATACACTGTCCCTCATTTTAAGGTCAACCCTGTTATGTGAATTTATCTCTCGTTTTAAAGGGATACTTCGGGATTTTGGCAATGAAGCCCTTTATCTACTTCCCCAGAGTCAGATGAACTATTAGATACCATTTTTTTGTCTCTGCGTGCAGTTAGTAAGTTGAACATGTGTTCTTTATGACAGAATGTTAAAATGTGGATACCATTTTTATGTCTCTGCGTGCAGTTTGTAGGAAGTTGGTAACTAGTGCTTGCGCAATTGCTAACTAGCATTAGCGCAATGACTGGAAGTCTATGGGTATCTGCTTAGCGCAATGACTGGAAGACTATGGGTATCTGCTAGCATTGGCTCACAAAACTACCTCTAACTTCCTTCATACTGGACACAGAGGCATAAGAATGATATCCACAAGTTCATCTGACTCCGGGGAAGTAGATACAATCCCGAAATATCCCTTTTTAAACCTTTCCCTTTAACTTTTTTTTTTCAAACGAGACATTGAACATCTAATAGTCAAATCATAGTGTAAAAGCAGGTGAGCTGGTTCTTCTCTTTTTGGCCATTTTCTGGTGGAAAACTGAGCGGGTCAAGCTTAACACGTCAACCCTGTTACCCATAGATAGACAGGCTAGAAATGTTTTAACAATTGAAATGTTTTTGTGAAGCTTGCATTCAAATGCCCCTCCCTATTGTACGTAACAAGCTTTTATTCCCCCTGTCACAAGAGGATTTATGGCTGGTTTAAGATGAAGTCGTCAACCCTGTTACTTTATTTGGCACTTAATAGACACTTACTATAGTATTTTTTGTATTTAACCTCTTGAGATGGGAAAACATGTACAGTGATCCCTCGCCACTTCGCGGTTCACTTATCGCGGATTCGCTATTTCGCGGATTTTCATAATGCATTTTTTTTTTTTTGGTGCATTGTGCTCTGCATTCTGATTCGCTAAAAACTCACTCCCGCTTCTTGTATCAAAACATGCTACGAATTGTGCTATCATTTTGTCGTCTCGTGCAGTTATGTGTACGTACATAAAACAGCTTGGCAAATTTACATTAAGTTGGCCAAATTATCTTGTAATTTCGAACATCTCCTAAACCCATAATGTCGACGAAACGGCCTGGACCGACAAAAGCACCTGCGGATGGGCGACGATGAAAGAGAAGAGGGAGAAGAGGACACGAGAGATGAGGAGGAAGGACTAACGCTTGGTCGCTTAGCAACCATGGTGCGAATGGCCACTGAACTTAAGCGAGTAGCTGAGGAATGGGACCCTTTGATGAGCCGTTCGTTACAGTTCTCCAACGTAATCGATGGTGGCATGTCGGTGTACAAGGATCTTTTTGCAAAGAAGAAAAAAGAGCGACAACAGCTGCCTATCACTATGTTCTTCTCCCGAACAAACACACCTGCACCGCGGGCTTCAGAAGAAGAGAACACTGCAGAGCGCAGTCAGGATGCAGCGGCCCAGTCTGAAGAGCAGTGAAACGGCCTACACGTGAGTCACTGTATTTGTATACATGTAATAGTTGCTAATTGTAAAAAAAAAAAAGTTTTCTATTTCGCGGATTTCACTTATCGCGGGTCATTTTCGGAACGTAACCCCCGCGATAAACGAGGGATTACTGTATTTTTTTATGACAGAATGTTAAAATATGGTGAAATAAAACAGGTTTATTTTCACCAAGTTGCACAACTTAAAAGGCACCTATTTGGTGGAACGACCCTGGTAACTTGACACTCACTACCCACTTACATTTGATTTACATTTGATTGAGTTGTCAACTAATGTGAATTCAACACAAAATCAACAACATTTGAACCATATCGTTGGATTTAGGTATAACGTTGTGGGGGAAAAAGTTCCTTTACGTTGATATGATATATGCCATTTAGCAGATGTTTTTATCCAAAGCGACTTACAGTCATGTGTGCATACCTTTTACATATGGGTCCCCGGCGGAAATCAAAACCACGAGCCCTGGCGTTGCAAGCACAATGCTCTACCGACTGAGCCACACAGTACACGTTGATTACTTTTTGCATATCCATTCAGTTTTCCACATCGATTCAACAACATCACATCGATTTTTTTTTTGTTGAATTCACATGGAAACAATGTTGATTCAACCAGTTTGTGCCCAGTGGGTACAAAGTAAACCCCATCCACCTATGTTCATCCCTCAGAGTATGTGTGGCAAGTGCCCTCTAGTGGTTCATTATCAATAATCTCCATCTCAGACCCTCTCTACCCCTCAATAACTGTTTTGGGATAAGCTAACATACTGTATATTTTACAAAATCCTATCAAGATGTTGAAATTCTAACAACATAATGTTCTGTAGTGAAATAGTTGTAAACTTCATTACTCTTGATTATGGAACCGCTTACCCTCAATCTTTTTCACCGCTATGCTGAAAATATAACCATCCAAACTCTTCTGAATGTCATTACATTTTTAGAGTTAGTCTTAACTGTGGTTTTCGAAATAACACTTCCCCAAGGACATAACTCAGCTATAAGCAATGGCAAATAACTTTGTCCTAAGTGTGTGTGTGTAATAGTTTGTTTGTGTTGGGGTGTTCATGAGGTGGTGTGAGTGAGTGTGTGTATGTGTGTGTGAGTATGCATGCATGCTTGTGTGTATTTGTGAGTCAGTGAGCCCTATGGGTATCCCCTCTGACTGCTGCCACATCCTTGTTCCCGTTCAGGCCCCAGAACGCTGTGTCATAAAGTCATAAAGTGCTAATCAGTGGTGAGTGGTGAGTGATGAGGAGGACTTCATTACCAGGATGTTTCTCCTCATGAGCTCCTCTGTAATAGCTTCTCTCCACCCTAACGCATGCAGGTAGTAGCAGCAGCAGGTTGTGAGGGAAAAGCTGAACTCCGCCCCAGAGAGAACAGCTGTGGATGTGGGCACCAGTGTCACAGTGTGTTTCACCTGTTAAACTGCTCTCTTTAGTCCCCTTGGCATCACTAATGGAACAGAAAGAAGAGGAAGATGGAATTTGCTCACTCAATTGCTAATGGGAGTGCTTAGGATCCTGATTACTTGAGTTATTCTGATTATGCATTGGAATGGGGTCTGGTTATTTTGGGTACTGTAAATCACTGAGCATATACTCTTAGGCCTCATGAGGACAGCAAAGAAAGCTGAGCATTCACTGGGCATTCAGTTTGTCTGAGTGGTGACCCAGACGGGAGTCGTGTCTACACTAGTTAGATAGAACCCATTCCACTGTATGACCTCCATTACCACGAGGTGACTCTGGTGGAGATTGTACATTCAGAAAAAAGGGTTCCAAAAGGCTCCTTTGGCTGGCCCCATAGGAGAACCCTTTTTGGTTCCATGTAGAACCCTTTGCACAGAGGGTTCTACATGAAACCAAAAAGGGTTCTCCCTGGAACCAAAATGGGTTATTCAAAGGGTTCTCCTATGGGGATAGCCGAAGAACCCTTTTAGGTTCTAGATAGTACCTTTTTTACTAAGAGTGTACAGATGTCTTTACACTTCACTTCTAGTGCCTGTTCTGTGCCTGTTCTGTTTAAGTGCCTGTTCTGTTTAATGCATACTAGAGATCAGGCAGCTGGAGGCACACACACACACACATCCGCCCATTTCCAAATGCACCAATCATGCCCTGGTAAAATAATGTCCCACTCCCACCCCCACACATGCAAGTATGAAATATTATATGACCATCTTGATATCCCCCATCGGCCCTGCTATAGTTGTATAGGCTACTGTAGATATTATAGGGAGAAACTCCTTTGTCCTCAGCATTTGTCTCCACCGTAACACTTACCTTTATCAACGCAATAAGACAAAATAGAATTTCAATCATCATCTACGTACATCATCATACCTTTAGGAAGATGATGTGTTGAAGAGTGACATATGAAGGGCGCTGTCTAAAGCGATTTCCCTCTCCATTCCTTTTAATGACTCAATCACATTACCTCTCCAGTTTCCCCCTCATATCTGATGACATGATAATGCATGGGACTGTGAATACCATCTAATTATGCAGATAAATGTTTCTCAGTGATACCACATACACTACATGGCCAAAAGTATGTGGAAACGCTTTCAAATGAGTGGATTTGGCTATTTCAGCCACACCCGTTGCTGACAGGTGTATAAAATCGAGCACACAGCCATGCAATCTCCATAGACAAACATTGGCAGTAGAATGGCCCGTACTGAAGAGGTCGATGACTTTCAACGTGGCACAGCCATAGGATGCCACCTTTCCAACAAGTAAGTTTGTCAAATTTCTGCCCTGCTAGAGCTGCCCCGGTCAACTGTAAGTGCTGTTATTGTAAAGTGGAAACGTCTAGGAGCAACAATGGCTCAGCCGCGAAGTGGTAGGCCACACAAGCTCACAGAACAGGACTGCTGAATGCCAAGCATTGGCTGGAGTGGTGTAAAGATCGCCGCCATTGGACTCTGGAGCAGTGGATACACATTCTCTGGAGTGATGAATCACGCTTCACCATCTGGCAGTCCGACAGAAAATCTGGATTTGGCGGATGCCAGGAGAAAACTACCTCCCCGAATGCATAGTGCTAACTGTAAAGTTTGGTGGAGGAGGAATAATGGTCTGGGGCTGTTTGTCATGGTTCGGGCTAGGCCCTTAGTTCCAGTGAGCCAGGCCTAATCGCCCAACATCAGTGCCGACCTCACTAATGCTCTTGTGGCTGAATGGAAGCAAGCAGCGATGTTCCAACATCTAGTGGAAAGCCTTCCCAGACGAGTGGAGGCTGTTATAGCAGCAAAGGGGGGACCAACTCCGTATTAATGCCCATGATTTTGGAATGAGATGTTCGACGAGCAGGTGTCCACATACCTTTGGCCATGTAGTGTATCACTAACAAATGCCTCCTTAGAGTGTCTAGTTGAGTGGATTGAAGAGGAAACTCCTTTCGCGCCTCAGTGTGTCCTGTCCTCTTCACCCCCTCCCTCCCATCCATAGAGGCTTGTTATGAATTGTGTTGATTTGCGGCATCTTTCTGCATTAGCATGTGAGAGTGCATTCACTTAGCTGTGATCTAGTTAATCAGTCAGAGTCCCTCCACTAAGGGTCCATATATTCATGCAATTAATCGATTAGATTGAGACTCATTGGGGAGTTAATGTCCCCTGCAGTTGTGAGCCTTCCCTATAGTCATTCTCATCTAATCAAGGGTCGTTATAATCTGTTTAGTATGAGCTCAGGGGATTGGCTAGAGGAGCTGCCATCAGATGAATTAAAGTGTGTAGGCTACCTCAATGAAGATACAAGGGGAATGTCAATTTCAAGTTGTTATTAGTGGGTTGTCATGCCTTTGTCATTCACAGAATAATTAATGCGTCAGTCAGAAGGATCTGGCCTGGTTTGACGCAGTTTGAAGAATGTTGTCCACCCACTTATAAGTGGAACAATGAAATTCAACTATTCACAGTTCTTATGTTGTTCTTATTCAAATCCCAGTGCTTTGGGCATTGTGTGCATCAGCATAACAATACTGGAATGATTCAAATCCATCTCCAACAGTTTTGAAACCAATTTCTATATTTAACTTTGCTGCTTTCATCTGGTGGTATATTCATGGTAGACTAGTGTATGGCTGGGCTTGCTGTTTGCTGCTGTTGGAGTTTAATGCACTTCAGTCCGCCTGAGGTCCACCTGGAGCACCTGCTGAGATCACTGGCTGTCCACTTAATGACAGTAATCACCCAATTAGTCACCTTGTCAGCAGAGGAAAAGCCACAGAGCAATACGGCTGAGCTCCGCTCCCCCTGGACCAAGACCAGTGGAGAGTAGAGCAGAACAGTACACTGAAGCACATAGATAAAGGATCACCTGGGTCGGGCTGGGGCTCATTACGGAGCAGAGCAGCCTCTCTTCATCCCCAGAGGTATGGGTGACTGGAGCTGACACTGTGAAATGAACCAGGATGCTGCTGCCTGCCTGTGTATAATCACGTTGAGCTGCAGGGAAACTGGGGAAAGGGGCAGCATTCTGGTCTCACACCACACTGTGTTTCCAGCACAGGGCTGCCAAAATCAATGGAGGTAGTTCCAAACACAATGTAATTATGAGAAGCAGAGGAGGGAGGCAGGGTTCTCATTTGCTGTGCGGCCAGCCATGTGCAGTCCTAGTCCCAGCAGACTCAGAGGGAACGATGAGTCAGAATCCCACAGCCCCAGGACAGGCCAGACAGGAGTTACTTATTCTGATGAAGTTACTCCTTCAGTCACACTCAGTGAGGAGGCAATTACCCCTCTCCTAACCTCTCTCTGCAACACATGTCTGTGCCTCCGGTAACACTTTATTTGGATAAATAAAATTAAATTGTATTCGTCACATGCTTCGTAAACAACAGGTGTAGACTAACAGTGAAATACTTACTTACGGGCCCTTTCCAACAATGCAGAGAGAAAGACAATAGAGAAATAATAGAAAAGTAAAACATGTAATAATAAATACACAATGAGTAACGATAACTTGGCTATATACACAGGGGACCAGTACCGAGTCGATGTGCAGGGGTACGAGTTCATCTGTAGATGCTCTACAGACTATCTGCAGACTATCAGTAACATTTCAACTAACTATCTACTAACCCAAGCCCCTTATCCTAACCCTAAACTTAACCTAACTCTAACCTTAACCTTTACCCTAACCCTTATTCTCACCCTTTTGTAGGATCAATCCCCACCCACATAAAAATTGAAATTAGTTATGAAATTGCTAAATCTTCTCTCCGTCCCATGGAAACATTTGTAGAATTGCAGGAAATTAACTCTAAAACTTGTTTTGATTGCAAGGTGAGGGGGGCCAACAAAATTTCACTTAGGGCCCTGTCATGCCAAATATGACAGGGCCCCCCCGGCAAGCCGGTTAGGACATCTACTTTGTGCATGACACAAGTATTTTTTTCCAACAATTGTTTACAGACAGATTATTTCACTTATAATTCACTGTATCACAATTCCAGTGGGTCAGAAGTTTACATACACTAAGTTGACTGTGCCTTTAAACAGCTTGGAAAATTCCAGAAAATGATGTCATGGCTTTAGAAGCTTCTGATAGGCTAATTGACATAATTTTAGTCAATTGGAGGTGTACCTGTAGATGTATTTCAAGGCCTACCTTCAATCTCAGTGCCTCTTTGCTTGACATCATGGGAAAATCAAAAGAAATCAGCCAAAACCTCCACAAGTCTAGCAATTTCCAAACGCCTGAAGGTACCACGTTCATCTGTACAAACAATAGTATGCAAGTATAAACACCATGGGACCACGCAGCCATCATACCGCTCAGGAAGGAGACGCGTTCTGTCTCCTAGAGATGAACGTACTTTGGTGCGATAAGTGCAAATCAATCCCAGAACAACAGGAAAGGACCTTATGAAGATTCTGGAGGAAACAGGTACAAAAGTATCTATAGCCACAGTAAAACGAGTCCTATATCGACATAACCTGAAAGGCCGCTCAGCAAGGAAAAAGCCACTGCTCCCAAACCGCCATAAAAAAGCCAGACTACGGTTTGCAACTGCCCATGGGGACAAATATCGTACCTTTTGGAGAAAACAAAAAAAGAACTGTTTGGCCATAATGACCATCGTTATGTTTGGAGGAAAAAGGGGGACGCTGGCAAGCCGAAGAACACCATCCCAACCGTGAAGCACGGGGGTGGCAGCATCATGCTGTGGGGGTGCTTTGCTGCAGGAGGGACTGGTGCACTTCACAAAATAGATGGCATCATGAGGAAGGAAAATGATGTGGATATATTGAAGCAACATCTGAAGACATCAGTCAGGAAGTTAAAGCTTGGTCGCAAATGGGTCTTCCAAATGGACAATGACCCCAAGCATTCTTCCAAAGTTGTGGCAAAATAGCTTAAGGGCAACAAATTCAAGGTATTGGAGTGGCCATCACAAAGCCCTGACCTCAATCCTATAGAATATTTGTGGGCAGAACTGAAAAAGCGTGTATATAGAAATAAAAGCTGAAATAAATCATTCTCTCTACTATTATTCTGACATTTCACATTCTTAAAATAAAGTGGTGATCCTAACTGTTCTAAGACAGGGGATTTTTACTAGGATTAAATGTCAGGAATTGTGAAAAACTGAGTTTAAATGTATTTGGCTATGGTGTATGTAAACTTCCGACTTCAACTGTACAGTGGGGCAAAAAAGTATTTAGTCAGCCACTATTTGTGCAAGTTCTCCCACTTAAAAAGATGAGAGAGGGCTGTAATTTTCATCATAGGTACACGTCAACTATGAAAGACAAATTGAGAAAAAAAAATCCAGAAAATCACATAGTAGGATTTTTTATGAATTATTTGCAAATTATGGTGGAAAATAAGTATTTGGTCACCTACAAACAAGCAATATTTCTGGCTCTCACAGACCTGTAACTTCTTCTTTAAGAGGCTCCTCTGTCCTCCACTCGTTACCTGTATTAATGGTATCTGTTTGAACTTGTTATCAGTATAAAAGACACCTGTCCACAACCTCAAACAGTCACACTCCAAACTCCACTATGGCCAAGACCAAATAGCTGACAAAGGACACCAGAAACAAAATTGTAGACCTGCACCAGGCTGGGAAGACTGAATCTGCAATAGGTAAGCAGCTTGGTTTGAAGAAATCAACTGTGGGAGCAATTATTAGGAAATGGAAGACATACAAGACCACTGATAATCTCCCTCGATCTGGGGCTCCACGCAAGATCTCACCCCGTGTGGTCAAAATGATCACAAGAACGGTGAGCAAAAATCCCAGAACCACACGGGGGGACCTAGTGAATGACCTGCAGAGAGCTGGGACCAAAGTAACAAAGCCTACCATCAGTAACACACTACGCCGCCAGGGACTCAAATCCTGCAGTTCAAGACGTGTCCGCCTGCTTAAGCCAGTAAATGTCCAGGCCTGTCTGAAGTTTGCTAGAGTGCATTTGGATGATCCAGAAGAGGATTGGGAGAATGTCATATGGTCAGATGAAACCAAAATAGAACTTTTTGGTAAAAACTCAACTCGTCGTGTTTGGAGGACAAAGAATGCTGAGTTGCATCCAAAGAACACCATACCTACTGTGAAGTATGGGGGTGGAAACATCATGCTTTGGGGCTGTTTTTCTGCAAAGGGACCAGGACGACTGATCCGTGTAACAGAACGAATGAATGGGGCCATGTATCGTGAGATTTTGAGTGAAAACCTCCTTCCATCAGCAAGGGCATTGAAGATGAAACGTGGCTGGGTCTTTCAGCATGACAATGATCCCAAACACACCGCCCGGGCAATGAAGGAGTGGCTTCGTAAGAAGCATTTCAAGGTCCTGGAGTGGCCTAGCCAGTCTCCTGATCTCAACCCCATAGAAAATCTTTGGAGGGAGTTGAAAGTCTGTGTTGCCCAGCGACAGCCCCAAAACATCACTGCTCTAGAGGAGATCTGCATGGAGGAATGGGCCAAAATACCAGCAACAGTGTGTGAAAACCTTGTGAAGACTTACAGAAAACGTTTGACCTGTGTCATTGCCAACAAAGGGTATATAACAAAGTATTGAGAAACTTTTGTTATTGACCAAATACTTATTTTCCACCATCATTTGCAAATAAATTCATTAAAAATCCTACAATGTGATTTTCTGGATTTTGTTTTTCTCATTTTGTCTGTCATAGTTGACGTGTACCTATGATGAAAATTACAGGCCTCTCTCATCTTTTTAAGTGGGAGAACTTGCACAATTGGTGGCTGACTAAATACTTTTTTTCCCCACTGTATATGTATCTATTGTTGGTCCTAGGATACAGCAATGAATAATGTTGAACTAACAAATACCATCAAGGGATACCTTACAATTTACAACAATGAACACCGTGTGAAACAGCTGTGAAAACCAACCTGGCATATTTTAAGATTTAAATATATAAATGTTTATCTTTTTTTGGTTCAGGTGTGTCATTCATTTATGTTAACAGATTTTTTGTACACTCGCATGGCAAACATAGACTGAAATACAGAATTCTGGTTTGTGGAATAGAGAGGAGGGTGGGTGCTGTGTGGGTGGGAGGTTCTGTCTGTCACTTGTTCTCAACAGGCAGCCAGTCTCGGAGACTGCGAAGTCCAGGCACTGCTGCTCTCTTTGTTCTGAGTGTTTGCAGTGCTAGTGTTTTTAGTTCATCTGTGTATCTCACATATTATGTGCCCAGTATGATAGAGCACCATGACAATAACAGTAGCTGTAGATTATGTAATGAAAAGTTGGAAGGTGGTTGGTAATGGAGGACATCAGGTGGATCCACGTCTGGGTGTTAGGCAGAACTCCTAGGTCCTGTAGAACAGGAGCAGAGTTAAAGGGAACCGGGTAGGAGAATGGGACACACAGGTTACAGGTAGATCAGGTATGTAAAAATACAGTTATTAAATGATTTAATTTCAATTAAATGTTCGATTAGACATGCAATAAACTCTGGGGTGGTGATGATGATCACTGGAGTCATACACCTTAACAGTACCTACCTGGCAGCGGAGGTTACTTAACGTGACCCAGTGGCTAGCCTTTAGATTTACTATCTGGACAAACCCCTGGGCCAGTGTTGGTACTGCTGACGGCATGGCGATGCCGTCCACCTCCAGTCCGACACATGCCACCTGTGAGAAAATTGTATGGATTAGTGCAGTGTTTTAAATGGGAGATATGTACTTTTCAACTGTTTTTTAAGGTATAGCCTACTTCAAGCTGGTCCCCCTCCGACTCTGAGCACAGAGAATCAGACTGATCGGAACTCACTGGCTCTGGTGGATGGGATACCTCCTCTTCACCCCCTCCCTCCCATCTGGTTTGGACAGTCGATGGTCTAAAGTAATTTGGAGAGGTAAATTGAAGAGGTACATAACGGATGGTGACCCCAGCTAGGAGCGAAAGAGCAGTGAGGTTTCCCAGGTCTTGCCTTCCTTTCGTTCTTCTTCCTAACCAAGTAATTCACCTGGATGTCGAAGCACTTGGTCCCCTTCTTGATTCTCCTCTGGTAGCTCTCCTGTTTCTCCTGCGCCTTGTCGATGTACAGTCTCACCTTGATTGATAACAGAAATAAATGCAATTATATTTCATATTATTACAAATAAATATCTTACATATCTCTTGGAGGGCCAGAAAATAAATGAACAGCGGACAATCATTTTTACCTGGTCAAAAACCTCCACATCCTCCTCAGCCCGTGCCTGAAGATGGTCCTCGAAGGCGTTCTGATCTGGTTCGACAACTTCGAGCACATCAGGTGGAGTTTCAGTGATCTGAAAGTATGTTATACAAAAATAGCAATAGACAAAAAATTTTGAAAGACTACAGTATATGCAATAATTGTATATACAATTGCGTTGTTTACCTCAGTCAACAGCTGCGGCTCCCGTCCGTACAGCAGGTGATAGGGCGAGTACTTGGTGGAGGCCTGGACGCTGCTGTTGTGTGCAAAGAGAATTACATTCAGCTTGTCCTCCCACCATTCCTGGTACCCGTCAAGGGACTCGCCCATGGCAGTCTTGAGGGTCTGGTTGGTCCGTTCATCCAAACCTGGAGGAGGGGGTAGGAAAGTAAAAATTTAAACATTGTGTGCTCTCTGATATGACATTCATTGAAATCAAATAATTTCAGTATGATACCCATCATTTTGTATGATACCCATCAAGGACAAGACTGGCGAGGTCACCTCCAATGTAAGATATTGAAATATGTCTGATTATGTACCATGGAAAAACTAAAACAAATTTTGAAAAAAACATTGGTGACAGAATATAACCTATAACATCCGTACCTTGTTCCAGAGTTCACGACCTCGGTCATTCAAGATGACCTCAGGAGAACCGTGGGTGTTGAAGATGTCCATCATTGCCTTGGAGGTGACCTCGCCAGTCTTGTCCTTGATGGGTATCATACAAAATGAAAATACATTTTTGGTTCCAATTATCCTTTTTAATGGGTTACAGAATGGAATTTTAGAGTTAAGCACGCTCTCTTCCTTTACTGACCTTAATGGGTATTGCCTCCACCCACTTGGTAAAGTAATCGGTCGCCGTCAGACACCAGCTATTGCCATTCCTGGATTTCGTGAAGGGTCCGATGAGGTCCATCCCTAACATTTAAAGTGTTAGAGAGAAGATTACTTCATTCTTACCCATATCTGTGTCATACAGTATGCTGATTTTCATATTTGTAAGGATACTAACACACACACACACACACACATTCTATCATATTGAACTCTGCTGTGGTCAAATAAAGCAACCATTACAAAACAACTTATCAGGGCAAAATATGAATTGTGACACTTTTTGATGGGCTTCAACTACAGCGCCACGGTCTCCACCCCCTCAAACTTCTGGCAGGCTAGACAGGTACCGACCTTTAAGCACAGTGACAAATTTAAACATTGTGTGCTCTCTGATATGACATTCATTGAAATCAAATAATTTCAGATATAATATAATGTGATTGATAAACAAACGGTTATTTCACTTGCCCAGCTATCCACATCCTTGACAATCCCACGCCAGAAGATGCGTAGGTTGATTTTGGCAATCATGTGCTTCACTCCCAAATGACCAGCATGCATCTCGGTCAGCACGGCCTCTTTCTCTTCATTGAAAATCAACCTCCTGTGTGGCTGGGTATCCATCCCCCGTAGGTACATGTTATTGCCTAACAAGTTGAAAGACAAGAGTTGTCGAAATACTCAAGTCTAAGTAAATTTACACTGATTTCTCTCTGTGTTCCTCTTCCTCTCTCTTTCACTCTCTTCACACCTCTCTCTCTCCCTCTCTCACTTTCATAATTTCTTTCTCACTTTCTTCCTCTCTCCCCCCTCCCCACCTATATCTGTCTTGGCTAGACAGGTGTCTGTCTAGCCAAGACACCTAGTTAAGGGCAGTTGGAATTACCATAATTGCTTACACCTATCCATTTGATTGATCACGGTTAACTTATAGCTAGATACCAGTACCTCAATATGACAGACATATAACTAAATGTATAGCTAGCAACATGTAGATGACCAACTACAGTGGCTTGTGAAAGTATTCACCCCCTTGGCATTTTTCCTATTTTGTTGCCTTACAACCTGGAATTAAAATTGATTTTGGGGGGTTTGTATTATTTGATTTACACAACATGCCTACCACTTTGAAGATGCTTATATATTTTTTGTGAAACAAACAAGAAATAAGACCAAAAAACAGAAAACTTGAGCGTGCATAACTATTTACACCCCCCAAAATCAATACTTTTGTAAAGCCACCTTTTGCAGCAATTACAGCTGCAAGTCTCTTAGGGTATGTCTCTATAAGCTTGGCACATCTAGCCACTGGGATTTTTGCCCATTCTTCAAGGCAAAACTGCTCCAGCTCCTTCAAGTTGGATGGGTTCCACTGGTGTACACCAATCTTTAAGTCATACCACAGATTCTCAATTGGATTGAGGTCTGGGCTTTGACTAGGCCATTCCAAGACATTTAAATGTTTCCCATTAAACCACTCAAGTGTTGCTTTAGCAGTATGCTTAGGGTCATTGTCCTGCTGGAAGGTGAACCTCCGTCCCAGTCTCAAATCTTTGGAAGACTGAAACAGGTTTCCCTCAAGAATTTCCCTTTATTTAGCGGCATCCATAATTTCTTCAATTCTGACCAGTTTCCCAGTCCCTGCCAATGAAAAACATCCCCACAGCATGATGCTGCCACCACCATGCTTCACTGTGGGGATGGTGTTCTCGGGGTGATGAGAGGTGTTGGGTTTGCGCCAGACATAGCGTTGTCCTTGATGGCCAAAAAGCTCAATTTTAGTCTCATCTGACCAGAGTATCTTCTTCCATATGTTTGGGGAGTCTTCCACATGCCTTTTGGAGAACACCAAACGTGTTTGCTTATTTTTTTCTTTAAGCAATTGCTTTTTTCTGGCCACTCTTCCGTAAAGCCCAGCTCTGTGGAGTGTACGGCTTAAAATGGTCCTATGGACAGATACTCCAATCTCCGCTGTGGAGCTTTGCAGCTGCTTCAGGGTTATCTTTGGTCTCTTTGTTGCCTCTGATTAATGCCCTCCTTGCCTGGTCTGTGAGTTTTGTTGAGCGGCCCTTGCTTAGTGGTATTGCAGACTCTGGGGCCTTTCAGAACAGGTGTACATATACTGAGATCATGTGACAGATCATGTGACACTTAGATTGCACACAGGTGGACTTTATTTAACTAATTATGTGATTTCTGAAGGTAATTGGTTGCACCAGATCTTATTTAGGGGCTTCATAGCAAAGTGGGTGAATACATATGCACGCACCACTTTTCCGTTATTTATTTTCTATAATTATTTGAAACAAGTAATTTTTTTCATTTCACTTCACCAATTTGGACTATTTTGTGTATGTCCATTACATGAAATCCAAATAAAAATCAATTTAAATTACAGGTTGTAAGGCAACAAAATAGGACAAACGCCAAGGGGGATGAATACTTTTGCAAGGCACTGTAGATAGATGGAAAATGGTTGTTGAAAAATGGTTGTACATAGTTAAATCCTTACAGTTATCTAATAGAAGTTAACTGCTTAACGTTACCCTGAATTGTGAATTTCTCTGCCCCCTACGAATGTTGTGCCTCTTGTCGAGATCAGTGGCGCCTTCATAGAACTTTACTTAGTTGGAAAATCTCCTAGAGGGATGCCATTGAAGTGCAAGCTACATACAAACAGAAAGCTACAATAACAGTTAGCTAGCTAGCTAATGTTAGGTAAATAAAACTGTCTTGCTAGCTAGCTAGCTGACTAGGCAGGCTGTGGTAAATAAGTACAGTAGCTAGCAATGTAAATCTAAAAACAGCTTACATTATTTCTTCCTATTTAACAATATTTTCTTATATAAAGACAGATATATGGTAAAGAAAGAGTGTTCTCTTTCCAGTCTTTTTGGTCTTCTGAAGCAGTAGGTAGTCAGCAGGTAGTCACCATCAAAAACGCTGTCCTTTGAGAGCGATTCTGAGGTAATAATTTTGCGCAGACTGAGAGAGCGCTTATGAGGTGAAATAGAACTAGAACTGCCCACATCCTCCATCCTCTGCGACCACTAAGAGGTAAAATAAAGCCAAGCAACCAGCATAGCAACGGACGCTTTAGTTCATTATGTAGGCTGGTCAGAATTTAGCAAGTTCTAGCAACAGCCCTAGTAACGGAAGCTAGAACTCATCGAATCCCATTGTGATGCAGGGTAGGACACTTTTTGGCAGGGGAGGACACTTTTTGGCAGGGGAACACTATTTGGCATGACAGCCCCCAAAAGGCTAGGGCCGGCTCTGACTGCGTGTGGGTATGGATGTAGGTACGCTGACCCGCAAGCCACTGCGGCCCCTCATGATGAGTTTTGATTTTTTGTGGCCCCCACCCCATCAAAGTTGCCCATCCTTGTTCTAAACTTAACCCTAACCGTAACCTTAGCGAGCAGTTGCTTATCAACAGATAGTTTGTTGATAGTTGAATCTAGGCTATCCAAATAAAGTGCGATGTTGCCTCCTTCCACATAGACATTGTTAGTCTCTCAGCATGGAGTGAAGGATCTGCAGTATGACAGTGTGTAAATGGAAAGTTTAGCCTAGCTGCCTCCACAGATGACTACAGGGACTGAAAAGACAGTGACAATGGGATAGGGAGTGAACGGAAAGGGAGAAAATGAACAGAGGGATGAAAATAGAAACTGATAGACGAGAGAGAAAGAAATCTCCAGTTTAAACTCCAAGCAAATGGGGTATTGTACATTCCTTTAATTAGCAGCACAATCCAAAGAACATTAGTTTTCTAAATAGTCCTCAAATACATTGTGTGGATCTCTGCCTGGGCTGATAATGAGAGTGATTTAGGATATTGACTCCCCATGAGCTGGTTTGACTCCCTCATTCTCTCTGTTTGGGAGCAATGATCCCCTGCTCATCCTATTGCAGCCATGCCAAAATCTGAGAGGCCCAAATTGAGATGTGTGTCTAGCCTCACACACCATGCGCCTCATCAGCCCCTTCCAGGCTGCCTGGGAATCGGTCTGGTCATTGTCTGCTGAGGGGAAACGTTATCTGAGG
The DNA here is from genome assembly GCF_020615455.1 of Coregonus clupeaformis. Lineage (NCBI taxonomy): Eukaryota > Metazoa > Chordata > Actinopteri > Salmoniformes > Salmonidae > Coregonus > Coregonus clupeaformis. Next base: position 9,927,450 of record NC_059203.1, read on the forward strand.
TAAAAGGATCTTCCCTGTGTGAGTGCCAAAGTAGTTAACCTGGGAGAGAGACAGGGGGAAACCACCGGCTGTTAAAAGCAAATAAAAAAAACTGTTTTGTGTGTCTGACCTCTAGTATTGAGAGGAGGTTGGAAGAGCTGACTTGTAAGACTACACTCTGAGCTTAGTGTGGGCCACAGAACTAAGGCCTAGATTCAATCAGATCAAGCGTTAACCGGCGATAGCAGACACCCGCATAGCGGATGTTTTGCCAGTGTCAGGACTGCATTTGAGCCGTCAAATCATGAAGCCACACCTGCCCCACTCGTCTTCTTTCCGTCAATGGCCTTTGTTTTCCCTAACAATGGGCATCCACCATGGTCCTTCGTCTAGCTGAGCCTGGGTGGTCCAGGCAGGTCCAAGTGGGACCCTCCTCCAATGTAGAGCTGCAGCAGTCAGTAGCCAGAAGACATGCCTCGGAGCAGGCAGCATGGGCCTTGGAACCAGGAGAGGGAGCTTCTCTGATACAATCCTCTGTAAGTTGCAGCTCATCTGGTAAGGACTGATAGGGGAGGTGGAAAGAGACGGCAGTCTGACTCAGTGGGGGATGAGATAGGTTTCTGGTCCTGGCAGACATAGTGGTTTAACGATGATGCTATTTACAGATTCATTTGACTGTGTTTGATCTGAATTGTCCTCTATGAAGATAGACTTTTAGCAATATCATTGGTTGATACCTGACTTTTTCCTTTGCCTATTCGGCTATTTTAATATGTGAATCTATTATCAAAGCTTGAGATTTTAGGTATTTGAGCGACTGTCAGCTGTCAGCCACAGAGTCAAATGGAGCATGGGCTGGATGGGATTATTTGAGCAGAAGTGGTTTTATAAAGTTAGTGAACAGCCTGTCAGAGTGATGAGGTAGATCATGGGGACTAAGTGATTTGATACTGTATCTTGTCTGGTACATAATGTCCTTCTTAGCACTTTGCTGGTATGTCTCACACTGCTGGTATGAACTGCTAAAACCAAACCAACATATTCTGTTGGCTTTCGGTTATGGCTTTCACTACACAGCAGCAGGAGTTGGTTGGGCTTGATGCGCCAGGGCAGCTTATACACGACCCAAAGCCTGTCTGGCCTCACATGGTATGAGACAGTAATCCATCACCAGGAAGACAAAAAGCTAGGGAAGAGGACTAACAAGTCAACTCCAAAATCAGAAATGGTGGACGGTTGGGCATGGGGCTAGCAACCCAATCCCGTAAACCATTGTGCTACAGAAACCGCAACAAATGACAATTCTACAACTGGATGTGAAGATCTCCCAGAGTCCCAGACTTGTATGACCGCCATCAGTGAAAGCCTACAGGAAACTGGTGATGTGAAGATGGGAGCACTGAACACCAAAAACAAACTGCACGTTGGCTTATGGAATGTTCAAACAATGTTTGCATCCAGAAAGCTGGCACAGGTTACCAACGAAATGAGGAGATACAAGCTACAGATCCTGGGAGTGAGTGAAGCCAGGTGGACTAGCTCTGGTTCCACGAGAACCAGCACTGGAGAAACAGTACTACACTCTGGATGGGAGGACGGACAACATCGTGAAGGTGTCGCCATCATCCTACAGAAAGGGGTAGAGAAAACTCTAATGGAATGGAAACCGATCAGCAGCAGAATGATAACAGCCAGACTTAATGGACAACATACCAAACTAACAATAATCAAATTTTATGCGGCCACAAATGATGCCAAAGATGAAGAAAAATACATTTTCTATAACACCCTCCAATCTGAAGTAGAGAAGACACCTGCTCAAGACCTGCTCCTCATCATCGGAGACCTGAATGACAAGAGAACAATGGGGAAGCATGGCTATGGAGAGATGAATGACAACGGTGAGAGACTGGCAACATTCTGCGTCACAAATAACCTGGTGATTGGTGGCAGCCTGTTTCCCACAAGAAAATCCACAAGCTGACTTGGTACTCACCTAATGGAAGAGACAAGATCCAGATTGACCACCTGATGATCAACGGCAAGTGGAGAAGATCACTGAGGGATGTCAAGGTGCGAAGGGGGGCAGATGTTGCCAGTAACCACCATCTTGTGACAGCCGACATCAAACTAAAGCTGAAATGTTTAAGACCACTGACAAAAGGAACAACAAGATTTGATGTTGGCATGCTAAGGGACCAAACCGTCAAGAAAACCTTTGTAATGCAAAGTATCAAGCCCTTTCAAACCACACAGAAGAAGAAGATGAGGAGGCAACTGAGGGAAATATAGACAGGAAGTGGGAGAAATTGGTTAAATCTTACAGTGAAAGCAGCAAGAAAACTATAGGACACAGAAGAAGGCAACACAAGGAATGAATCACCCCAGAAACATGGGAAATGGTCGAGGAAAATAGAAATTAGAGGAGCAGTAAAGAAAAATCAACACACAAGTAAAAAGGCTAGTAAGAAGAGACAAAAGGGCCTACCTGGAGGAGCTGGCAAGTGCAGCTGAAAAAGTAGCAGCAAGCAACCATCAATGAACAGTATACAAAATCACTAACCTAATATGTGGCAGAAAATTCAAGTAAATACTAAAATCAAAGACAAGCAAGGCAATCTCCTGACTACAGAAAATGAACAGGAAGCAAGATGGACAGAACATATCAGAGAGGTTCTCAACAGAGGACCTCCTGTGGCTCCAATTAACACACCTGAAGCTGCTCCTGAAGATTTAGACATAAACAACAAGTCACTAAAGAATGGGAAGTCTCCAGGTCCTGATAGCCTCAATGCAGAGCTGTTCAAAATCGATCCAGTATTGGCGGCAAACATACTTTTCCCACTCTTCACTGACATCTGGATGAAGGGAAAGATACCTTCAGATTGGACCAAAGGGGTCATCATACAGGCACTTAAAAAGGGCACACTATCCGATTACAACAACTGGAGGTGCATCATACTTTTATCTGTTCCCAGCAAAATCTTTTGCAAGATTATCGTACAACAGATGTCTTCAGCAGTAGACAAAGTGTTTAGGAACGAACAAGTGGGTTTTAGGGGAGGAAGGAGCTGTACAGACCACATCTTTGCCCTCAGGAACATCATTTAGCAATGTAGTGAGTGGCAATGGAAACTCTACATCAACTTTATTGACTTCCAGAAGGCTTTTGACAGCATCCACCGCGAAAGCCTATGGAAGATCTTAAGAATTTATGGATCCCCACCCATGTTGTTAACATCATAAAACAGTTCTACAGCAACTTTTCATGCACTGTGGGAACGAGCAGCATGAACTTTGCTGTGAAGTCTGGAGTTCATCAAGGTTGTGTGATGTCAGCCTTACTCTTCAACCTGGCAATAGACTGGGTCATGCGGCGAACAACAGAAGATCAGGAAGGAGGAATACAATGGACCTTGTATTTTACTCTAGAAGACCTTGACTTTGCAGATGACCTGGCTCTTTTATCACACACCAACATCTACAAGACAAAACTGACAGAGTCCAGTCCTTTGGCCAGCAAGTTGGCCTGGTTATCAACTGCAGCAAGACAAAGGTAATGCCCATCAACATCAACACAGCAAAAGCAGTCAAAATCAAGGAACAGGACCTGGAGTTAACCCGCAGTTTTACTTACCTTGGGAGCACCGCATGCCATAATGGAGGCACCATCAAAAACATCTGCACCAGAGTCAATAAAGCAAGAGCAATTTTTACAAAGTTCTGGAAATCTGGACAATATAGCACAAATACAAAACCTTACCTTGGGGGCGGCTTGTAGCTTAGTGGTTAAGAGGGTTGTGCCTGTAACCGAAAGGTCGCCGGTTCTAATCCCCGAGCAGACTAGGTGAAAAATCTGTTGATGTGCCCTTGAGCAAGGCACTTAACCCTAATTGCTCCTGTAAGTTGCTCTGGATAAGAGCATCTGCTAAATGACATAAAATAAATATACCAGAGCTGTACTGACAACTCTCCTTTATGGTTCAGAATGCTGGAAAATAACAGAAGCAGACCTGAAAAAACAAGATACCTTTCACACAATTTGTCTCTGGAGAATCATGGACATCTTCTGGCCAAACACAATATCAAACACCAACCTCCTTAGACAAACGAAGCAGGAAGCCATGGATGCCATACTCAAGAGATGCCACTGGAGCTGGATTGGACACGTACTGAGAAAGAGTACAGACTCTATCCCAAGTATAGCTGTCCATTGGACTCCAGAGAGCAGACGTGAGAGGGGGAGGCCCACGACAACGTGGCGGAGGACAATCAAGACCGAGCTTCAACAACATCAGCAGAGCTGGAGAAGATGGCCAGAGACAGACAGAATGGAGTGGCTTTGTTGCTGCCCTATGCGCCAGTCGGTGCGACAGGGATGAGTGAGTGACTTAGCACTTCACGTCATGATTCCCGGCCACTCCATACACCCACTGCACTCTAGTCACTCATATGAACATTGCCCTTTTATCAAGGAGTCACAGTGAGAGGAATGCTAAGTGAACCAATAACTAACAGCTTGGATGGACATGCTTCTCCGTCTCCCTTGTTAAAGTTAGAGAAAGAGTGAGAGAAAGGAGAGAGAGAGGGAAAGAGAGAGAGTATGTGCATGTGGTGTGTGTGTACATGTGAGAGTGAGTGAGGAAAGAGAGAGAGAGAGGGATGGAGAGGAAAATAAAGAGAGAGGGAGTATATGTGTGAGAGGAAGGGAGGGGGAGCCTTCCACAGCATCATATGGCAGGAGAGGCTGAGCTCCGACAGCTGGTGTTAGAGCACTACGACTGAGTCAGACAGAGAGGTAAAGTGAGAGAAGGAAAGAGAGAAGCGAAAGACCACTCTGTGAAGCAAGGAAGTAAAAGGGGGAGGGAGAAACTAAGAGCAGGTGAGAGACGGAGAGAGCGAGAAGGAGAGAAATAGGTGTCTCCAGCACTTTCCATCAGCGGTCTCCTGGCTAGGTTCTGCTGCATAGAGCAGTGCTGATCTTCCACTGATGTCTTCATCCCATGCTGGACCCTGCCTCTGTACTCTGCACTCTGCTCGCTCTGCTCACGCCCTGATGCCTAGAGTAAGTAACTCTGCTTTCATTGTGCATTAGCTGCTGCAGTTGATTTGATTGCCTCCTGTCTGTTTGTGTTCTGGCTGGCTGGACTGGCTGGTTAAGCTCCGGTAACTATAATGTGTGTGTGTGTGGCTAGATGACCAGTGGAGTGGGGCAGTGAGAGAGGACGACAGAACCATTAACTCTAGCTATTGTTAGCTATAAGAAGGCAGGGGATTACTGAGCATGTTGGTGTAGTAGAGTGGTTGTATACATGATAACAATCCAGGAATCTGATAGTGCTTGGATTCATGGTTTTATGTCTGTAGGCTACGTTTGCAATCCTGATGAGATAACAATTTGTGTCAGAGACACATTCAATACTTTTGGATGTAAATGTTTATATTCTCACTGTCTTGATTATGCTTTTACTATTATGCTTTGATACCTTATTCATTAAGTACATGTTGGTATGATACTTTATAATATAAGCACTCCTCAACAGACTTGATTTTGCTGCTGAAGTTAATCACTAGATCAAATTGAATTTTTACTGCATCTTGAACCATGGTATCCATCTCTTGGTTGCACCAATAATCAGTGAATATTTGCCCTCCACATTGCAGGCTTATCAATGTATTTATACAGTATGACTGGTATGGATTATACCCAACTGGGAACATTGGACTGAGGATATTGAGCCATTGTCTTGGCGCAAACATGTTCTCGCTCGCTTTCTTTTCCTGCTCTCTCTCTCTCTTTCTCTCTCTCTCACTCTCCCGCTCTCTCTCTATCGTCTTTCTCTTTCACTCTGTCAAGAGGTGAGGTGTATGTGGGGTGGAAGTCAGGCGCAGGACACCGAGGCTCAGTCCAACAGAGTTTACTCAAATAATCCAACAAGGAAACGGTAAACAAACTGCCTCGAAAAACACAGAGGCGAGCATTACGCACAATGCGTAAAACACTAAAACAGAAAACAAGAAACGAAACACGCAGCACTACGACAGGCGAACAACAACACACAATCCTACTAAGCAAACAGACAGAACTTATAGGACAGGTGATCAATAAACAATTGGACACAGGTGTGACAGACAGACAAAAGCAATCACACACAGAACAAAGATCGGTGGCAGCTAGTACTCCGGGGACGGCGACCGCCGACGCCTGCTCGTACAAGGAGGAGGAGCAGCCTCGGCAGAATCCGTGACACACTCTTTCGCTGCAGCTCAGGGACTAGAGAAATGAATGTCGTTCCATTTTGTTGCAATACATGCAAACCTGTCCAGTTCATTTGTATTTCCAGGTGTACCCTAATTTGCATTTTCTTATCAGAGCCCATGACCCAGCAGTACTGTGAGGAGGAAGGCTGTCCAGGTTTAAAATGCTCTCCCTGACTGGAAGTTTCCACGGTCGGTGTGGGACACACAAACAAACACGCACACATAGAATTCATGGTAGTGGCATCTTAATCAGTTGTGATTGAAGGTTGGTGACCTCTTGTCCTCTTTGGACAGCTGTATTATATAATGGTTGCATAACTCTCATTCTCTGATTCAGTTTCCCAGATTAGCCCTGCACCAGGAAATTCCCTCTGTCTGCCAATCACTCCTCCGTTAGAGTATTTTAACTGAGGCACGCATGGATGACCACCAGCACCAATCACCTGTTTCACACTGTTTTCTGTCAGTTAGGCCAGTGTCACTATTAAATAAAAATAGTTTTTACATTGTTATATTAGATTACTGTACTAGACTGTACTGTACTATATTAGTAGTACTAACTCGAGGTGCACAAAACCATTGATCTGGACTTGGTGTTTCAGTGTATTTTTTAGAACATTCATAGTATGGTAGGTGTCCCGGTACTGTCACGAATTCAGCGGAGGCTGCCCCTCCTCCTTGCTCGGGCAGGTTTCGGCGTTCGTCGTCACCGGCTTACTAGCCACTACCGCTCCATTTATCATCACTCCATTTGTCTTGTCTTGTTTTGTCAATCACACACACCTGGTACTCATTCCCTCAATAGTCTGTGTATAAGTGTTCCCTCTGTCCCTTGTCCTTTGTGAGTGATTGTTCATTGTGAGAGTGAGTAGCTCGGTTGAGCTACTCTTTCCTTGTATGTAGCCAAGGTGGATTTTTCCCTTGTGCTAGTTTCGTTTTGACGCTTGCTGCGCTTTATTCATGTACACTGAATAAACTCTGGATTTCTGTGTTTTACCTCCTGCGCCTGACTCCGTCATTCACACCTCATCACAGGTAATTGGTATTGTGATGTGACACATATAGGATAGTATTGATGCTGTCATCAGTCACACTGTGAGACCATCATCTCTTATCTCTGTCAAACTCACCCTCCGTTAAAATTCACCCTTAGTGAGATGATGATACACTCCCTGTATGTGTGCGTTGTTAGGTGGCTTTTAAGCTGCGATTGACAGGCACGCACACGCACGCACACACACATTCTGCTCCTGTGGTCAGAGCCATTAAGCAGGCTTTGTGTGTTCCTGGGGTGAGGTGACAGGTTTCAGGCTGATCCCTCTAATCGCTCCGTACCTGTAGTGACTCCCTGTGTATTAGTGTCTGGGCCTTACCCAGCCGCTATCTAAACCAGACTAATACCTGATGCCAACGTGTTGTGCTGTTGTTGGTTGGCATAAGCACAGCAAGGCCCTGCTTTTTAATGGGACGGTATTATGACGGGCATGCTTTGGTTTAGAAAAGCATTTGACATGAGCTCTCCGACGTCTTTCTACTGTGTTTTCATATTGAATATATTAAATAATTCTAGTAAAGGAGCGTTTCTGTCTAGGCCTGCCTAGTGAGACATAGAAACTGACAACCACTTTCAGCATCTCTGAAAATACTATAGAGCCAAAATGAAAGAAGCAAGCAAACAAAGAGCATCATTACCGCCGTAATAGGGTCAACCTACAGTTGAAGTCAGAAGTTTACATACACTTAGGTTGGAGTCATTAAAACTCGTTTTTCAACCACTCCACTAATTTCTTGTTAACAAACTATAGTTTTGGCAAGTCAGTTAGGACATCTACTTTGTGCATGACACAAGTCATTTTTCCAACAATTGTTTATGGACAGATTATTTCACTGTATCACAATTTCAGTAGGTCAGAAGTAAGTTGACTGTGCCTTTAAACAGCTTGGGAAATTCCAGAACATAATGTCATGGCTTTAGAAGCTTCTGATTGGCTAATTGACATCATTTGAGTCAATTGGAGGTGTACCTGTGGATGTTTTTCAAGGCCTACCTTCAAACTCTGTGCCTCTTTGCTTGATATCATGGGGAAATCAAAAGAAATCAGCCAAGACCTCAGAAAAAAATGTGTAGACCTCCACAAGTCTGGTTCATCCTTGGGAGCAATTTCCAAACGCCTGAAGGTACCACGTTCATCTGTACAAACAATAGTACGCAAGTATAAACACCATGGGACCACGCAGCCGTCATACCGCTCAGGAAGGAGACGCGTTCTGTCTCCTAGAGATGTACGTACTTTGGTGCGAAAAGTGCAAATCAATCCCAGAACAGCAAAGGACCTTGTGAAGATGCTGGAGGAAACAGGTACAAATGTATCTATATCCACAGTAAAACGAGTCCTATATCGACATAACCTGAAAGGCCGCTCAGTAAGAAAGAAGCCACTGCTCCCAAACCGCCATAAAAAAGCCAGACTACGGTTTGCAACTACACATGGGGACAAAGATCGTACTTTTTGGAGAAATGTCCTCTGGTCTGATGAAACAAAATTACCATCGTTATGTTTGGAGGAAAAAGGTGGACGCTTGCAAGCCGAAGAACACCATCCCAACCGTGAAGCACGGGGGTGGCAGCATCATGCTGTGGGGGTGCTTTGCTGCAGGAGGGACTGGTGCACTTCACAAAATAGATGGCATCATGAGGAAGGAAAATGATGTGGATATATTGAAGCAACATGTCAAGACAGCAGTCAGGAAGTTAAAGCTTGGTCGCAAATGGGTCTTCCAAATGGACAATGACCCCAAGCATACTTCCAAAATTGTGGCAAAATGGCTTAAGGACAACAAAGTCAAGGTATTGGAGTGGCCATCACAAAGCCCTGACCTCAATCCTATAGACAATGTGTGGGCAGAACTGAAAATGCGTGTGTGAGCAAGGAGGCCTACAAACCTGACTCAGTTACACCAGCTTTGTCAGGAGGAATGGGCCAAAATTCACCTAACTTATTGTGGGAAGCTTGTGGAAGGCTACCCGAAATGTTTGACCCAAGTTAAACAATTTAAAGGCAATGTTACCAAATACTAATTGAGTGTATGTAAACTTCTGACCCACTGAGAATGTGATGAAAGAAATAAATCATTCTCTCTGCAATTATTCTGACATTTCACATTCTTTATATAAAGTGGTGATCCTAACTGACCTAAGACAGGGCATTTCTACTAGGATTAAATGTCAGGAATTGTGAAAAACTGAGTTTAAATGTATTTGGCTAAGGTGTATGTAAACTTCTGACTTCAACTGTATGTTATAAGAACTACTGTTCTTCCATAAAATCTCTTGGATGTCCTCTGTTTACACATTTACATAGGACAATGTGAATCACCAATGCATTCTACACATGTTCACTTCTGGCAAGTTTCTTCACTGCCCCCTAATTTTGGCAACGAATGAAATGGCCTAGACATTAGTAGATCATATTCTGGCCCAAAAAGATCAGACTACAGCAAGTATGATCATCAATCATTATCTAATGCATCATTTACACTACATAGGCTGTAGGTTACCTGTTGTTAATCAGTAGCCTACAGTTTGTCTGACTGAAAATGATTTATCCATCGCGCCCATGTTGGACAGAGGTGTGAATGGTATCAAGGAAAGACGTAAAGGAAAGGGTTGCATTGTATAAGTAAGTAGCCTTGCACAAGCCTTAGCTTGTGCGAGCCGGAACGGCTCATAGGATCAACTCCTGTTTCTGTAGCGTGAGGCAGCTTGATGTACAAGTACACCCCCTGGACAGGACACGAGTCTATCGCATTGCCTCACCGCCAATCTATCTTCTTAATGCTGAGTGCCAAGCAGTGACACACCAGGTCCCATTTTTGACAGTATGACTCGGCCTACTCAGAACGGCAGCTATATCAGAATGTATCTAGCAAACACTTTGCATGAAAAGCAGTTCATTTAGTAAGCCAATCAAAAAGATTATGCATTGAAATCTACCTAGGTCGCACCTAACCTTCTGATCTTTGCAGCAGCTTGCTCTCACATCGTCTTGGCACAACACAGACAGCTGTACCACAGATTATCCATTATATTGACCAGATACTCAAGTGGCCACTTATACAATTAAAATAGCAAGGTAGTCGGGAAGAAGCAAGATCAGGTGGGACCATTCTAGCCAATGAGAGGGCAGATACGCATGTGAACAAGAGGAACAACTCCGATATAATGTGTTTTTTCTCAAAGTTGCCGGGATGTCACGTGTCCTACGTATATCAGTACACTCGTAACAACCTAAGCATTACGAAACTTCTATTAGATCAAATAAGCCTCACGTAGCATACACATTTTTGTTGACCAAATTTGACACGCCCTCATTGACCTCCATACAAAAAGTATTCGCTTGATGAGTGAAAAAAAAAAAAAAAAGCCACTTGCTGGAGAAGAAGATTTTGCCCACAGTTATCCCTCTTGCTTTGCCTATCCTCTCTGGCTGTACACATCCCATCTTGCATATTTCCCTCTTCTTGATTCCTAGACAAGACCAAGCTAATGTTAGCCATTCTAGCCAAGAAAAGCTAGTTAGCTAGTTACTTGAGTAGAGACTTCAGCCACAGTTTCTAAATCAGCTATAACTAGCTAGATACCAAAAAATATATCTACAGTAGTTTAATAGCTAGCTAGCTAGCAAAATAACATGAATGTGTGACACTCTGGCTCCATGGACTTTGATTATTGAGCCAGGGTTGTTCATTTTCTTTTGGGTGTATTTCTATGTTGGTTTCTAGGTGTTCATTTCTATGTTGTGGTGGTTCTTGATTGTTCATGTGACTCCCAATCGGAGGTAACGAGTGACAGCTGTCGGCTCGTTATCTCTGATTGGGAGCCATATTTAAACTGTTTGTGTTCTCATGAGGGTTGTGGGTTTTTGTTCCGTGTTCAGTCGTGTACTGTTGGACTTCACGTTTCGTCAGTGTTTATTGTTTTGGTTAGTGTACTTTATCTTAATAAAGTCATGTTCACTCAACGCGCTGCGCTTTGGTCTACTCATTCGTCAGACGACCGTGACAGAAAAACCCACCATAGAAGGACCAAGCAGCGTGTCCAGGAGCAAGACAGCTGGACATGGGAGGAAGCGCCTGGTAAGGAGATCGAGAGGCTGGCGATGGCCCAGGTGGGCAAATCGTGGTCCTGGGAGGACATGCTCGGGGGCAAGGGACCTTGGGGGAAGATCAAGGCCCTGGCGAGAGAGGAGCAACGGCGTCAGCAGGGCCATCATCGTTGGAAGGACGAGAGGCAACCCCAAAAAGTTTTTGGGGGGGGGCACATGGCTTGGGCGGCTGGGCAGCAGGAGGCTGCTACAGGGAGACGTGGAGAGAAGGCTATCGGATTACGGGAGCCATTGGCGAGTAGAGGGAGGGAAGTTGTTGTGGCACGGCGTGAGAGACTGAAGTGTGTTACCAGTCCGGTCCGGCCCGTTCCTGATCCCCAGTTAAGGCCAGTGGTGTGTGTTCCCGGTACGGACCGGCCTGTTCCTACTCCACGCACCAGGTCCACGATGTGCGTCGCCAGCCCAGCTCTGCCTGTTCCTGCTCCACGCACCAGGGATATGGTGCGCTTCGCCAGCCCGGCCCGGCCTGTTCCGGCCACTCGCACCAGGGATACGGTGCGCGTCGCCAGCCCAGCCCGGCCTGTTCCTGCTCCACGCACCAGGGATATGGTGCGCTTCGCCAGCCCGGCCCGGCCTGTTCCGGCCACTCGCACCAGGGGATACGGTGCGCGTCGCCAGCCCAGCCCGGCCTGTTCCTGCTCCACGCACCAGGGATACGGTGCGCTCGCCAGCCCGGCCCGGCCTGTTCCGGCCACTCGCACCAGGGATACGGTGCGCGTCGCCAGCCCAGCCCGGCCTGTTCCTGCTCCACGCACCATAAAAGCCCTGAGATGCGTGTCCTCAGCCTGGGACCACCAGTTCCGGCACCACGCATCAGGCCTACGGTGCGTCCCCAGGGCCCAGCATGCCCTGTTCCTTCTCCCCGCACTAGCCCTGAGATGCGTGTCCTCAGCCCGGTACCTCCAGTTCCGGCACCACGCACCAGGCCTACGGTGCGCCTCAGACGGCCAGAATCTGCCGTCTGCCCAACGGGGCCTGAACTGCCCGTTGCCCAACGGCGCCTGAACTGCCCGTCTGCCCAACGGTGCCTGAACTGCCCGTCTGCCCAACGGCGCTTGAACTACCCGTCTGCCCCTACGGCGCTAAAGCCGCCCGTCTGTACTGAGCCTGCAAAGCCGCCCGTCTGCCATGAGCCTTCAGAGCCGTCCGCCAGATCGGAGCCGCTAGAGCCTTCCGCCAGACAGGAGCCGCTAGAGCCTTCCGCCAGACAGGATCAGCCAGAGCCGTCTGCCAGACAGGATCAGCCAGAGCCTTCCGCCAGACAGGATCAGCCAGAGCCTTCCGCCAGACAGGATCAGCCAGAGCCTTCCGCCAGCTATGAGCAGCCAGATCCGTCAGCCAGCCATGAGCAGCCAGAGCCTTCCGCCAGCCATGAGCAGCCAGATCCGTCAGCCAGCCATGAGCAGCCAGATCCGTCAGCCAGCCATGAGCAGCCAGATCCGTCAGCCAGCCATGAGCTGTCCAGCCAGGATCCGCCAGAGCTGTCCAGCCAGGATCCGCCAGAGCCGTCCAGCCAGGATCCGCCAGAGCCGTCCAGCCAGGATCCGCCAGAGCCGTCCAGCCAGGATTCGCCAGAGCCGTCCAGCCAGGATCCGCCAGAGCCGTCCAGCCAGGATCCGCCAGAGCCGTCCAGCCAGGATCCGCCAGCCAGCCAGGATCTGCCAGAGCCAGCCAGCCAGGATCCGCCATTTAGTCTGGTGCTGCCCCTTAGTCTGGTGCTGCCCCTTAGTCTGGTGCTGCCCCTTCTCCTGGTGCTGCCCCTTATCCTGGTGCTGCCCCTTAGTCCGGTGCTGCCCCTTAGTCCGGTGCTGCCCCTTAGTCTGGTGCTGCCCCTTAGTCTGGTGCTGCCCCTTAGTCTGGTGCTGCCCCTTATCCTGGTGCTGCCCCTTCTCCTGGTGCTGCCCCTTAGCCCGGTGCTGCCCCTTAGTCCGGTGCTGCCCCTTAGCCCGGTGCTGCCCCTTAGCCCGGTGCTGCCCCTTAGTCCGGTGCTGCCCCTGAGTCCGGTGATGCCTCTTAGTCCAGTGCTGCCCCTTAATCCTGTGGGGTTTAGTTGGGGGGTGGTCATTTGGAGGAGGCTACGTAAGCGGGTAGTGACTATGGTGGGGTGGGGACCACGACCAGTGCCAGAGCCGCCACCATGGACAGACGCCCACCCAGACCCTCCCCTAGACTGTATGCTGGTGCGCCCGGAGTTCGCACCTTTAGGGGGGGTACTGTGACACTCTGGCTCCATGGACTTTGATTATTGAGCCAGGGTTGTTCATTTTCTTTTGGGTGTATTTCTATGTTGGTTTCTAGGTGTTCATTTCTATGTTGTGGTGGTTCTTGATTGTTCATGTGACTCCCAATCGGAGGTAACGAGTGACAGCTGTCGGCTCGTTATCTCTGATTGGGAGCCATATTTAAACTGTTTGTGTTCTCATGAGGGTTGTGGGTTTTTGTTCCATGTACAGTCATTTGTCACTGTGGACTTCACTATCGTCATTCGTTTATTTGTTTTCGTGGTTGCTTTGATTAAATAAAGTCATCATGTTCACTCAACGCGCTGCGTATTGGTCCGCTTCCTCAGACGATCGTGACAGAATGGCTAAAGCTAATTCACTAGCTAGCTAACATTCGCTAACTAATGGATTTGAGCTGTCCAATTAATTAATTCACTCACGTGTTATTGATGTGTTCAATAACATTAGCTAAATAGTAATTACATCTTCAAACCTGACATCACATTTTGATAATATGCACCGAGTGTAGAACAACTTTGCGACAGACAAGTAGATAGCTAGTTTCCAGTGTTACAGGAAGTAGGCGGACTGGCTAATCGGAATGTGGAAGTGCTGCCAAAAGTGGGCGTAGCTAAAGGCTATAGAGTAGATTGAGAAATGTATTCATACACCTCTGCTCCAGTTCAACAGTGTATTGTCAGTGATGTTCAGTGGTGTGCACTGAGGGATGCAGCAGGGTTAATGGGCAGGGAACCCTTCAGAGTAGAGCTGCAATTTGCAGATAAAGTATTTCTGAGAAACAAGACCACTTTGTAAATAGGCTTGTTGAACCTCCAAACCACCCCCTGTGCCATGTGATGGAAATGTGTGTGTGTCTGTGTGTGCATGCGTGTGTGTGTGTGTGCATACGGGGCGTGTTCATGCATACGACCGTATGTGCTGTGAGTGTGTGTGTGTGGGGGGGGGATTTACATATTAGCTAGTTTACATACCTTCCCATGCCAACCAGAGATGGGTTGTTGTGACAATCCTTACTCCTTAACCCTTTAACCCTATAATTCTCAACTGGCTGGTAGAGCATGTTTTGACAATGGATTTAGAAGTGGATATGAAAAACATCTTCACTTGAACTTGATTGGTCAACTCCCCCAGCACTCCTGCATCAATTTACACTGCTCAAAAAAATAAAGGGAACACTTAAACAACACAATGTAACTCCAAGTCAATCACACTTCTGTGAAATCAAACTGTCCACTTAGGAAGCAACACTGATTGACAATACATTTCACATGCTGTTGTGCAAATGGAATAGACAACAGGTGGAAATTATAGGCAATTAGCAAGACACCCCCAATAAAGGACTGGTTTTGCAGTTGGTGACCACAGACCACTTCTCAGTTCCTATGCTTCCTGGCTGATGTTTTGGTCACTTTTGAATGCTGGCGGTGCTTTCACTCTAGTGGTAGCATGAGACGGAGTCTACAACCCACACAAGTGGCTCAGATAGTGCAGCTCATCCAGGATGGCACATCAATGCGAGCTGTGGCAAGAAGGTTTGCTGTGTCTGTCAGCGTAGTGTCCAGCGCATGGAGGCGCTACCAGGAGACAGGCCAGTACATCAGGAGACGTGGAGGAGGCCGTAGGAGGGCAACAACCCAGCAGCAGGACTGCTACCTCCGCCTTTGTGCAAGGAGGAGCAGGAGGAGCACTGCCAGAGCCCTGCAAAATGACCTCTAGCAGGCCACAAATGTGCATGTGTCTGCTCAAACGGTCAGAAACAGACTCCATGAGGGTGGTATGAGGGCCCGACGTCCACAGGTGGGGGGTTGTGCTTACAGCCCAACACCGTGCAGGACGTTTGGCATTTGCCAGAGAACACCAAGATTGGCAAATTCGCCACTGGCGCCCTGTGCTCTTCACAGATGAAAGCAGGTTCACACTGAGCACGTGACAGACGTGACAGAGTCTGGAGACGCCGTGGAGAACGTTCTGCTGCCTGCAACATCCTCCAGCATGACCGGTTTGGCGGTGGGTCAGTCATGGTGTGGGGTGGCATTTCTTTGGGGGGCCGCACAGCCCTCCATGTGCTCGTCAGAGGTAGCCTGACTGCCATTAGGTACCGAGATGAGATCCTCAGACCCCTTGTGAGACCATATGCTGGTGCGGTTGGCCCTGGGTTCCTCCTAATGCAAGACATTGCTAGACCTCATGTGGCTGGAGTGTGTCAGCAGTTCCTGCAAGAGGAAGGCATTGATGCTATGGACTGGCCCGCCCGTTCCCCAGACCTGAATCCAATTGAGCACATCTGGGACATCATGTCTCGCTCCATCCAGGTCTGGGAGGAGATCCCTCAGGAGACCATCCGCCACCTCATCAGGAGCATGCCCAGGCATTGTAGGGAGGTCATACAGGCACATGGAGGCCACACACACTACCAAGCCTCATTTTGACTTGTTTTAAGGACATTACATCAAAGTTGGATCAGCCTGTAGTGTGGTTTTACACTTTAATTTTGAGGGTGACTCCAAATCCAGACCTCCATGGGTTGATACATTTGATTTCCATTGATAATTTCTGTGTGATTTTGTTGTCAGCTGTCATGAGCCCTCTCACTCCACCGGGTTACCACCTTAATTTGCTTCCACTCTGCTCACCTCCCTCTCTCTACTCAGCCTAACTAGCTCCACCTGTCCCTGCTCTGCTCGGCTCTAATTACTCTGCCAGCTGCGCTGCATTACCCACTAACCTCTCCCAGTATTTAAGGCCCTGTCTTTCAGCTCTCCGGTGTCAGATCGTCTGCAAAGCTCACACCCGGAACCTGTTTGCTCGCGCTTCTGGCTCACCCTGGTTTTGTGACCCCGGACCTGCCTGTTTTTTGGATACTCTTCTGCCTCAGGAGATCCAGACCTGCTTCTGCCATTACGACTCCTGACTACTCTTCAATCCCGGTAACTCTGACCAGCCTTCTGCCTTGCTACTACGTATTTTGGATTTCCCTTGAACTGTACTGCTGCCTGGTTTCATTCCGCCCTGTTGTGTCTGTGTCTTCCCCCAGGACTTCTGGACCACCCACCACCGGCTTCATAGGACGCATCGCTGCCACTGGGGGGGCACAGACCCAGCGCATTGGACGGGATCCCTGTTACCCCTGGAGCCTTCATTCACTCCCTACTTCCCTTTTCCCTTAAGTTTAATAAACTTTCTGGTGTGACGCAATTGTGGTCCTCTGGTCGTCTGTCTGAACCGTGACAGTACGATCTGACCATTATGGACTCAGCGCACACTTTCCCGACATGGAAACCGATGAGCATGAGCAGCAGTTCCAGCAGCAGCAACAACAACTTCGCCATGATCATTCAACTCCTCACCAACCTTACCCCAGCCAGTCTGCCCACCAGCCCAGCCCCCGAGTTACCTGCCCCGGTCATTGCAGCCGCTGCTCCGGAACCCAAGATTGGAAACCCCGAGCGGTTCAACGGCGATTCAACCCAGGTCCGGCCATTCCTGACTAGCTGCCGACTTCAGTTCTCCTTGCAGCCAAGGACCTTCGCCACGGAGGGGGCTAAAGTTGGGTATGCCATCACTCACCTGACGGGCCGAGCTCGACTCTGGGGAACAGCAGAGTTCGAACGTCAAACCCCCGCATGTGCAACCTTCGACCTGTTTGCTGAGGAGATGCTGAAGGTGTTTGACCTGGATTCACCCACCGCAGAGGCGTCTCGTGAACTGTTCAGTATTCGACAAGGCAGACGTACAGTCGCAGACCATTCCATCGACTTCCGAACCCTGGCTAGACGAAGTTCTTGGAACACACCATCGTTGGTGGGACGCGTTCTTCCATAGTTTGGCTGACTATATCAAGGACGAGTTGGTCTCCCATGAACTGCCTTCCACTCTTGATGAAGCCATCGCACTGACTGTCAGGATCGACAGAAGGATACAGACCCGTCGTCGTGAGAGGGGGCGCCAAGGTCCACCTACTACCGGCATTCGGAGAGATCCGACTGGGCTCCTGTCATCTACTGCCACTCACCCAGGTCAGCTTGATCAGTCTGAGCCTATGGAGATTGGGCGAGCCTCCCTCACTCCTGCAGAGCGCCAGCGCCGCTTCACCTCAAACCTCTGCCTCTATTGTGGAGGTGATGGACATCGTGTGGTAACCTGCCCTTTAAAGGGCCGAAGCTCACCGGGCGTAGGGGGAGTCCGGTTGAGTTCAATGACCATCCAGTCCTCCGACCGCAAACCCCTGCTGCAAGTTCACCTCCGCCTCTCTGACTCAACTCACACCCTGGCTGCTCTGGTGGATTCTGGCGCCGAAGCCAACATAATGGACATCAAGCTGGCACGCCAACTGGGACTGGAGAACCTCCGTTTGACACCTCCTATTCCTGCCCGGGCACTGGACGGACACTTACTCGGATCGGTCACTCATGTCACGGCCCCGGTCTCGATGGGTCTGTCCGGAAACCATCAAGAAACTATCCAGTTTCACCTGCTCCCCTCTCCAGGCCAACCCCTCATCCTGGGTTACCCATGGCTCCGCCGGCACAACCCTCAGCTCGACTGGGTGACCGGGGTGATCAGGGAGTGGGGAGAGGACTGCCACCGAACCTGCCTGCTTGCTGCCGCACTACCCCCTCGGCCAGTACCTACTAACTCCGCTCCTGACCTCTCCAATGTCCCAGAATGCTACCATGGTCTCAGAGAGGTGTTTAACAAAGCAAGAGCCACATCTCTGCCCCCTCACCGACCGTACGACTGTGCCATCGACCTCCTCCCTGGAACAGCTCCTCCAAGGGGTCGTCTTTATTCGTTGTCTGCTCCTGAAAGAAAGTCCATGGAGGACTACATCAATGGCTCTCTGTCCGCAGGATTAATCCGTTCATCTTCATCTCCTGCTGGTGCTGGCTTCTTCTTTGTGGGGAAGAAGGACGGATCTCTTCGCCCCTGCATCGACTACAGGGGACTCAACGACATCACAGTGAAAAACCGTTACCCTCTGCCTCTGCTCACCTCTGCTTTTGAGTTGCTCCAGGGAGCCACTGTTTTTACCAAGTTGGATCTCAGAAACGCTTACCACCTAGTGCGGATCCGGGAGGGAGATGAATGGAAAACCGCATTCAATACACCAACAGGCCACTACGAGTATCTGGTTATGCCTTTTGGCCTCACCAATGCTCCTGCTGTGTTCCAGGCTCTAGTGAATGATGTACTGCGGGACATGTTAAACAAGTTTGTCTTCGTTTACCTGGATGACATCTTAATTTACTCCAGAAACCTGTCTGAACACACCCGCCATGTCCAGCAAGTCCTTCATCGTCTTCTGGAGAATTCCCTCTACGCCAAGGCAGAGAAATGTGAGTTTCACGTCAAGACAGTGGCCTTCCTGGGGTACATAGTGGCAGAAGGAAGTATCCAAATGGATCCTGCCAAAGTATCAGCAGTCACTTCATGGCCAGTTCCGGAGAACAGAAAGAAGCTGCAACAGTTTCTGGGGTTTGCTAACTTCTATAGGAAGTTTATCCGGAACTACAGTACCGTTGCTGCCCCTCTCACTGCTCTAACCAGCACCAAGCAACCCTTCACCTGGACCCCAGCAGCCGACAAAGCCTTCAGTACCCTCAAGGTGAGGTTCACCTCCGCTCCCATCCTCCAGATGCCTGATGTGGACCGGCAATTCATTGTGGAGGTGGACGCCTCGGATGTGGGAGTTGGTGCTGTGATTTCTCAGTGGGCTGCGGAGGATAGGAAGCTCCATCCCTGTGCCTTTTTCTCACGTCGGTTGTCCCCCCTCTGAGTGCAATTACGACATAGGGAACCGTGAGCTGCTGGCTGTGAAACTTGCCTTGGAGGAGTGGCGTCACTGGCTGGAGGGGTCCACCATTCCATTTCTCGTTTGGACCGATCATAAGAACTTGGAGTACATCCGCACGGCCAAACGGTTGAACTCCAGGCAGTCCCGCTGGGCCCTGTTCTTCACCAGGTTTAATTTCACTCTGTCATACCGGCCTGGATCACGCAACACCAAGCCAGACGCCCTCTCCCGTCAATTCCAGAAGGATGACACCCCCTCCAAGGACCCTGTGTCGATTCTGCCAAGTCCCTGCATCGTTGCAGCTCTGACCTGGGCTGTTGAGGAACAGGTGCTGGAGGCTCTCCGTAACCAGCCAGGTCCCAGCACTTGCCCAGCTGACCGCCTTTTTGTCCCCGAAGACCTGAGGTCCCAGGTCATTCAGT
The DNA here is from genome assembly GCF_020615455.1 of Coregonus clupeaformis. Taxonomy (NCBI): domain Eukaryota; kingdom Metazoa; phylum Chordata; class Actinopteri; order Salmoniformes; family Salmonidae; genus Coregonus; species Coregonus clupeaformis. Next base: position 9,947,314 of record NC_059203.1, read on the forward strand.
GGGGACATGACTCCCCGCCTAGCTTGTCACCCTGGCTCCACCCGCACTTACAACCTGCTCGCCCAGAGGTTCTGGTGGCCCTCTCTGAGGAAGGATGTACGGGAATTCGTCCAAGCCTGCCCCATCTGCAACCAACACAAGTCGTCCTGCCAGCCCCCAGCCGGATTGCTGCAGCCCCTGCCTGTGCCCAGACGTCCCTGGTCTCACATCGCCCTTGACTTTGTCACGGGGCTGCCCCCTTCAAGTGGCATGACCGTCATTCTCACCATCGTTGACCGTTTCAGCAAGATGGCACACTTCATTCCCCTCCCCAAGCTCCCAACCGCCAAGGAGACCGCCCAGGTGGTCCTGGAACACGTCTTCCGGATCCACGGACTGCCAAGGGATGTTGTTTCTGACCGTGGTCCACAATTCTCCTCCGCTTTTTGGAAGGAGTTCTGTCACCTGCTGGGAGCCACAGTCAGTCTGACTTCCGGATTCCATCCCCAATCCAATGGGCAGTCAGAGCGGGCTAATCAGGAGCTCGAGAAGGCACTGCGATGCATGACTTCACGCAACCCCCACTCCTGGTCGCAGCAATTGACATGGGTGGAGTACGCACACAATTCTCTGACCTGCTCTGCCATCGGTATGTCCCCTTTCCAATGTGTTTATGGATACCAGCCTCCTCTATTTGCCAGCCAGGAGGAGGAGGTTACTTGCCCATCTGCACTTGCTTTTGCCCGTCGATGTCGCCGCACCTGGTCACAAGCCCGAGCCACACTCCTCAGGTCCGTTGCCAGCTACACTACCGGGGCCAACCGTCGGAGAATTCCTGCTCCCACCTACCATGTTGGTCAAAGGGTGTGGTTGTCATCGAAGAACCTGCCACTCAGGGTGGAGTCGCAGAAGCTGGCACCTCGGTTCATTGGCCCATTCCCTATCATAAGAGTGATTAGCCCAACTGCTGTCCGGCTCCAACTGCCTAATTCCCTGAGGGTGCACCCCACTTTCCATGTGTCTAAGATTAAGCCCATCCATGAGAGTCCGCTGGTCCCTGCTGCGCCTGGTCCTCCTCCTCCACGGCTCGTCGATGGTGGTCTGGTTTACACCGTCCGCCGCCTGCTTCGGTCCAGACGGAGGGGTAGGGGTCTCCAGTACCTCATTGACTGGGAGGGCTATGGACCTGAGGAAAGGACCTGGGTGCCAGCTAGTCGGATTGTGGATAGGACTCTCATCACCGCTTTCCACCAACGGCATCCTGATCAACCTGCAATCCGTGGGGCCGCCCCAGAGGGGTCCCTAACCGTCCGGCCCGCTCGGCTTCCTGTCCTGTGCCTGATCCTGTCTCGGGACCTGTCCCATCTCCCGACCACGGCCCTCCGGCTTCCTCCGAGGATGAGGACGTTCACTCGGACCGTTCGGAGGAGTTCTAGCCCTCCTCCGGCTCCCCTCCTCCCGCCCGGCGTGGTGTTGCTCTTGGGACTTCTGGGGCCGTCCCTTGGGGGGGTTCTGTCATGAGCCCTCTCACTCCACCGGGTTACCACCTTAATTTGCTTCCACTCTGCTCACCTCCCTCTCTCTACTCAGCCTAACTAGCTCCACCTGTCCCTGCTCTGCTCGGCTCTAATTACTCTGCCAGCTGCGCTGCATTACCCACTAACCTCTCCCAGTATTTAAGGCCCTGTCTTTCAGCTCTCCGGTGTCAGATCGTCTGCAAAGCTCACACCCGGAACCTGTTTGCTCGCGCTTCTGGCTCACCCTGGTTTTGTGACCCCGGACCTGCCTGTTTTTGGATACTCTTCTGCCTCAGGAGATCCAGACCTGCTTCTGCCATTACGACTCCTGACTACTCTTCAATCCCGGTAACTCTGACCAGCCTTCTGCCTTGCTACTACGTATTTTGGATTTCCCTTGAACTGTACTGCTGCCTGGTTTCATTCCGCCCTGTTGTGTCTGTGTCTTCCCCCCAGGACTTCTGGACCACCCACCACCGGCTTCATGGACGCATCGCTGCCACTGGGGGGGCACAGACCCAGCGCATTGGACGGGATCCCTGTTACCCCTGGAGCCTTCATTCACTCCCTACTTCCCTTTTCCCTTAAGTTTAATAAACTTTCTGGTGTGACGCAATTGTGGTCCTCTGGTCGTCTGTCTGAACCGTGACAGTCAGCACATTCAACTATGTAAAGAAAAAAGTATTTAATAAGATTATTTCATTCATTCAGATCTAGGATGTGTTATTTTAGTGTTCCCTTTATTTTTTTGAGCAGTGTATATAATTTGTATCCTTTTGGGTTGTTGCAGTTCATTGTTGTGGCACTCTAACTTTGCCCACTCAGAAGGCTGTAAGAACTCAAAATCAGTCACCAAAGATATGAGCTAAAAGGCAGGAATTCAGTTGGCGAGGGATTAATATTGCACCATTCCTGTTAGTAGAGACCTTGAAGAGTTGGCATATGAAAATAAATAGTTAAAATGTAAAAAGGCTAAAAAGCAATAATTTTGTAAAAAAGTGTTCAACCAGGTGGTTGATATGGTGAAAAATATGATTGAATTGTTGAGAACACACTATATTAGGCAACATAAATTGGTTAGAGCACATTTCATGACCAATGTGGTCAATTAATCAATATTCAGACTTAAGGTCGCCTATAAAATAATGCCAATAATAGTAATAAAAACTGCTCTTTGTCATATATTATCTCACAATGTAGTCTGAACATGTGGGAAACATGGTGGAAGAACCTGGATCATTTGAAATTTAAGAAAAGCATTTTGAGGGACGTTCCACTAGGGATGTGACAGATGGACAATTTTGCTTAACGTTTAAACAGCCATTTTTAAAATCAGTTTTCTTCCTATTACGTATGTATGACCGCTAGGGCTGGGCAATTAAGTCATATCTACAGTGAGGGAAAAAAGTATTTGATCTCCTGCTGATTTTGTACGTTTGCCCACTGACAAAGAAATTAACAGTCTATAGTTTTAATGGTAGGTTTATTTGAACAGTGAGAGACAGAATCACAACAACAAAATCCAGAAAAACGCATGTCAAAAATGTTATAAATTGATTTGCATTTTAATGAGGGAAATAAGTATTTGACCCCCTCTCAATCAGAAAGATTTCTGGCTCCCAGGTGTCTTTTATACAGGTAACGAGCTGATATTAGGAGCACACTCTTAAAGGGAGTGCTCCTAATCTCAGCTTGTTACCTGTATAAAAGACACCAGTCCACAGAAGCAATCAATCAATCAGAAGACCAAAGAGCTCTCCAAGGATGTCAGGGACAAGATTGTAGACCTACACAAGGCTGGAATGGGCTACAAGACCATCGCCAAGCAGCTTGGTGAGAAGGTGACAACAGTTGGTGCGATTATTCGCAAATGGAAGAAACACAAAAGACCTGTCAATTTCCCTCGGCCTGGGGCTCCATGCAAGATCTCACCTCGTGGAGTTGCAATGATCATGAGATCGGTGAGGAATCAGCCCAGAACTACACGGGAGGATCTTGTCAATGATCTCAAGGCAGCTGGGACCTTAGTCACCAAGAAAACAATTGGTAACACACTACGCCGTGAAGGACTGAAATTCTGCAGCACCCACAAGGTCCCCCTGCTCAAGAAAGCACATATACAGGCCCATCTGAGGTTTGCCAATGAACAACTGAATGATTCAGAGGAGAACTGGGTGAAAGTGTTGTGGTCAGATGAGACCAATATCGAGGTCTTTGGCATCAACTCAACTTGCCGTGTTTGGAGGAGGAGGAATGCTGCCTATGACCCCAAGAACACCATCCCCACCGTCAAACATGGAGGTGGAAACATTATGCTTTGGGGGGGGGGGGGGGGGGGGTTTCTGCTAAGGGGACAGGACAACTTCACCGCATCAAAGGGACGATGGACGGGGCCATGTACCGTCAAATCTTGGGTGAGAACCTCCTTCCCTCAGCCAGGGCATTGAAAATGGGTCGTGGATGGGTATTCCAGCATGACAATGACCCAAAACACACGGCCAAGGCAACAAAGGAGTGGTTCAAGAAGAAGCACATTAAGGTTCTGGAGTGACCTAGCCAGTCTCCAGACCTTAATCCCATAGAACATCTGTGGAGGGAGCTGAAGGTTCGAGTTGCCAAACGTCAGCCTCGAAACCTTAATGACTTGGAGAAGATCTGCAAAGAGGAGTGGGACAGAATCCCTCCTGAGATGTGTGCAAACCTGGTGGCCAACTACAAGAAACGTCTGACCTCTGTGATTGCCAACAAGGGTTTTGCCACCAAGTACTAAGTCATGTTTTGCAGAGGGGTCAAATACTTATTTGCCTCATTAAAATGCAAATCAATTTATAACATTTTTGACATGCGTTTTTCTGGATTTTTGTTGTTGTTATTCTGTCTCTCACTGTTCAAATAAACCTATCATTAAAATTATAGACTGATCATGTCTTTGTCAGTGGGCAAACGTACAAAATCAGCAGGGGATCAAATACTTTTTTTCCTCACTGTAGTAGGGTACACTATGGTTTTTTAAATGCCGACAAAAACCTTTTCTGGAGATACAGTGCATTTGGAAAGTATTCAGACCCCTTGACTTTTTCCACATTTTGTTACGTTATAGCCTTATTCTAAAATTGATTAAATTGCTTTTTTTGCTCATCAAGCTACACACAATACCCTATAATGACAAAGCAAAAACAGGTTTTTAGAAATGATTGCAAATTCATTAAAAATACAAAACTGAAATATCACGTTTACATAAGTATTCAGATCCTTTACTCAGTACTTTGTTGAAGCACCTTTGGCACCTTACAGCCTCATGTCTTCTTGGGTATGACGCTACAAGCTTGGCACACCTGTATTTTGGAAGTTTCATCCATTCTTCTCTGCAGATCCTCTCAAGCTCTGTCAGTTAGGATAGGGAGTGTCGCTGCACAGCTATTTTCAGGTCTCTCCAGAGATGTTTGATCGGGTTCAAGTCCGGGCTCTGGCTGGGCCACTCAAGGACATTCAGAGACTTGTCCCGAAGTCACTCCTACGTTGTGTTGGCTGTGTGCTTAGGGTTGTTATTCTGTTGGAAGGTGAACCCCTCGCCCCAGTCTGAGGTCGTGAGCGCTCTGGAGCAGGTTCTCATCAAGGATCTCTCTGTACTTTGCTCCGTTCATCTTTCCCTCGATCCTGACTAGTCTCCCAGTCCCTGCCACTGAAAAACATCCCCACAGCATGATGCTGCTGCCACCACCATGCTTCGCTGTAGGGATGGTGCCAGGTTTTCTCCAGACGTGACGCTTGGCATTCAGGCCAAAGAGATCAATCTTGGTTTCATCCGACCAGAGAATCTTGTTTCTCATGGTCTAAGAGTCTTAAGGTGCCTTTAGAATGGGATCTTGCAATGGAATGCTTTTTTTCTCAATTTCTTGGCTTGCAATGTCTCGCAACTTCTGTAAAGCAGGGCCTATCATCAAAGAATAGGCTGGGATATTCTACACGCATCAGACCGAAGACTGAACACACACTCACATCTATACTGAAAAGAAAGAGTAGGCGAGTCAGCGGCACTGTGATTTTAATTTTGTGGGGGAAAAAACTAAAAAACTTTTTTCTTAACGTTAAGGATCCCAATTTTGTTTAAACTTTTTAACGTTTAAACGTTCGTACCCCTACATTGCACTATACACCACCTGAAAGCGTATTCATTTCAATGTAACTGAATATTCATGTTTGGACATACAAAATTACCATAATCATTATTTAACAATGCTTACCTACCTATAAAAGCCATTAAAGCAGACCTAAAGTAATTTTTGTAATATTGTTGAAATTAGTAAAAATGCTATGCAAATTGCAATTCTAATGTGGCATTGCTGGTATGACCTTCTTTTAACTTCTCAACCGCCTGGTAGGGGCGGCAGGTAGCTGGGGCGGCAGGTAGCTTAGTGGTTAAGAGCGAACCGAAAGGTCGCTGGTTCTAATCCCCGCGCCGACTAGGTGAAAAATCTGTTGATGTGCCCTTGAGCAAGGCACTTAACCCTAATTGCTCATGTAAGTCGCTCTGGATAAGAGCGTCTGCTAAATGACTTAAATGTAGAGCTCTGTTATTGCACCAAAAAAACATCAAGGTGCAAAAAATACATGTTGGAAATTCTTATTTGAGTTGTTAGTAATAGGAATTTAAGGTGAAATAATTTTTTCTACATTTTTTTCAAAAGACAGCTAAAGTTAATAGAGCACTTCCTGCTTAAAGGCTCAGCAATGGTGCCCTCTGCTCAAGGTTTGTGTGCAGAATGCAGAGAGGCTCTTTAATTGATTTTATATGGGCCGTTAAAAGCCTGACTGCCAGTCATTCCAGCAGTTGAGTGCTTTGTGAGGCGTTGTGTGAAGTAACATGTTTTGACTCAGTATACAGCTCTGGTTAGGCTGCTAATAAGATCCTGTCACCAGAGAAAACGTGATCAGGCAGAGGGAGGGAGTAGGAGATCTTAACCTCCCTTTTCCCTCTGTGTTGTTCAGATCATAGAATTAGAATTACTTAGTAGTTCTATTTCAATGGTTCAGACATCCCAGTTTCCTGACAGCCCTAGTTATAGCCTGTCCTCACCACTTCACAGGCTCAGGAAACAACACTGTAGGCCAGTGGAACAAGGCAGAAAAACAAGTCTGGTTTAACCCCAAGTATTTACTGTGGAGAGACTAGAAAGACATTCAGCTCAGTCACATGACCAACAGTGTTAGCATGCTCCTCTCTCTAATGTGGCGAGGGCCAAACTTGGAACTCTATAATGGCCAGAATTCACACCACCATGTCTATGATCTCTACCAGAGATGTTCCACTCAAAAACAACCTAACCTGATTTTTCAACTGTAATAGTCCCTAATCGTACCCACATAATGTCATGATATATAAATGTCAATGACTCTGACTTTTCCTCTGTGCCCCACAGGAAACAGGATGGAAGGATTCCTCATATCTCTAACACACTAGAGCCCTCGCTGTCGCACTCCCACCCTTCGTTTCGCACTCGCTCGTTATCAAAGGTAAGAGTGGGGTCCAAACCGCCCACTGCACCAACCCTGTCAGCTCTTCTATTCAGCCATGACTTCTTACCTCTCTTCACAAGCCTCTCTCTTACCTGTCTCTTTCTCTCCTGTTTTCTATTCAGCCCCACTCCTCTCTGTGTTGTGTTCGCTTGTGCTGCTCTGTGTACAGGTGAAAGGTGTCACCAATGAGATCGCTCTAGCTCCAGTCTAGTGGACAGTCTGATCTGATACATCACTCACACTGAGTGATGGCCTATATACCACAAGCTCCTGGGGTTATGTCTGCTATTCATTGAAGTCATAAACAAAAGTAATTATCAAGGCTATTGTATGAGGGGGACTATGATCTATTACTTTTGATAAAATAATGCATAGGTTATTCCAACAGCCAAGGACAAAGCTTTTATTTTATAGTCCTGAAGTTGCTAGTGGGTGCACTGGCAAAACACCTTAAATAGTTGTATGATGCTGGGGCTGAGAGATTTACAGAACACTATAAATTGTACATATAGAAATAAATATTTCATAGCATACTGTTTTGGCTCTTGGATCCCAGCTCATCATAGGCACATAGCTAAAGTCTCATAAAGAATATCTGTCTCTTAAAGACCCACATCTACCCTTCACATTATGGACCTGGAGGGAGTTGGAGTATTAGAGTGAGGTAAACAGTTCCAGTGGTCTAGATTCTAATGGTCCCTCCTCAACCTTTGTAAACCCACTGTCACTCACTCAGATGAGTCACTCACTCTCATGGTGATTCATTTATGCTGCTCTATGAACACAACTGATGTGATTCATTTGGACATGAGGAATACTCAATGATTAGGTCTGCAGTAATGCACACGTTTATAGGTGAGTGGCCCCGCCAAGAAGCTGTCCATTATAGTCATGCATAATATCCATGATTATGCATTGCATTCTTATATAAAACATATTCAGCAGAATATAAATCACAGAGTACTTCAATAGAGCTGTATCCGGTAAATGCTCCTGGTCCAGACTGTATTGCCGTAGTGTCTATCGTTCCATATTCCCACTGCTGTGTGCTGGGGCACAGTGCCTGCAGATGTCTCTCTGGTGGTGGTGGTCCTGGAGACACTGCTGCCCTCTGCATCAGTCAATCCCTCTGATGGATGGATGTGTGAAGACCAGAGGAGAACAGACCAGAGCAGCTGCTGCAGTGGAGACTGAGGCCTCTTTGTGCTCCTCAGCTCGGCTAGCCAGAGGAAGGTCATGCGGGAGTCTGCTGCTGACGGCCACAATGAATGGATCCTGATGCATTTTCTCTGGCCCGTGCCAATTGGCTTTTGTACACACTGCACACTCCTTTAGTCAATCAGAGGACATGATTGCAGAGGAGTGGACGGAAGAGTGTCGTGGCCAAAGCATTGGCAGGTCTCTCCACAGGTCTGTGATGGGAAGTTCAGGGATCTGGTATTGGAGTAAGTGGTGGGAGTGAGCTGAAAGTTGTGTTGTGGGCTATGGGTTACAGTGGTGATGAGGGATTCAGGTCCGTCTTCCTCAGCCCAGTTTGTCAGATCTTACCAACATCCCTTCCATTATACTATGTGTTTATAACACTACTGAAATAGTCAGGAATAGCTGAAAGTGTTCATGTCCTTGTATGCAACAGCCTTGTAGTGATTGTAGTCATTGATTCATGGTCAATAGGGTCAATGTGATTGCTCTATAACTCATTGATATCAGATGAGCCACAGTGAATCGTCTCTCCCTCAGGCCCTGGGCCGATCAGGCGCTTTGTCACTGAGGCTGTGCCACACTGTTATATTTAGGGTATGAGGGAAGGTCATAGCTCTGGTAATCAAGTCAGTAAACAAAGATGGGTAGCGTTTAGACCCCCAGGCCAGGGAGGGCAGTGAGAGTGCCTCAGTGGGAGAGAGGCTTCTTATTGCATCTATCCTAGGGCACTAACCTAGAGTGCTTAATGGACTTGTAAAAGGGAATAAAGGTAAAGTGTACTTGGACTCTCAATATGATGTTGGGGCTTGAGAAAGAGAGCTGTTATCTATTCACTATGCTGTTATTACTTCTCTACAGTATTTCCCTTTTATCATTCAGCCCACATCCCCTCTCTGTGTGTATGCATGGTTTCCACATGGTTTACATTGAAAGCTACACCGTGCATTTGACAGTGAGCTGAGATTTTAACGGTTTTGATTTGTTTGTAACATTCACTTCCCACATCCAGGGTGAATTCTAACTTCCACTTGAGTTGAATTTTTACTTATAATTGATGTCAATGGAAAACAAAGTCAAAATATGACTAAAGTGGTAAGTTATGACCACATACAGTGCATTCGGAAAGTATTCAGACCCTTTGACTTTTTCCACATTTTGATACGTTACAGCCTTATTCTAAAATGGATTAAATATATTTTTCCCTCATCAAACTACACACAATACCCCATAATGACAAAGCGAAAACAGGTTTTTAGATTCTTTTAAAATGTTATTACAAATAAATAACATAAATACCTTATCTACATAAGCATTCAGACCCTTTGCTATGAGACTCGAAATTGGGCTCAGGTGCACCCTGTTTCCATTGATTATCCTTGAGCTGTTTCTACAACTTGATTGCAGTCCACCTGTGGTAAATTCAATTCATTGGCACACAGCTGTCTATATAAGGTCCCAAAGTTGACAGTGCATGTCAGAGCAAAAACCAAGCTATGAGGTCGAAGGAATTATCCGTAGAGCTCTGAGACAGGATTGTGTCGAGGCACAGATCTGGGGAAGGGTGCCAAAAAATGTATTTAGCATTGAAGGTCCCCAAGAACACAGTGTTCTCCATCATTCTTAAATGGAAGAAGTGTGCAATCGGGGGAGAAGGGCCTTGGTCAGGGAGGTGACCAAGAACCCGATGGTCACTCTGACAGAGCTCCAGAGTTCCTTCCAGAAGGACAACCATCTCTGCAGCACTCCACCAATCAGGCCTTTATGGTAAAGTGGCCAGACAGAAGCCACTCCTCAGTAAAAGTCACATGACAGCCCGCTTGGAGTTTGCTAAAAGACACCTAAAGGACTCTCAGACCATGAGAAACAAGATTCTCTGGTCTGATGAAACCAACATTGAACTCTTTGGCCTGAATGCCAAGCGTCACGTCTGGAGGAAACCTGGCACCATCCCTACGGTGAAGCATGGTGGTGGCAGCATCATGCTGCAGGGATGTTTTTCAGCGGCAGGGACTGAGAGACTAGTCAGGATCGAGGGAAAGATGAACGGAGCAAAGTACAGAGAGATCCTTGATGAAAACCTGCTCCAGAGCGCTCAGGACCTCAGACTGGGGCGAAGGTTCACCTTCCAACAGGACAACGACCCTAAGCACAGCCAAGACATTGCAGGAGTGGCTTAAGGGCAAGTCTCTGAATGTCCTTGAGTGGCCCAGCCAGAGTTCGGACTTGAACCCGATCTAACATCTCTGGAGAGACCTGAAAATAGCTGTGCATCGACACTCCCCATCCAACCTGACAGAGCTTGAGAGGATCTGCAGAGAAGAATGGGAGAAACTCCCCAAATACAGGTGTGCCAAGCTTGTAGTGTCATACCCAAGAAGATTCAAGGCTGTAATCACTGCCAAAGGTGCTTCAACAAAGTACTGAGTAAAGGGTCTGAATATTTATGTAAATGTGATATTTTCGTTTTCTATTTTTTTTAAATGTGCACAAATTTCAAAAACCTGTTTTTGCTTTGTCATTATGGGGTATTGTGTGTTGATTGATGAGGGGGAAAAAACAATTTAATCCATTTTAGAATAAGGCTGTAATGTAACAAAATGTGGAAAAAGTCAAGGGGTCTGAATACTTTCCCAATACACTGTAGGTACAGTAGCACAACTGTCTTCCTCTTCCTGATAGCTTTTTTTTCTTCTTACAATAAAAAACATCCACATCCATGATGCTCACAAACATCCATAACATCCCCCCTGCCCAGACCCACTTGCTCACACCCCCATCTTCAGCGCCCGCATCACTCTCCGCCACATGGCCTCAAACTGCACCATTTTGTTTGCTTTTTTGTTTTTGCATCAAACTGCAGCTGATTGCTTTTGTGTGTAGGCTACTTTCGCTACTTTCAATGGCAATAAAGATGTATTCTCTCTCAGTGTGTTTAAATGTCAATCATTAATGTATACAGTACCTTCAGAAATTATTCACACCCCTTGACTTTTTCCACATTTTGTTTTGTTACACCCTGAATGTAAAATGTATTAAATTGAGATTTTGTGTCAGTGATCTACACACAATACCCCATAATGTCAAGGTGGATTTTTTAAAAATCTTTTTTTAAAACAAATTAATTACAAATAAGAAGCTGAAATGTCTTGAGTCAATAGTAACCCCTTTGTTATGGCAAGCCTAAATAAGTACAATAATACAAATGTGCTTAACAAGTCACATAATAAGTTGCATGGATGCAATAATAGTGGTTAACATGACTACTTCTTCTCTGTACCACACATATACAATTATCTGTAAGGTCCCTCAGTCAAGAAGTGAATTTCAAGCACAGATTCAACCACAAAGACCAGGGAGGTTTTCCAATGCCTTGCAAAGATGGGCACCTATTGTTAGATGGGTGAAAATAAAAAAAGCAGACACTGAATATCACTTTGAGCATGGTGAAGTTATCAATTACGCTTTGGATGGTGTATCAATACACCCAGTCACTACAAAGATGCAGGCGTCCTTCCCAACTCGGTTGCCGGAGAAGAAGAAACCACTTAGGGATTTCACCATGAGGCCAATGGTGATTTTGAAACAGTTACAGAGTTTTATGGCTGTGATAGTAGAAGATTTAGGATGGATAGTTACTCAACAATACTAACCTAAATGACAGAGTGAAAAGAAGGAAGCCTGTACAGGATAAAAATATTCCAAAACATGCATCCTGTTTGCAACAAGAGGAATAAGAGGAAAACCTGGTTCAGTCTTCTTTCCAACAGACACTTGGAGACAAATTCACAGCAGGACAAAAACCTCAAACTTAAGGCCAAATACAGTGCCTTGCAAAAGTACTCATCCCCCTTGGCTATTCTAACTCTCAACAGTAAGTTGAGACCCCGACTGAGTTTTTTAAATGTTATTTATTGGTCCGCGGGCCGCCAGTTGCCCAACCCTGGCCTATACAGTGTGTTTTCCTACAAAATCATTAATGTATTTTGGTGGCTTTACAGAGCACATCAATAAATTGAGCATTTGCTTCTTGGGTTCATGGAAGGCAGTTTATACACATTATTCAGACTGGAAGGTGGACTTACTTTACTTCTGCCGTGTAAATAAGCCAGTTTTGAGCACAGACTACTGTATGTACAAAATTTGTATTTATGATATGTGTTTAGCTCAGTGGATGTGTGGACTATGGCACTCATGGACTGTATGTTTGCATAGTTTGACAGCCGTGTGTATGGTAGTTTAGACAATGTGTATTCTTGATATATTCAATACAGTGTTTATTTAAGCTTTATTTTAACAGGGAAGACATTGAGACCTAGGTCTCTATTCCAAATGTGCTCTGTATAATACTATATAAATATACACATTATACACAAAAATAATTATAATATATACACATTAAAATACAAAAACACAGTCATGGTTAGCACAAATAAAACATCACAAATCACCAGTGTGATATTGGATTTAGCTAGACCGTTTGACTCTGTCGTTGTTTGTAGTGTGTGGTGGAGAAACAAGCTTTATTTGAAGTACATTTATTGGGGAAATGCTGTAGAGTGGGAAAGGCCTCTGATGATTGTTCATGAGTTAATGGTGCTTTTGTCCTCAGATGTCTGTGTGTGTGTGTGTGTGTGTGTGTGTGTGTGTGTGTGTGTGTGTGTGTGTGTGTGTGTGTGTGAGAGAGAGAGAGAGAGAGAGAGAGAGAGAGAGAGAGAGAGAGAGAGAGAGAGAGAGAGAGAGAGAGAGAGAGAGAGAGAGAGAACATTTGAAATGTCTCTCTTCCTTTGGAACTTTTGTGAGTGTAATGTTTACTGTTCATTTTCTATTGTTTATTTCACTTTTGTTTATTATCTATTTCACTTGCTTTGGCAGTGTAAACATATGTCAACCATGCCAATAAAGCCATTTGAATTGAATTGAGAGAGAGATGGGGGAAGAACAGAAAGAGGAAGACAGTATTCTCACCATATGAAAGGGTAAAAAAGAGAACTGGACAAAGCGAGAGAGGAAGGGCGAGTAAGCCCTTCAGAGGCATAGTTATTCACAGTGGGAGGTGGAGAACTGCAGTGCCTCTCTCCCTCTCTACTTCCTAGAGAACAGACAGAGTGTGTGAAAAGAGGAAGAGAAGGGGGAGGATCTTTACAGTCAGGCACATGCTCACACAGATATAGTACATACAGACCTATACCCACAGACACACCCATGCGTTCTAATGGACATGCAGAGCTATTTAGACATGAGACACAGCAGCAGCAGTTCCTATTGTGTTTTTAGGGACAGTAGAATACAGAGTGTAAAGTGGCAGAAGTAGTCAGGCCTCTGACCATCTGGTCACTATACACACAGAGAGACAAATATACCAGTACACTGTTTTTTGGAGTCTGAGTTTTGAAGTTATGACTGACTTCAGGATGACTAAGAGTGGCCAGGTGTTCCTCAGTCCTGCGGTTATTACACGGGGCCAGAGGAGACGACACAGCAATGTAAGTATTTATTCTTATGGGTAAGTGACTGAGAGATACTGTAGTGCAGATCATTGTGATCTTAGATATCTTACAGTATAGTGTTACTCTAAATGCATATATGTTAGACATTACTCTGTAGCAGTCAGAACAGCTGTTCTCACTTGAAGGCACAGGTGTGTCTTATCATTCATATTAATCTGTTGATTTCTCATGTGGACAGAGATTGGTTGAACATGACAGATGTGTGATCAACTCATTTGGTTTGCTTGGTTTTGGTAGGACTCAGTTTACAGTAGCTTCAGAGACAGTTGAGAGGCTAGTATAGGAGACCATTAGGTCAGGGTTGGTCTTTAGTGCAGTTTCCAGTTCCATCACTGTTACTCATTACCATGTCAGCACTTCTCAATGGTCTGTTTGTCTCTGGCAGAGAGTTCAGTCATCCCACACGTGTAGGCTAGGTTATTACTGCACAGTCACAGATTTGGTAGAGGTGTTGGTGAGGTGAATATTTTTGTATGGAAAACCATAATATCTCAGTTTTGTGTTCCGATCCTCACTGGTAATTTGGTCCATGTTGGTTTGCACTTATGTTTGTTTTCAAGGCGGCAGTAGGATATGCCAGCGTATCATATGACACTGTTTGTTCACACAGGGAACAATGTGTTACACCCATGGCTTTATTGAGACAAGCCAGTGTTGGTCAGTATGTGTGTATGTGAGTAGTGTGTGTATGCACCCCTTTAGTAAGTCCTGGTATGCCCATAGTAAATCTATGTTGACATGTGGAAACATCAGCTTGACACCCCAGTCCACATTTGTTACATGGTACAGAGAGGGCCTTGCTGCACAACAAGCTGGGCTATCATTGGCTATCTAACGCTCTAGCTCACAAAGTCTTTAATTGGTAACTTCCCTAGTCGATGCGTTTGGTCGGGGTGGAGCTGCCCAGCATCAGGGTAGTAGGTTCTGTGGAGAACAACTGCTGGCTGTGGGTATTCCTTCTCTTACTCTATGTGAGTGTCTCTTATCTTGGATAGAATAGATCCCGCAGGCCTCGGCAGAGTACAACTGCCTGCCAGTAGGTATTCTTTCTGTTTATGAGTTTCTCTTATCTGGGATAGAATGGATCCTGCAGTTAATGGGAGCTGATAGTGAATGGAGTTTGTAATGAGGTTACAGCATTGGTGTTGATTTTTGGTTAGAGGAGGCTGAATCTGATGGATCTCTACCTCACTTCCTGCAGGAGTTGTACAGTAGACTTATATTGATTAGAAATGAACAGGGCTGGCAGATGGAGGGTAATATTAGAACCAGTTTGTAAAGCCAGGTATCTAATTTGTTTTCATTTGCTACCTTATGTCTACTCTCCCCATTCCATGTTGATCTAATGGGCTAAGTGTATTACAGTCACGCATCAACACACCCTGAGTGTCCAGAGTAAACACACAGTCCCAGGAAGTCAGCTGAGGTGGTTAGTGGCTGTTTGCAGCCTTAATATTCCTCCACCGCCTTTAGAGGCACTGGGCTGCACTCCTTCAGAGGAATATATATGTGTTTCCAGGCGATTGATTTCCTGTGTGGAGGAGCAATTCAGTGAATACTGAATGGAGTCTCAGTGAGGCTAGTGTTGTGCTGGGTTGGTGTGACAGGCCTGGGAAAGAAGTGCAGCACATCGATGCCATGGAGGAGTCAGAGGCAGGTTGTAAAGAAAATAGGGATCGGATCAACAACACTCCCAGCTCCATATCCACAAATGTGTTGGGATGAACACAAGATAAATCTCATGTGAAGAAGACTGCAGAGCCAGCATATTTTACCAGCCAGTAAACCACTCTCCCTCTTCGATTTGTCTGTCTCTCTCCCTCAGACCTCGGACCTATTTGCAATGATCGAGAGGATGCAGGTACAGTAAGTGGTCTGAGATCTCTGCTGTATACTATACTCACTGCTTTGTCTTCTTTGTAGTTTCTCTGTGCTCTGAGAGGCCGAGATTCTAAAGTGTCTTTGTTCTGTTTCCTGTTTACTACATTTGTGCTTTATTTGTTGTGTAACACAGTTAGGGTTTAGGAGACAAAGCCAGATCATATTCTTATTCATTTGATGAGCACAGCATAGTAGAGTATAGAAATGATAAATTATGAGTGCTACTACAATACTGCATAATACATGTGAGCACTTTGTATTGGAATATTCCCTCTTTATCTACGTTATCAGCTCAAAGAGCTATCAGCCTTTAAGAGCCTATCAAAGTCTCTATCTCTATGTGTAGCAAAGCTAATTCTAAGCTATAAACTGTCCCTGTTGGAACAGAGTAAAGTGACCAATTAGCTCCTTGAGTGAAAGCACTGGGCCTGTTAACTGCTTTTGTTTCAGTTAGTTTATTGACTCTGATTGGCTCAATGACGTGTGTTTAGTTTAGTTTAGTTTATATGTATCTCCATTAGCTGTTGCATAAGCCGCAGCTACTGTATTCTTCCTGGGATCCACAAACATAAAAGCACAACATAATACACTACAAAATAAAATAATAAAAGAGAATAGAACATAAACAATTACAGTGAGGGAAAAAAGTATTTGATCCCCTGCTGATTTTGTACGTTTGCCCACTGACAAAGAAATTATCAGTCTATCATTTTAATGGTAGGTTTATTTGAACAGTGAGAGACAGAATAACAACAAAAAAATCCAGAAAAACACATGTCAAAAATGTTATGAATTGATTTGCATTTTAATGAGGGAAATAAGTATTTGACCCCTCTGCAAAACATGACTTAGTACTTGGTGGCAAAACCCTTGTTGGCAATCACAGAGGTCAGACGTTTCTTGTAGTTGGCCACCAGGTTTGCACACATCTCAGGAGGGATTTTGTCCCACTCCTCTTTGCAGATCTTCTCCAAGTCATTAAGGTTATGAGGCTGACGTTCGGCAACTCGAACCTTCAGCTCCCTCCACAGATTTTCTATGGGATTAAGGTCTGGAGACTGGCTAGGCCACTCCAGGACCTTAATGTGCTTCTTCTAGAGTCACTCCTTTGTTGCCTTGGCCATGTGTTTTGGGTCATTGTCATGCTGGAATACCCATCCACAACCCAGTTTCAATGCCCTGGCTGAGGGAAGGAGGTTCTTACCCAAGATTTGACGGTACATGGCGCCGTCCATCGTCCCTTTGATGCGGTGAAGTTGTCCTGTCCCCTTAGCAGAAAAACACCCCCAAAGCATAATGTTTCCACCTCCATGTTTGACGGTGGGGATGGTGTTCTTGGGGTCATAGGCAGCATTCCTCCTCCTCCAAATACAGCGAGTTGAGTTGATGGCGCCGAAGAAGAAGGCTGCCGTTTTACAGCCCTCTAACCAATTGTACTATTATGTGTGTTTTTCCGCGTTATTTGTAATTTATTTTGTACATAATGTTTCTGCCATCGTCTCTTATAACCAAAAAGAGCTTCTGGATATCAGGACAGCAATTACTCACCTTGTATTGGACGAAGATTTTTTCTTCAACGAGGCGGCCGCGAAGAATATCCTACAGACACCCGACAAGGCCCAAATCCCCGTCATTCGCATGAGGAAGAGACGGATATATCGTGGACGTAGGTCGGGGTGCCTTGTAAGGATCCGACGGCGAGCGAGTAAACTGCCGCTCCCATCAATCCTATTAGCCAATCTTCAATCATTTGAGAATAAATTGGATGATTTAAGATTACGGTTATCCTACCAACGGGACATTAAAAACTGTAATATCTTATGTTTCACCGAGTCGTGGCTGAACGACGACATGGGACAACATACAACTAGCGGGCTATACGCTACATTGGCAGGATAGAACGGCTGACTCCGGTAAGACAAGGGGTGGCGGTCTGTGTATATTTGTAAACAACAGCTGGTGCACAAAATCAAATACTAAGGAAGTCTCAAGGTTTTGCTCGCCTGAGGTAGAGTATCTTATGATAAGCTGTAGACCACACTATTTACCAAGAGAGTTTTCATCTATATTTTTCATAGCTGTCTATTTACCACCACAAACCAATGCTGGCATTAAGATTGCACTGAATGAGCTGTATAAGGCCATAAGTCA
This sequence comes from Coregonus clupeaformis, assembly GCF_020615455.1. Classification (NCBI taxonomy): domain Eukaryota; kingdom Metazoa; phylum Chordata; class Actinopteri; order Salmoniformes; family Salmonidae; genus Coregonus; species Coregonus clupeaformis. The sequence goes on from NC_059203.1 coordinate 9,965,069, forward strand.
ACAGGAAAACGCCCATCCAGTGGCAGCGCTCCGGTGGCCGGGGACTTTAATGCAAGGAAACTTAAATCAGTTCTACCTAATTTCTACCAGCATAGGAAATGTGCAACCAGAGGAAAAAATACTCTAGACCACCTTTACTCCACACACAGAGACGAATACAAAGCTCTCCCTCGCCCTCCATTTGGCAAATCTGACCATAACTCTATCCTCCTGATTCCTGCTTATAAGCAAAAACTAAAGCAGGAAGCACCAGTGACTCAGTTAATAAAAAAGTGGTCAGATGACGCAGATGCTAAGCTACAGGACTGTTTTGCTAGCACAGACTGGAACATGTTCCGGGATTCTACAGATAGCATTGAGGAGTACACTACATCAGTCACTGGCTTCATCAATAAGTGCATCGATGATGTCGTCCCCACAGTGACCGTACGTACATACCCCAACCAGAAGCCATGGATTACAGACAACATCCGCACTGAGCTAAAGTGTAGAGCTGCCGCTTTCAAGGAGCGGGACTCTAACCTGGACGCTTATAAGAAATCCCGCTATGCCCTCCGACGAACCATCAAACAGGCAAAGAGTCAATACAGGACTAAGATTGAATCGTACTACACCGGCTCTGACGCTTGTCGGATGTGGCAGGGCTTGAAAACTATTACAGACTACAAAGGGAAGCACAGCCGCGAGCTGCCCAGTGACACAAGACTTCCAGACGAGCTAAACCACTTCTATGCTCGCTTCGAGGCAAGCAACACTGAAGCATGCATGAGAGCACCAGCTGTTCCGGATGACTATGTGATCACGCTCTCCGTAGCCGATGTGAGTAAGACTTTTAAGCAGGTCAACATTCACAAGGCCGCAGGGCCAGACGGATTACCAGGACGTATACTCCGAGCATGTGCTGACCAACTGGCAAGTGTCTTCACTGACATTTTCAACATGTCCCTGACTGAGTCTGTAATACCAACATGTTTCAAACAGACCACCATAGTCCCCGTGCCCAAGGACTCTAAGATAACCTGCCTAAATGACTACCGACCCGTAGCACTGACGTCTGTAGCCATGAAGTGCTTTGAAAGGCTGGTCATGGCTCACATCAACACCATTATCCCAGAAACCCTAGACCCACTCCAATTTGCATACCGCCCCAACAGATCCACAGATGATGCAATCTCTATTGCACTCCACACTGCCCTTTCCCACCTGGACAAGAGGAACACCTACGTGAGAATGCTATTCATTGACTACAGCTCAGCATTCAACACCATAGTGCCCTCAAAGCTCATCACTAAGCTAAGGATCCTGGGACTAAACACCTCCCTCTGCAACTGAATCTTGGACTTCCTGACAGGCCGCCCCCAGGTGGTAAGGGTAGGTAACAACACATCTGCCACACTGATCCTCAACACGGGGGCCCCTCAGGGGTGCGTTCTCAGTCCCCTCCTGTACTCACTGTTCACCCATGACTGCATGGCCAGGCACGACTCCATCACCATCATTAAGTTTGCCGACGACACAACAGTGGTAGGCCTGATCACCGACAACGATGAGACAGCCTATAGGGAGGAGGTCAGAGACCTGGCCATGTGGTGCCAGGCTAACAACCTCTCCCTCAACGTGACCAAGACAAAGGAGATGATTGTGGACTACAGGAAAAAAAAAAGAGGACTGAGCACGCCCCCATTCTCATCGACTTGGCTGTAGTGGAACAGGTTGAGAGCTTCAAGTTCCTTGGTGTCCACATCACCAACGAACTATCATGGTCCAAACACACCAAGACAGTCGTGAAGAGGGCACGACAAAGCCTATTCCCCCTCAGGAGACTGAAAAGATTTGGCATGGGTCCTCAGATCCTCAAAAAATTCTACAGCTGCACCATCGAGAGCATCCTGACTGGTTGCATCACCGCCTGGTATGGCAACTGCTTGGCCTCCGACCGTAAGGCAATACAGAGGGTAGTGCGTACGGCCCAGTACATCACTGGGGCCAAGCTTCCTGCCACCCAGGACCTCTATACCAGGCGGTGTCAGAGGAAGGCCTCAAAATTGTCAAAGACTCCAGCCACCCTAGTCATAGACTGTTCTCTCTGCTACCGCACGGCAAGCGGTACCGGAGTGCCAAGTCTAGGTCCAAAATACTTCTCAACAGCTTCTACCCCCAAGCCATAAGACTCCTGAACAGCTAATCATGGCTACCCCCCCATCTTTTTATGCTGCTGCTACTCTGTTAATTATTTATGCATAGTCACATTAACTCTACCCACATATTACTTCAACTACCTCAACTACACATTGACTCTGCACCGGTACCCCCCTGTATATATAGCCTCCCTACTGTTATTTTATTTTACTTCTGCTCTTTTTTTCTCAACACTTTTTAGTTTTATTCTACTTTTTTATTTAAAATAAATGCACTGTTGGTTAAGGGCTGTAAGTAAGCATTTCACTGTAATGTCTGCACCTGTTGTATTCGGCGCATGTGGCCAATAACATTTGATTTGATTTGATTTGATGCCAAAGAGCTCGATTTTGGTCTCATCTGACCACAACACTTTCACCCAGTTCTCCTCTGAATCATTCAGATGTTCATTGGCAAACTTCAGACGGGCATGTATATGTGCTTTCTTGAGCAGGGGGACCTTGCGGGCGCTGCAGGATTTCAGTCCTTCACGGCGTAGTGTGTTACCAATTGTTTTCTTGGTGACTATGGTCCCAGCTGCCTTGAGATCATTGACAAGATCCTCCCGTGTAGTTCTGGGCTGATTCCTCACTGTTCTCATGATCATTGCAACTCCACGAGGTGAGATCTTGCATTGAGCCCCAGGCCGAGGGAGATTGACAGTTTAGTGTTTCTTCCATTTGCGAATAATCGCACCAACTGTTGTCACCTTCTCACCAAGATGCTTGGCGATGGTCTTGTAGCCCATTCCAGCCTTGTGTAGGTCTACAATCTTGTTCCTGACATCCTTGGAGAGCTCTTTGGTCTTGGCCATGGTGGAGAGTTTGGAATCTGATTGATTGATTGCTTCTGTGGACAGGTATCTTTTATACAGGTAACAAACTGAGATTAGGAGCACTCCCTTTAAGAGTGTGCTCCTAATCTCAGCTCGTTACCTGTATAAAAGACACCTGGGAGCCAGAAATCTTTCTGATTGAGAGGGGGTCAAATACTTATTTCCCTCATTAAAATGCAAATCAATTTATAACATTTTTGACATGCGTTTTTCTGGATTTTTTTGTTGTTATTCTGTCTCTCACTGTTCAAATAAACCTACCATTAAAATTATAGACTGATCATTTCTTTGTCAGTGGGCAAACGTACAAAATCAGCAGGGGATCAAATACTTTTTTCCCTCACTGTACATATCATAAATATTATACAAATCCAAAACCAACGATATACAGAAAATGCAGTGAGGTGCTGCTTGATTTATCTTTTAAAGCTCATCTTGCTGTTCGCTTGAGCAAGCTGCGACGGAAGAGCGTTCCATGCCATCACTGCTCTATACAGTACTGTTTGCTGCCCCAAACACGTTCTGAACTTGGGTACTGTGAATAGACCCCGGGTCTGTGTAGTCTGGGGCCTGGCTGTTGATGACACCTTCCCTGTTGTCCCCTGTCTCTCACACTGTCACTCCTCTGCTTCAGTCACTACCCTCTCTTTTCTCTTCCACTTACATTTGAATTCTCTCTGCCTTTGCTTCCTCATGATGCTACGTATGTCTGGTTGATATGTGGTCCTCTGTAGCTCAATTGGTAGAGCATGGCGCTTGTAATGCCAGGGTAGTGGGTTCGATCCCCGGGACCACCCATACGTAAAAATGTATGCACACATGACTGTAAGTCGCTTTGGATAAAAGCGTCTGCTAAATGGTATATTATTATGTTGAACCAATGTATTGTCCTTCATCTGGAAGCTTCTTATGTCTCTCTTTTCCTTTGTACCTGTAATGCCAAGTTTCATTATAGAGGAACATTTGATGCATTTTTAAAAAGTTAAATTGGAGTGAGAAGGCAAATATTTTGTGCAGCTGTGTGAGTGTGTGTGTACTGTGTATATCACCTGGCCCCTGGCATGCCTCTATCTCCCTCCACAGGGCAGCAGAATGGACGAGCAGAGATGCATCCTCCCTCCACCCCTCAAAGTGAGTCTAGGAACGGTAGACTGTGTAACATATCCTCAGTGGGTCGGCAGTCTGTATCCAAACAAAGGGATGCTCACCAAGGCCCTGAGTTTCACAATAGTGGACAATACAGATGTGAATACATTGTTGAGTTTATTGTGGTGGCCACTCTCTAATTGCGCCATTTTAGTTGGGTTGCCCACTCAGAGTCAATGTGGTTTCAGTCTATGATTTAATGTGGCTTCCTTTCATTTAAGTAATGGGCTTTGTAGATTGAGCATTTATATGTTGATTGTGCTTTGAAAACAAAAGTCACATGCTGCATTTATGAGGGTACTATGATGGGAAATAGAACAATGTTGTTCATCATTATGACATGATTTTCTCTGCAGACAGAGGAGGACTATATCCCTTACCCCAGCGTTCACGAGGTACAAACAATCTGAAACTGAAATCTGTCTCGCATATAGAGCTTTGTGATACATCATAAACATTCTGAGTGAACCCACAGTGTGGTTAACCTTTATCTGCGATTGAATTGAATTCCATGTATTGTGTTTATTTTCATGTAACTTCATTAACCTGTGTCATCGTGGTTGATATCAGGTCCTGGATCGTAGAAGCCCCTTTCCCCTTATCCTGCTGCCTCAATTTGGAGGCTACTGGATCGAGGGGACCAATCACAAACCCAGTGCCACACCTGGGCCTGAGCAGCAGCCATGTGCTGCCTCCCACATCAAGCTGGAGACAAACAGCATTGCCAAGATCTACAGTAAACAGTTCATTGGCAAGGTGAGCATAGTCTTATAGGCAGCATTCTGCTTCCCATGTTTTTCTGGAGTATTAATTCCAGCTGAAACTGGAATAGATTGAAACTGAAATGGAAATAGAAGTATGTTTTTTACTAGCTCAGATTCCCTCAGGTTGCTTACATCACAGGCTGAGCCTACATCCATTCATTATCCTGGGGGGAGACTGTGTTTCTAACAAATGAAAGTATTTTCTGTATTTACCACTGTTAGGTTAGCTGGAGGAGCTTCTGTCTGTTTGAGAATTGGAGCTGAGGGGGACTAGGCCAGTCAGAGAATTATTGAACAAGTGCCTGAGGCGTGGATGAGTTGTTATCTGAGGGGATCTCCTGGTAATGTCTCTATAGGAACACTTTAACTACTACTCCATGGACACTGCCCTGGGCCACCTGGTCTTCTCCATGAAGTATGACGTCATTGGGGACCAGGAGCACCTCCGCTTGCTGCTAAGGTACCAATTATCTTTATCTCTCCCCTGCCACCTCTCTCTCTACACATTATTTGTCTCATCTCCTGTCTCATTTCTCTATTGCCCACTGCCGTTCTCCCCTATTCTCTTCTGTCTCCACCACTCTCTTTATTTCTCTCCCCATGTGCCACTCTTTTCCTCTCTTGCACTGTCTCTCTTTCTCTCTCTCTCTCTCTCTCTCTCTTGCTCTCTGTGTATCTATCTCTCTTTGTGGCCTCCTCTCAGGCCCTTTTCACCTAGTGTGCAGCACAAATACTGTTCCATGACAGTATAGCCAATAATGGAATGCAGGCACTTGACCACCAGGAAGTGCTCAATAACGCCTGACCCAGAGCAGAGGAGAGGGCATCGGTCTGCTTCAGCCTCTAATGGTGTTTGTTAAGCAGTCCTGTCCACATTTCCATCCCTATCGAGGTCCACTATCTGGTCAGAGAGAGGTTCATTTAGCTCAAGGTTAGCACTCTAGCCTTAAACACAGGTCAGGCCAGCCTGTGTGCTGCGCTCGCACAAACACACCCACCTCCCCAACATGTTCACTCACTGTGAAATTCTCAACTCCTCCCGTTATAACGCTAATCAAATCAAATCAAATTGTATTGGTCATTTACATTTACATTTACATCATTTAGCAGACGCTCTTATCCAGAGCGACTTACAAATTGGTGCATTCAACTTATGATAGCCAGTGGGACAACCACTTTTTTTCTTCTCTTTTTTTTATGGGGGGGTGGGGGAGGGTGGGGGGGGGGGGTAGAAGGATTACTTTATACTATTCCAGGTATTCCTTAAAGAGGTAGGGTTTCAAGTGTCTCCGGAAGGTGGTCAGTGACTCCGCTGTCCTTGCATCGTGGGGGAGCTTGTTCCACCATTGGGGTGCCAGAGCAGCGAATAGCTTTGACTGGGCTGAGCGGGAACTGTGCTTCCGTAGAGGTAGGGGAGCTAGCAGGCCAGAGGTGGATGAACGTAGTGCCCTCGTTTGGGTGTAGGGTCTGATCAGAGCCTGAAGGTAAGGAGGTGCCATTCCCCTCACAGCTCCGTAGGCAAGCACCATGGTCTTGTAGTAGATGCGAGCCTCAACTGGAAGCCAGTGGAGTGTGCGGAGGAGCAGGGTGACATGAGAGAACTTGGGAAGGTTGAACACCAGACGGGCTGCAGCGTTCTGGATAAGTTGTAGGGGTTTAATGGCACAGGCAGGGAGCCCAGCCAACAGCGAGTTGCAGTAATTTAGACGGGAGATGACAAGTGCCTGGATAAGGACCTGTGCCACTTTCTGTGTAAGGTAGGGTCGTACTCTGCGAATGTTGTAGAGCATGAACCTGCAGGATCGGGTCACCGCTTTGATGTTAGCGGAGAACGACAGGGTGTTGTCCAGGGTCACGCCAAGTTTATTTGCACTCTGGGAGGAGGACACAATGGAGTTGTCAACCGTGATGGCGAGATCATGGAGCGGGCAGTCCTTCCCCGGGAGGAAGAGCAGCTCCGTCTTGCCGAGGTTCAGCTTGAGGTGGTGATCCGACATCCACACTGATATGTCTGCCAGACATGCAGAGATGCGATTCACCAACTGGTTATCAGAAGGGGGAAAGGAGAAAATGAATTGTGTGTCGTCTGCGTAGCAATGATAGGAGAGACCATGTGAGGATATGACAGCCAAGTGACTTGGTGTATAGAGAGAATAGGAGAGGGCCTAGAACTGAGCCCTGGGGGACACCAGTGGTGAGAGCACGTGGTGAGGAGACAGATTCTCGCCATGCCACCTGGTAGGAGCGACCTGTCAGGTAGGAAGCAATCCAAGAGTGAGCAGCGCCGGAGATGCCCAACTCGGAGAGGGTGGAGAGGAGGATCTGATGGTTAACAGTATCAAAGGCAACGGATAGGTCTAGAAGGATAAGAGCAGAGGAGAGAGAGTTAGCTTTAGCAGTGCGGAGAGCCTCCGTGACACAGAGAAGAGCAGTCTCAGTTGAATGACCAGTCTTGAAACCTGACTGGTTTGGGATGGGATAGGGCAGTGTGCAGCGCGATGGCGATTGCATCGTCTAAGGATGTATTGGGGCGGTAAACAGATTTAAGTGGGTCTAGGGTGTCAGGTAAGGTAGAGGTGATATGATCCTTAACTCGCCTCTCAAAGCACTTCATGAAGACAGAAATGAGTGCTACGGGGCGATAGTCATTTAGTTCAGTTACCTTTCCTTTCTTGGGTACAGGAACAATGGTGGACATCTTGAAGTAAGTGGGGACAGCAGACTGGGATAGGGAGGGATTGAATATGTCCGTAAACACTCCAGACAGCTGGTTTGTGCATCCTCTGAGGACGCAGCTAGGGATTCCGTCTGGGCCGGCAGCCTTGCGAGGATTAACACGCTTAAATGTCTTACTCACGTCGGCCACGGAGAACAAGAGCCCACAGTCCTTGGGAGCGGGCCGTGTCGGTGGCACTGTGTTATTCTCAAAGCGGGCGAAGAAGGTGTTTAGCTTGTCTGGGAGCAAGATGTCGGTGTCCGCGACGTGGCTGGTTTTCCCTTTGTAATCCATGATTGTCTGTGGACCCTGCCACCTTGCGACTCCACTTTGTATCTGTACTGACGTTTTGCCTGTTTGATTGCCTTACAGAGGGAATAACTACAATGATTGTATTCAACCATATTCTCAGTCACCTTGCCATGGTTAAATGGGGTGGTTCGCGCTTTCAGTTTTGCGCGAATGTTGCCATCTACAGTTGAAGTCGGAAGTTTACATACACCTTAGCCAAATACATTTAAACTCAGTTTTTCACAATTCCTGACAATTAATCCTAGTAAAAATTCCCTGTCTTAGGTCAGTTAGGATCACCACTTTATTTTAAGAATGTGAAATGTCAGAATAATAGTAGAGAGAATGATTTATTTCAGCTTTTATTTATTTCATCACATTCCCAGTGGGTCACAAGTTTACATGCACTCAATTAGTATTTGGTAGCATTGCCTTTAAATTGTTTAACTTGGGTCAAACGTTTTGGGTAGCCTTCCACAAGCTTCCCACAATAAGTTGGGTGAATTTTGGCCCATTCCTCCTGACAGAGCTGGTGTAACTGAGTCAGGTTTGTAGACCTCCTAGCTCACACACGCTTTTTCAGTTATGCCCACAAATGTTCTATAGGATTGAGGTCAGGGCTTTGTTTTGGCCACTCCAATACCTTGACTTTGTTGTCCTTAAGCCATTTTGCCACAACTTTGGAAGTATGCTTGGGGTCATTGTCAATTTGGAAGACCCATTTGCGACCAAGCTTTTACTTCCTGACTGATGTCTTGAGATGTTGCTTCAATATATCCACATACTTTTCCTTCCTCATGATGCCATCTATTTTGTGAAGTGCACCAGTCTCTCCTGCAGCAAAGCACCCCCACAGCATGATGCTGCCACCCCCGTGCTTCACGGTTGGGATGGTGTTCTTTGGCTTGCAAGCCGCCCCCTTTTTCCTCCAAATATAACGATGGTCATTATGGCCAAACAGTTCTATTTTTGTTTCATCAGACCAGAGGACATTTCTCCAAACAGTACGATCTTTGTCCCCTTTTTTATGACGGTTTTGGAGCAGTGGCTTCTCAGCCTTTCAGGTTATGTCGAAATACAGTGGGGAAAAAAAGTATTTAGTCAGCCACCAATTGTGCAAGTTCTCCCACTTAAAAAGATGAGAGAGGCCTGTAATTTTCATCATAGGTACACGTCAACTATGACAGACGAAATGAGGGAAAAAAATCCAGAAAATCACATTGTAGGATTTTTTATGAATTTATTTGCAAATTATGGTGGAAAATAAGTATTTGGTCAATAACAAAAGTTTCTCAATACTTTGTTATATACCCTTTGTTGGCAATGACACAGGTCAAACGTTTTCTGTAAGTCTTCACAAGGTTTTCACACACTGTTGCTGGTATTTTGGCCCATTCCTCCATGCAGATCTCCTCTAGAGCAGTGATGTTTTGGGGCTGTCGCTGGGCAACACGGACTTTCAACTCCCTCCAAAGATTTTCTATGGGTTGAGATCTGGAGACTGGCTAGGCCACTCCAGGACCTTGAAATGCTTCTTACGAAGCCACTCCTTCGTTGCCCGGGCGGTGAGTTTGGAATCATTGTCATGTTGAAAGACCCAGCCACGTTTCATCTTCAATGCCCTTGCTGATGGAAGGAGGTTTTCACTCAAAATCTCACGATACATGGCCCCACTCATTCTTTCCTTTACACGGATCAGTCGTCCTGCTCCCTTTGCAGAAAAACAGCCCCAAAGCATGATGTTTCCACCCCCATGCTTCACAGTAGGTATGGTGTTCTTTGGATGCAACTCAGCATTCTTTGTCCTCCAAACACGACGAGTTGAGTTTTTACCAAAAAGTTATATTTTGGTTTCATCTGACATTCTCCCAATCCTCTTCTGGAGCATCCAAATGCACTCTAGCAAACTTCAGACGGGCCTGGACATGTACTGGCTTAAGCAGGGGGACACGTCTGGTACTGCAGTATTTGAGTCCCTGGCAGCGTAGTGTGTTACTGATGGTAGGCTTTGTTACTTTGGTCCCAGCTCTCTGCAGGTCATTCACTAGGTCCCCCCGTGTGGTTCTGGGATTTTTGCTCACCGTTCTTGTGATCATTTTGACCCCACAGGGTGAGATCTTGCGTGGAGCCCCAGATCGAGGGAGATTATCAGTGGTCTTGTATGTCTTCCATTTCCTAATAATTGCTCCCACAGTTGATTTCTTCAAACCAAGCTGCTTACCTATTGCAGATTCAGTCTTCCCAGCCTGGTGCAGGTCTACAATTTTGTTTTTGGAGTCCTTTGACAGCTCTTTGGTCTTGGCCATAGTGGAGTTTGGAGTGTGACTGTTTGAGGTTGTGGACAGGTGTCTTTTATACTGATAACAAGTTCAAACAGGTGCCATTAATACAGGTAACGAGTGGAGGACAGAGGAGTCTCTTAAAGAAGAAGTTACAGGTCTGTGAGAGCCAGAAATCTTGCTTGTTTGTAGGTGACCAAATACTTATTTTCCACCATAATCTGCAAATAAATTCATAAAAAATCCTACAATGTGATTTTCTGGATTTTTTTTCTCATTTTGTCTGTCATAGTTGACGTGTACCTATGATGAAAATTACAGGCCTCTCTCATCTTTTTAAGTGGGAGAACTTGCACAATTGGTGGCTGACTAAATACTTTTTTCCCCCACTGTATAGGACTCATTTTACTGTGGATATAGATAGTTTTGTACCTGTTTCCTCCAGCATCATCACAAGGTCCTTTGCTGTTGTTCTGGGATTGATTTGCACTTTTCGCACCAAAGTACGTTCATCTCTAGGAGACAGAACGCGTCTCCTTCCTGAGCGGTATGACGACTGCATGGTCCCATGGTGTTTATACTTGCGCACTATTGTTTGTCTAGATGAACGTAGTACCTTCAGGCGTTTGGAAATTGCTCCCAAGGATGAACCAGACTTGTGGAGGTTTTGGCTGCTTTCTTTTGATTTTCCCATGATGTCAAGCAAAGAGGCACTGAGATTGGAGGTAGGCCTTGAAATACATCCACAGGTACACCTCCAATTGACTCAAATGATGTCACGGAATCAGCCGAGGCTGCTCCTCCTCCTTGCTCGGGCAGGCTTCGTCGTTCGTCGTCCCCGGAGTACTAGCTGCTACCGATCTATTTTTCTGTGTTTGACTTGTTTTGTCTTGATTGTGTACACCTGTTTCCTATTATGTTGTATTGTATTCCCTATATAACCCTCTGTTGTTCATTGTGTGTTGTGTGTGATTGTTCTCGTCATTTTCGGCAGTTGCTATTGTGCGGGTATTCTCCTCCCTGTTTGGAGGTTGTTTTTGTACTCTGGTTACTTTGTTAGTAAAAGTACGTTTCCAGTAGCTCGGTGTCCTGGTTTGACTTCGCCTACCGCATTCACGTCGCACTTTGACAGAATCACACACCACTCATGGAGTCAGCAGGAGCGGCGGTGCCAGCTGGATCTATGGAGGCACGCGTCGAACACCAAGCGGCCATGATCCAGGCTCTCGGCACCGCCATGGAACGGGTGGTGAACACCATTGAGCGATGGGAAAGAGGGGGTCTACCTATGCCCCCTCCAACGATACCACCACCATCGGCGATGCCCATCGCTTCACCTCCGGGGTCCAGTGGGATTCGGCTCTCGCTCCCGAGGGCTTATGATGGCACAGCGGCCGGGTGCCAGGGTTTCCTACTCCAGGTTGAACTCTACCTAGCAACCATTCACCCGGCGCCCTCGGGATACGAGAGCATGTCCGCCCTCATCTCCTGTCTGTCCGGCAAGGCACTGGAGTGGGCCAATGCCGAGTGGGGTGGGATAGACGCCGCTTCGGTCAACTATGCGGAGTTCACCCGCCGCTCCGGGCAGTATTCGATCATCCACCAGAGGGTAAAGCGGCGGGTGAGCGTCTATTCCACCTTAGACAGGGGAGGAGGAGCGCGCAGGAGTTCGCGCTGGTCTTCCGGACGCTGGCTGCCAACGCAGGATGGAATGAGAGGGCCCTCATCGACCACTATAGATGTAGCCTGAGGGAGGACGTGCGTCGGGAATTGGCCTGCAGGGACACCAACCTCAGCTTTGATCAACTGGTGGACATGTCTATTCGCCTGGATACCCTGTTGGCTACCCGCGGACGTCCGGATTCGGGGCCGTCCATTCCATCCCCCAGCACTTCCGAGCCGACCCCTATGGAGCTCGGGGGTGCTGGTGCTAGGGAGACCAGGAGGGAGACCAGGAGGGAGGCCGTCCCCTGCACCAACTGTGGCCGCAGAGGACACACTGCTGGTCGTTGCTGGGGAGGGTCTCCTAGGAATCGAGGCAGTGGGCGATGCACTGATGAGTCATTCCAGGTGAGTAGGCACCCAACTCACCCAGAGCTCTCTGTTGCTCATATGTGTATTAAAGTGGTGTTTCCCGAGGTTTCTCCTCACTCCCAGCATAAGGCGCTAGTAGATTCAGGCGCAGCTGGGAATTTTATCGATCGCCAGTTCACCTATAAGTTAGGGATTCCTATCGTACCTGTTGATGTGCCCTTCCCTATCCATGCCCTAGATAGCCGCCCTTTGGGGTCAGGATTGATTAGGGAGGTCACGGCGCCTCTCCGGATGAAAACGCAGGAGGGCCATGAGGAGATATTACGTTTGTATTTGATTGATTCTCCTGCGTTTCCCGTGGTGTTGGGGCTTCCTTGGTTAACATCTCATGACCCCAACATTTCATGGCAACAGAGAGCTCTCAAGGGATGGTCTGATCAGTGTACTGGGCGGTGTGTAGGCGTTTCCGTAGGGGCAACGACGGTGGAAAGCCCGAACCAAGTTCCCACCTTGCACATTCCACCTGAGTATGCCGATTTGGCACTCGCCTTCAGTAAATAGAAGGCGACTCAATTACCACCTCATCGACAGGGAGATTGTGCGATAGACCTCCAAGTAGGCGCTGCGCTTCCACGTAGTCACGTGTATCCTCTGTCTCAGGAGGAGACGGCAGCTATGGAGACCTACGTCACCGAATCTCTGAGACAGGGTTACATACGGCCATCCACTTCCCCTGCGTCCTCGAGTTTCTTTTTTGTGAAGAAGGATGGGGGTTTACGCCCGTGTATTGATTACCGTGGTATCAATCAGATCACAATCAAATACAGCTATCCTCTCCCTCTGATTGCTAGCATGACGGAGTCATTACACGGGGCGCGATTCTTCACAAAATTGGATCTCAGGAGCGCGTACAACCTGGTGCGCATTAGGGAGGGAGATGAGTGGAAGACAGCATTCAGTACCACCTCGGGTCACTATGAGTACCTCGTCATGCCATACGGTTGAATGAATGCTCCTTCAGTCTTCCAATCATTTGTGGACGAGATTTTCCGGGACTTGCATGGACAGGGTGTAGTGGTATACAGTGGGGAGAACAAGTATTTGATACACTGCCGATTTTGCCGATTTTCCTACTTACAAAGCATGTAGAGGTCTGTAATTTTTATCGTAGGTACACTTCAACTGTGAGAGACGGAATCTAAAACAAAAATCCAGAAAATCACATTGTATGATTTTTAAGTAATTAATTTGCATTTTATTGCATGACATAAGTATTTGATACATCAGAAAATCAGAACTTAAGATTTGGTACAGAAACCTTTGTTTGCAATTACAGAGATCATACGTTTCCTGTAGGTCTTGACCAGGTTTGCACACACAGCAGCAGGGATTTTGGCCCACTCCTCCATACAGACCTTCTCCAGATCCTTCAGGTTTTGGGGCTGTCACTGGGCAATACGGACTTTCAGCTCCCTCCAAAGATTTTCTATTGGGTTCAGGTCTGGAGACTGGCTAGGCCACTCCAGGATCTTGAGATGCTTCTTACGGAGCCACTCCTTAGTTGCCTTGGCTGTGTGTTTCGGGTCGTTGTCATGCTGGAAGCCCCAGCCACGACCCATCTCCAATGCTCTTACTGAGGGAAGGAGGTTGTTGGCCAAGATCTCGCGATACATGGCCCCATCCATCCTCCCCTCAATATGGTGCAGTCGTCCTGTCCCCTTTGCAGAAAAGCATCCCCAAAGAATGATGTTTCCACCTCCATGCTTCACGGTTGGGATGGTGTTCTTGTGGTTGTACTCATCCATCTTCTTCCTCCAAACACGGCAAGTGGAGTTTAGACCAAAAAGCTCTATTTTTGTCTCATCAGACCACATGACCTTCTCCCATTCCTCCTCTGGATCATCCAGATGGTCATTGGCAAACTACAGACGGGCCTGGACATGCGCTGGCTTGAGCAGGGGGACCTTGCGTGCACTGCAGGATTTTAATCCATGACGGCGTAGTGTGTTACTAATGGTTTTCTTTGAGACTGTGGTCCCAGCTCTCTTCAGGTCATTGACCAAGTCCTGTCGTGTAGTTCTGGGCTGATCCCTCACCTTCCTCATGATCATTGATGCCCCACGAGGTGAGATCTTGCATGGAGCCCCAGACCGAGGGTGATTGACAGTCATCTTGAACTTCTTCCATTTTCTAATAATTGCGCCAACAGTTGTTGCCTTCTCACCAAGCTGCTTGCCTATTGTCCTGTAGCCCATCCCAGCCTTGTGCAGGTCTACAATTTTATTCCTGATGTCCTTACACAGCTCTCTGGTCTTGGCCATTGTGGAGAGGTTGGAGTCTGTTTGATTGAGTGTGTGGACAGGTGTCTTTTATACAGGTAATGAGTTCAAACAGGTGCAGTTCATACAGGTAATGAGTGGAGAACAGGATGGCTTCTTAAAGAAAAACTAACAGGTCTGTGAGAGCCGTTATTCTTACTGGTTGGTAGGTGTTCAAATACTTATGTCATTCAATAAAATGCAAATTAATTACTTAAAAATCATACAATGTGATTTTCTGGATTTTTGTTTTAGATTCCGTCTCTCACAGTTGAAGTGTACCTACGATAAAAATTACAGACCTCTACATGCTTTGTAAGTAGGAAAATCTGCAAAATCGTCAGTGAATCAAATACTTGTTCTCCCCACTGTATATTGATGACATTCTAATATACTCCGCTACACGAGCCGAGCACGTGTCCCTGGTGCGTCGAGTGCTTGGTAGACTGTTGGAGCATGACCTGTATGCGAAGGCGGAGAAATGTCTGTTCTTCCAGGAGTCCATCTCCTTCCTGGGACATCGGTTGTCCGCGTCAGGGGTAGAGATGGAGATTGTCCGCGTTTCTGCCGTGCGTAATTAGCAGACTCCCACCACGGTAAAGGAGGTGCAGCGCTTCTTGGGTTTTCCCAATTACTACCGTAGGTTTATCCGGGGCTTTGGACAGGTAGCAGCTCCCATTACCTTTCTGCTAAAGGGGGGTCCGGTGCGCCTGCAGTGGTCAGCTGAGGCGGACAGGGCGTTTAAACGTCTGAAGGACCTGTTTACCTCGGCTCCGGTACTGGCGCATCCGGATCCCTCTTTAGCATTCCAGGTGGAGGTGGATGCTTCCGAGGCTGGGATCGGCGCTGTGCTGTCTCAGCGCTCGGGTACGCCACCTAAACTCCGCCCCTGTGCTTTCTATTCTAAGAAGCTCAGTCCGGCGGAGCGCAATTATGACGTGGGGGACAGGGAGCTGCTAGTTGTGGTTCAAGCCCTGAAGGTGTGGAGACATTGGCTTGAGGGGGCTAAACACCCTTTTCTCATTCTGACTGACCATCGTAACCTGGAGTACATTCGGGCAGCGAGGAGGCTGAACCCTCGCCAGGCAAGGTGGGCTATGTTTTTCTCCCGCTTTGTATTTAAGCTCACCTATAGACCAGGGTCCCAGAACGCTAAGGCAGACGCCCTGTCCCGACTATATGACACAGAGGAGAGGTCCATTGAGCCCACTCCCATACTCCCGGAGTCTTGTCTGGTGGCACCGGTGGTGTGGGAGGTTGATGCGGAAATCGAGCGGGCGTTACGTTCCGATCCTACTCCTCCACAGTGTCCAGAGGGTCGGAAGTACGTGCCGCTCGAGGTTCGCGATTGTTTGATATACTGGGCTCACACGTCACCCTCCTCTGGTCATCCGGGTATTGGTCGGACAGTGCACTGCCTTAGTGGGAAGTACTGGTGGCCTACTTTAGCGAAGGACGTGAGGGTTTATGTTTCCTCCTGCTCTGTGTGCGCTCAGTGTAAGGCGCCTAGACACCTGCCCAGGGGGAAGTTACAACCCCTACCCGTTCCACAACGGCCGTGGTCTCACCTATCGGTGGATTTTGTCACGGACCTTCCCCCCTCCCAGGGGAACACTACGATCTTGGTCGTTGTGGATCGGTTTTCTAAAGCCTGCCGTCTCATTCCCCTGCCAGGTCTCCCTACTGCCCTACAAACTGCTGAGGCCCTGTTTACACACGTCTTCCGGCACTATGGGGTGCCTGAGGATATAGTGTCTGATCGGGGTCCCCAGTTCACCTCTAGAGTCTGGAGGGCGTTTATGGAACGTCTGGGGTCTCAATTAGCCTTACCTCAGGTTTTCACCCTGAGAGTAATAGGCAGGTGGAGAGAGTGAACCAGGATGTGGGTAGGTTTCTGAGGTCGTATTGCCAGGACCGGCAAGAGGAGTGGTCGGGATATATTCCCTGGGCAGAGATAGCCCAAACCTCACTCCGCCATTCGTCCACTAACCTTACGGCTTTCCAGTGTGTGCTAGGTTATCAGCCGGTCCTGGCACCTTGGCATCAGAGCCAGACCGAAGCCCCTGAGGTGGACGAGTGGTTTCGGCGCTCGGAAGAAACTTGGAACGCTGCGCATATCCATCTGCAGCGGGCTATCAGGCGGCAAAAGGCGAGCGCCGATCGCCACCGCAGTGAGGCTCCGGTGTATGCACCGGGAGATCGGGTCTGGCTCTCGACCTGAAACCTGCCCCTTCGCCTGCCCTGCCGAGGCTGCTCCTCCTCCTTGCTTGGGCAGGCTTCGGCGTTCGTCGTCCCCGGAGTACTAGCTGCTACCGATCTATGTTTCTGTGTTTGACTTGTTTTGTCTTGATTGTGTACACCTGTTTCCTATTATGTTGTATTGTATTCCCTATATAACCCTCTGTCGTTCATTGTGTGTTGTGTGTGATTGTTCTCGTCATTTTCGGCAGTTGCTATTGTGCGGGTATTCTCCTCCCTGTTTGGAGGTTGTTTTTGTACTCTGGTTACTTTGTTAGTAAAAGTACGTTTCCAGTAGCTCGGTGTCCTGCGTTTGACTTCGCCTACCGCATTCACGTCACACTGACAAATTATGTCAATTAGCCTATCAGAAGCTTCTAAAGCCATGACATAATTTTCTGGAATTTTCCAAGCTGTTTAAAGGCACAGTCAACTTAGTGTATGTAAACTTCTGACCCACTGGAATTGTGATACAGTGATTATAAGTGAAATAATCTGTCTGTAAACAATTGTTGGAAATATTACTTGTGTCATGCACAAAGTAGATGTCCTAACCTACTTGCCAAAACTATAGTTTGTTAATAAGACATTTGTGGAGTTGTTGAAAAACAAGTTTAAATGACTCCAACCTAAGTGTATGTAAACTTCCGACTTCAACTGTATCCTCGGTTTCTGGTTTGGGTAGGTTTTAATAGTCATAGTGGGAACAACATCCCCTATACACTTCTTGATGAACACAGTCACCATGTCCGTGTATACATCAATGTTATTCTCAGAGGATACCCGGAACATATCCCAGTCCGCGTGATCAAAACAATCTTGAAGCATGGATTCCGATTGGTCAGACCAGCGTTGACTAGACCTTAGCACGTGTACTTCCTGTTTGAGTTTCTGCCTGTAGGAAGGGAGGAGCAAAATGGAGTTGTGATCTGATTTGCTGAAGGGAGGGCGGGGGAGGGCCTTGTAGGCTTTTCAAAAGGGGGAGTAGCAGTGATCAAGTGTTTTACCAGAGCGAGTACTACAGTCAATGTGTTGATAGAACATCGGTAGCATTTTATTCAAATTTGCTTTCTTAAAATCCCCAGCTACAATAAATGCGGCCTCAGGATATGTGGTTTCCAGTTTGCATCAATTCCAGTGTAGTTCCTTGAGGGCCGTCGTGGTATTGGTTTGAGGGGGAATATACACGGCTGTGACTATATCCAAAGAGAATTCTCTTGGGAGGTAATACGGTCGGCATTTGGAGCAACCTCTGGGATAAGTTCAATTGCCCTGGGGGGTACGAACAAAGGATCCAATTTGGGAAAGTCGTATTCCTGGTCGTAATGCTGGTGAGTTACCGCCACTCTGATATCCAAAAGTTATTTCCGGCTGTATGTAATAACACAAAAAACAATCTGGACTAATAATGTAAGAAATAACACACAAAAAAACAAAATACTGCAAAGTTGCTTAGGAGCTAGAAGCAGAGCTGCCATGTCTGTCGGCGCACTCTTTATCTAATGATAAAGTAACAAGGAGAAGGGCAGCACTAAACGCTCAATAAAAGCTGTGAATGAATTTTACGACATTAGAGAGAGGACACCAGCTGTAGTGACTGTTTTTCCCCCTCCCGCTTGATGGAAGAAAGAGCTGGCGAGCGGGTAACCCACATGCTGTCTGATGATCAGGTGGGCAGTTTCCATGCATCTGGTACAGTCACCACCTCAGTTACGTCAAATACCAACATTCACTGAGCTGGCTCAAGGGCCATACTGAGAAATGACCCATAAAGACAGATAATATTGAGACAGGGCTCTCTGTTCCAATGTGGCCTGAGTTTGCAGGTGGTGTATGGCTGAGAGTAGTTGTGTTAGTTAGTGTGCTCAGTTTGCAGGTGGTGTATGGCTGAGTCTTAAAATTGGGGTGTTAGATAGTAAGTGTGCTTGCAGGTGGTGAATTGCTGGCTGAGAGTACATAGGAATCTACAGTAGGTTCGTGTGCCTGCTGTGCTGTCACTGCAAAGACAGCACACTATAAAAACATATTGTGCTAGTTCCATTTAAAAAAAAATTGAGGCAACTATTTACCTCAGCTTTTTGAGTCTTTCCAACATGTTGTATTTTTACGTATAATATACTTAACTTTTAGTGTTTCACAAACACTAATATATTATGTCCAGCATAAAAAAATTGCTAAGATCCAACTTAATTTTATCAAATCCAGAACTGTTATTGTACATTAGATCTACTTAATCTTTCTGATGAGTTACTTTCATTGATTGTGTCTTAGTGTTAAACATGGCTTTATGTATTTCATCACTTGACATTTTTGTCCACTATAGCAGGATTGTTGGGCACAGTTCTCATTCCACTAGCACAAACTGGAGGTAAAGCTGCAAGCAGTGTAGCTTGATATATTTGCCTCTTTCAAAAGTGGCTCGCATGATCTTACTTAAACAGAGCCACATGGCAAGTTGTTGGAAGAACTTAAAATTCTTAAGATATAAGGAAATATTATGATATATTATCCTTATAGTTGTTTTTACACACAAATAGTTGTTTATATTATTCATTTATCTTATGTTGAATTCATTTATTTTTATTTCAGGTTGGTTGAACAAGTGAAGTAGAGTAAAGTACTAATTATATTCAAGTAAATGTTTTTATGGCAAGTATAATTTACTAACCACCTGAATGTTTTTTTACAGTGCAGGTGTGAACAGTTTGTGTTGCTCATAGTTGGCTGTGGCAAGGCTTGCTATGTAAATCACCATTGTCTCTCCACAGCATCAAAGGGAAGATTCTCTACAATAGTTCTGCATGACATTTGCATCAGCAGGGATGGCAACAAAATGGGAAGGAAAAACATTTGAAATGGCACCAAAGTGTTGAAGGGTCTTGACATGGAAAACATAGATAATCCCCTCTCTAGAGACAGAATGGTGAATATATATGTGACTGTTCCAACATTTTGTCTTTTAGGACCAAATTAAAAACCCACCATGATGTGATTCCTATCTCCTGCCTGACTGAGTTCCCCAACGTGGTCCAGATGGCCAAGGTAGGATGACAGAGCCCAGAGGACATGGAAAGGGACTTCCTACATGTGGAGTTGAAACAAAAGTTATTGTATAAAGTTGCAATGGCAGGAGGAAAAGTGTTAAGTACTTTTTTATTTTGCAGCTGGTGTTTGAAGAGGTAAACGTGGACAGATTTTACCCGGTCCTCTACCCAAAGGTAGGCTCTGTATTCATCTTGACATTTACAATGGAGTAGCTAACTATTTTATTACTCGTTTATTATACAGTAATAATATGGTCCAGCAAGGAGCATTTATTGCTGTATTAATGTTTTATTTCTCAACTATTTATGTTCCCCCCTCACTGCTTTACATTGATGCTACACTATTAGAAAAAAAGGTGCTATCTAGAACCTAAAAGGGTTCTTCGGCTATCCCCATAGGATAACCCCTTTGTAGAACCCTTTTTGGTACTAGTTACAACCCTTTTGGTTCCAGGTAGAACCCTTTTTGGTTCCATGTGGAACCCTTTCCATGGAGGGAACCCTTTTTTCTAAGAGGGTAGTCACCATCCCCTTGACTCTGCTGAATGTACTATCATTTTCCAGGCCTCAAGGCTCATTGTCAACTTTGATGAGCATGTCATCAGCAACAACTTCAAGTTTGGAGTCATTTATCAGAAGTTTGGCCAGGTGAGTGGTATATAGCCTGTGGTAGTAAAATCATATAAAGTCATATATAATGTATTTATAACAGTTGGTGGCGTCCTGTATTTGGTGTATTATTATGACTGTGCTACTTCCTGCTCATCATTGCATGCCAGCTAATTCACTCTTAATAGAGTAAAGGAGTTTGAGCTTCTCCCTCCCCAAACTAAGAGGATTTGCTGTGTTTCCTCCTGTGGAACTCAGAGGAGGCCTGATCGTTTTCCTGTTGAGTTCAGATGTCTTACTTCCTCTTCACGGCCTTGTATTTCTCCCTGCAGACCACTGAGGAGGAGCTATTTGGGAACAGCGACGAGAGTCCTGCTTTTGTAGAGTTCTTGGAGTTTCTGGGGGACAAGATTGAGCTCCATGACTTTAAAGGGTAAGAATGGCCTTAGAATGGTATTGACATGGCAGATGATGGACTGGTCATGTCACGGCCTGGCTCTAGGGACTCTTTTATGTTGAGCCAGGGTGTGTAGTGTCTATGTGTTGTGTTCTATGTTCACGATCTAGTTTATGTATTTCTATGTTGGCCGGGGTGGTTCTCAATCAGAGGCAACGTGAATCAGCTGTTGCTTGTTGTCTCTGATTGGGAACCATACTTAGGCAGCCTATTGTGCAATTGTCTTTTGTGGGATCTTGTTCCGTGTAGGTTTGTGTATGTTACCGAGGACTTCACGTATCGTTTTGTTGTTTTTGTTCGTGTGGTGAATTATAATAAAGTATGTACTCATATCACGCTGCGCCTTGGTCCGCTCCTTTTGACGATCGTGACAGAAGATCCCACCAATACTGGACCAAGCAGCGTGTCCAGGTGCACACGCAGGAGGTAACGTTAGTGGATGTCCTCCTCGGTTGGGGGCAGATTACAGAGGAGGAGGCCGTCCGTTACCGGAGGGCGATGAAAGGGGAGACCCAGGCAGGAGAGGAGAAGCGGCGCCAACCGGGTCGTCGTCGGACAGGCGAGAGGCACCCCCAATAAAAAAATTTGGGGGGGCACATGGCATGGACGATGGGGCTGCTGGAGGCAGATAAAGGGCGAGTTTGTGGACATGGAGAGAAGGCCACCAGGTTACAGGGGCCATTGGTCATTAGAGGGAAGGAAAGTGTAGAGGCACGGCGAGAGGTACTGAAGTGTGTTACCAGTCCGGTCCGGCCCGTTCCTGATCCGTTCCTGATCCCCGTATAAGGCCAGTGGTGTGTGTTCCCAGTGCGGTCCGGCCTGTTCCTGTCCCTCGCACCAAGCGACACCATTTTGTATACATCTGGCCCTTCATTGGACACTGTGTTAACAAACCTCCAAACGAGCTTCAATTCCATACAACACTCCTTCAGTAGCCTCCAACTGCTCTTAAACACTAGTAAAACTAAATGCATGCTCTTCAACCGAACGCTGCTTGCACCCGCCCACCCGACTAGAATCACTACTCTAGACGGGTCTGACCTAGAGTATGTGGACAACTACAAATATCTAGGTGTCTGGTTAGACTGTAAACTCTCCTTCCAGACTCACATTAAGAATCTCCAATCCAAAGTTAAATCTAGAATCGGTTTCCTATTTCGCAACAAAGCCTCCTTCACTCATGCTGCCAAACATGCCCTCGTAAAACTGACTATCCTACCGATCCTTGACTTCGGCGATGTCATTTACAAAATAGCCTCCAACACTCTACTCAGCAAATTGGATGTTGTCTATCACAGTGCCATCCGTTTTGTCTCCAAAGCCCCATATAATACCCACCACTGTGACCTGTACGCTCTTGTTGGCTGGTCCTCACTACATATTCGTCGCCAAACCCACTGGCTCCAGGCCATCTATAAATCACTGCTAGGCAAATCCCCGCCTTATCTTAGCTCATTGGTCACCATAGCAACACCCACCCGTAGTCTGCGCTCCAGCGGGTATATCTCACTGGTCATCCCCAAAGCCAACACCTCCTTTGGCCGCAATTCCTTCCAGTTCTCTGCTGCCAATGACTGGAACAAATTGCAAAAATCTCTGAAGCTGGAGACACTTATCTCCCTCACTAACTTTAAGCATCAGTTGTCAGAGCACCTTACCGATCACTGCACCTGTACACAGCCCATCTGAAATTAGCCCGCCCAACTACCTCATCCCTATATTGTTATTTATTTTGCTCATTTGTACCCCAGTATCTCTATTTGCACATCATCTCTTGCACATCATTCCAGTGTTAATACTAAATTGTAATTATTTTGCACTATAGCCTATTTTATTGCCTTACCTCCATAACTTGCTAAATTTGCACACTGTATATTATATGTATTTCTGTTGTATTTTTGACTTTGTTTTGTTTTACCCCATATGTAACTCTGTGTTGTTGTTTTTATCGCACTGCTTTGCTTTATCTTGGCCAGGTCGCAGTTGTAAATGAGAACTTGTTCTCAACTGGTTTACCTGGTTAAATAAAGGTGAAATAAAAAAAATAAAAAAAAGCCTGTGATGCACGTCGCCAGCCCGGCCCGGCCTGTTCCTGCCCCTCGCACCAAACCAATGGTGCGCGTCGCCAGCCCGGCCCGGCCTGTTCCTGCCCCTCGCACCAAGCCAATGGTGCGCGTCGCCAGCCCGGCCCGGCCTGTTCCTGCCCCTCGCACCAAGCCAATGGTGCGCGTCGCCAACCCGGCCCGGCCTGTTCCTGCCCCTCGCACCAAGCCAATGGTGCGCGTCGCCAGCTCGGCCCGGCCTGGCCTGTTCCTGCCCCTCGCACCAAGCCAGTGGTGCGCGTCGCCAGCCCGGTCCGGCCTGTTCCTGCTCCCCGCACCAAGCCTGTGGTGCGCGTCGTCAGCCCGGTCCGGCCCGTTCCTGCTCCCCGCACCAAGCCAGTGGTGCGCGTCGTCAGCCCGGTCCGGCCCGTTCCTGCTCCCCGCACCAAGCCTGTGGTGCGCATCGTTAGCCCGGTCCGGCCCGTTCCTGCTCCCCGCACCAAGCTAGTGGTGCGCGTCGTCAGCCCGGTCCGGCCCATTCCTGCCCCCCGCACCAAGCCTGTGGTGCGCGTCGTCAGTCCGGCACAGCCCGTGCCTGGTCAGGTACCGGTCAGCTGCTCCACACCGGAGCCTAAGCAATCCGCTCCACCGATGTCCAGTCCAGCTCCAGCCAGTGGGACCAGACCAGGGGCGCTACAGGGGGGTTGTTAGAGGGTGGTGGTCACGCCTGGAGCCTGATCCGCCTCCGAGGAGGAATGCCCACCCGGCCCCTCCCCTGTTGGGTTTATGTTGGCGCGGTCGCAGTCCGCGCCTTTGGGGGGGGGGTACTGTCACGCCCTGGCTCTAGGGACTCTTTTATGTTGAGCCAGGGTGTGTAGTGTCTATGTGTTGTGTTCTATGTTCACGATCTAGTTTATGTGTTTCTATGTTGGCCGGGGTGGTTCTCAATCAGAGGCAACGTGAATCAGCTGTTGCTTGTTGTCTCTGATTGGGAACCATACTTAGGCAGCCTATTGTGCAATTGTCTTTTGTGGGATCTTGTTCCGTGTAGGTTTGTGTATGTTACCGAGGACTTCACGTATCGTTTTGTTGTTTTTGTTCGTGTGGTGAATTATAATAAAGGATGTACTCATATCACGCTGCGCCTTGGTCCGCTCCTTTTGACGATCGTGACAGGTCATGTCTCTTATCGATTACAATTGACTTTGACGTGACTCCCTGGATGATGACACTGCAGTCGTTCAGCCCTGGAGATAATAAAATATATGTTTATTACCGTAGTTCTTCTCTTATTCTCTCAATTTAGAGCAATATAATATTCTTAGTGGTACTGACATTACGATTGAGTGGAAGGGAATAACTGCCTTTCACATTCACTGCATGATTGATGAGACAGGGTGGTGTGGATGGGCTGTCTGGTTGCACTGAGACTGAGACGACCTGTGCTGCCGCTGTAACGGTCTCGTTCACACTCTGTCTCTGCAGGTTCAGAGGAGGACTGGACATCACCCATGGCCAGACAGGAACAGAGTCGGTCTACACTAACTTTCACAACAAGGAGATCATGTTCCACGTGTCCACCAAGCTGCCATACACAGAGGGAGACTCCCAGCAGGTAACTGTCTCAGTCAACTCACAGGCCCTATCCTGTCTGTCATAATGTTTATCAGTAGCTGTAGATTGGCTGTATATTCTATTGTCACGAACCGGCTCAAGTTCGTAACAAAAGGGAGACACGTGGAGACAAGGAATACTTAAAGTATATATTTATTAACTAAAGTAAACTAACTGAAATAACAATGGGGTGTGTAATCAGTAATCAGTAGTGTAAGTGAGTGTTTGCTTGCATAAATGTAATATGGAAAAGTGTTGAGAAGTGCCAAAGCAAACAACCAAAAAAGCCACAAAAATACCACAACCAAAGTCAAAGTATCTGCCTGGAGAGAGTCCCCCTTCATGAATGTGGAAGAGGTCCATTTATGCTGGGACACACCCGGCCCAGGTGTTTCCCATGTAGCTGACGACCCTCCCAACTCCGCCCACCGGCATCCTAATAAGGAAACAAGAGCAAAGAGAGAATACGGCAGACAGAGTGGGAGGGTCGTCACACCCCCCCCCCCATAAGACCGGGGACCAACAAGGACCCCGGACCAACGTACCAGCCCCTGCGTCCCAAACCGACAAATTGTACATGTTCACACCTCCACTTGCCCCACCCATCATCCTCCTCTCCAGACCTCAGCAACCTTTACACAGGAAGCAACCTTTAAGAGGAAAGAAGAACCCAAGACTAGGAAGGGACAAACAGGAAAGATAGAACATGACAAAATCAAACAATGGTCGGTCACATCAATACTGTCAAGGGAGCGACCACAGTAGAGAAGTTCCTACAAAAACCACGATAATACCCAATCATTCCCAAGAAACGCATCAGTTCCTTTTTAGTAGTTGGTAGTGGAAAAGCATCAATAGCTACCACTTTAGCCCGAACAGGACGCACTTCATCCTGCCCAACCACCTTTCCAAGGTATGTAACAGTCGCCTGAGCAAACTCACATTCAATCTACCCTGCAGTATGCAATCGTCAGGACCAGAAACATCTTCCTGCTCCTGCACAGACCTAGCATGACCAGAACTCAGGGAATAAACAGTATCAGCCAAAAGAACAGCCTTACCGTCCTCTGTAGACTCCCCCTGTTCAGTCTCAGAGGAACGTGCATAATAGGGTTTTAACAAATTTACATGGCACAGTTGGTTTGCTTTCCTCCGTTCTGGAGTGGCAACTAGATAATTTTGCTCAGTGTACTGGCGCCCCACTGTATATGGACCTTGAAACTTGGCTTGAAAAGGAGAACCAACAATTGGCAGCAGAGCCAGAACCTGATCACCTGGACTAAAGTGACGAGGCTCAGCTCGGCGATCATATATGCTCTTCATCCTGTCCTGTGAAGATGATAGCTTCTCTTTAGCCATTTCACCAGCGGCATACAAGCGTCGCCGAAAATCACCCACATATGATAACAGGGACTGAGGAGGCTCGGGAGACTTCCAGTCATCCTGGAGAACAGATAAAAGCCCACGCACCCGATGTCCAAACACTAGGTCATTTGGGCTAAAACCCGTGCTCTCCTGTGAAACCTCCCTAGCTGCTAACAATAACCAAAGCAACCCCTCCTCCCAATCCTTTTCCATCTCAGTACAATAAGCTCTCAACAACGACTTAAGTGTTTGATGGAAACGTTCCAGTGCTCCTTGACTTTGGGCATGATAGGCGCTAGACAAGTTGTGTTTAATATGGAGTTGTTGGAGAACCTGACCAAAGAGATTAGAGGTGAAATTAGATCCTTGATCACTTTGAATGACCTTAGGAATTCCAAACAGTGAGAGAAACTGAGTCAAAGCTTTTAACACAGCCTTAGTCGTGATAGACCGGAGAGGATAGGCAGCAGGAAACCTAGTGGTCTGACACATCACAGTCAACAAATAATTACTACCCTTCCTAGAACGAGGCAGAGGACCAACACAATCAATAATCAAATACTCAAAAGGTTTACTGAGTACAGGAATAGGGAACAGTGGTACCGGCTTAATAGCTTGATTAGGTTTACCAGTTAATTGACAGGTGTGACAAGTTTTGATGAAATCAGAAACATCCCTCTTTAATCTTGGCCAAAAGAAATGTCGTAATATACGATTGTAGGTTTTTCTCACACCCATATGCCCAGCAACGTCATTGTGAGAAGTTGTTAGCACCAACTCACGAAGCTTAACTGGTACCACCACCTGACTAATCGCCTCCCCAGAAAACAACTACCATGAGACATCCACTTTCTCATCAGGACCTCTTCTTGGAGAAAATAGCCCTGTGCGACATCTCCCAACTGTTCCACAGGCACAATTTGGTCCCGCAACTCTTCTAATGTAGGGTCAGTCCGTTGCGCCTCGATTAAATCGGAGCGGGATATAGATAACGGGATAACAGGGAAAACAGTAACAGACTTCTTTGTAGTATTCTCGTTAGCCAGCTCCGTGACCAGGTCATCATGGATCATAGAACGCGTCACTGCACACGCAGAAAACACCTCTGGGAAATTCTGCGCACTCTCATCAGGAATCCCTACAATTGACGGCTTAGTGGAAACCACTAAAGATGGAAACGCGATAGGCCACACACGCTCCCCAGCCAAGTTATTTCCAAGGATCACGTCAATACCCTCAATAGGCAATGAAGGACGCACCCCCACAACAACCTCACCTTTCACCAGTCCACAATCCAACATCAGTTTATGCAATGGAACTGACATAGTGTTCAAACCTATTCCCCTAATTAGAACACTATTCCCCGAATCAGTCTCCGCAGAGAAGGGTAACACAGATTCCAACACAAATGATTCAGAGACACCTGTGTCTCTTAGGATCTTTACTGGCACTAGGTTCTTACTTCCTACCATAGACACAAAACCCTCCGTAACGAAAGGTAAATAGTCGGGATCAATATAACCCTTCACCTGGCTCTGGGCATGAGACAATGCGTCAGGAGTGAACTGATGTGGAACAGGCGCTGCTAACGCTGCAGGCCTCGATTTACCATAAGCACCTGTACTGAATTTACCCCTAGACCTAAGAATCGGACATTCATTTTTCCAATGACCTAATTCTTGACAGTAGTGACACTCTTGACCAACGTCAGTTTTACCACGGGTATCAGGCTCAACCCTAGTTGAATGAAACTCTGCCCGGGAACCGAAGTATCTCGGCGAGCGAGGCCCAAATCTCTGCGAACGCCCCCACTCACTCCGAATACGGGGTTCTGCAAAAACATTTTTGTGAGTCAACACATATTCATCTGCCAAAACCGCAGCTTCAGCGACAGTCTTTATTTTTCGTTCGTTAATGTACGTCAGCTATACGATCAGGGATTGTGTCCTTAAATTGTTCTAACATAATCAAATCACACAGCCCTTGGAAAGTCATAACTGCAGAGGCAGAACACCAGCGATTGAACTGTGAAGATAATATTCGCGCAAACTCAACATGAGTCTGCTGATCATCCCTTTTTAAAGTTCTAAATCGTTGGCGGTAAGCCTCAGGGACCAATTCATAACTCTGTAACACAGCCGTTTTAACCTTCTCATAACTAACACTGTCTGCTACACTAAGAGCTGAATATGCTTCTTGCGCTTTACCAGTCAGCACACACTGCAACATCAAAGTGCGATCAGAATCAGGCCAACTCCTAGCGTCAGCAACACGCTCAAACAACGAAAAGAATGTCTCCGGGTCCTTTTCATTAAACTGGGGCAACAACCGTAAATTCCCAACAATATCAAATGTGTCTGGATTACGACCAAAAGAGGAACGACCCCTAGGTAACTCTGGGTCACCTTCCCAGAGCAAACTCTCCCCTGAGAGCTTTCCTTCCCTAACCAACTCTAGTCGCTCTTGTTGCAGCTTGATTTTAGCACGCTCCATATCCTGTTTAAATTCCAATTCCCTTTCATATTTTACACGATCATGCTCCATTTTAGCTCTTTGTCCATTTTGTTCATGCTCTAGCTGTAACAGAAGCAGTTCTTTCAGCTGTTCAAAAAGAAGACTACTATGACTAACCGATGGAGCAGTCATTGTAACATATCGGGGAGACAATGTGTCCTCAGCAGAGGCTGCCCCAGTGGTAACATCCAGAATACCACTCTCCATCAAATTGGCCTTCAATATTAACCTAATAGAATTTTTTAGGCGTTTATCACTAATTTCAACCTTGTAGTGTTCAGCAACCTTCAACAGCTGTTCTTTAGTACATAATTCCAACAGTTCTTCTGATGGAAAGCGAATGAACTCGTCTACATTAGACGCCATAATCAGGAAAAAAAAAAAATATATATATATATCATAATAATCTTGCTCAACCCCTCTGCTGAGCACACCAGACACAAGAGAAATGACAATCACACCGAGCACCACAGAAGAGAGCTGGGATATGGAGCTTCCCCATAACCTACAATAACTCAACCCTAGTCTTCGTGTGGATTCGCGGTGGGTAATTACGCACTGTAGCCCGCTGGCAAGGAATTAAACCCCCAGCACGCTGGTAGATTCCACCAAGCCACGGATGTGCCCCCGAGACAACTGCTCAGTCCACAGACACCACACAAAAATAACAAACATTTAACCATGCCCAACGTATCCCAAAACAGAACACGTCACTAAGCCTATCAGGGGAAAAAGCTATAACTCCGGGTAGAAAATGTCACTACCCTACCCAATCTCCCACTGAGGTACACAGCCGATTGTACTCACCTCCTCAGACCGATGCCCCAACAGCGAGTAGAGCAAGAGTTTCCAGGCTGGGCAGGGACTGGAAACTAACCAATGTACTCTCTCCAACGCAGTACACAACCCAAAGGAAACCAATACTGGGCCTATCAAACTCAAACAAACTAACAAAATTTACTACAAAAAACCTACAGAATTGGACATTAACTCCACGTTCTCCCAAACACAACCAGTTCAAGATCCCAGACGAGCCCCCACTTGTCACGAACCGGCTCAAGTTCGTAACAAAAGGGAGACACGTGGAGACAAGGAATACTTAAAGTATATATTTATTAACTAAAGTAAACTAACTGAAATAACAATGGTGTGTGTAATCAGTAATCAGTAGTGTAAGTGAGTGTTTGCTTGCATAAATGTAATATGGAAAAGTGTTGAGAAGTGCCAAAGCAAACAACCAAAAAAGCCACAAAAATACCACAACCAAAGTCAAAGTATCTGCCTGGAGAGAGTCCCCCTTCATGAATGTGGAAGAGGTCCATTTATGCTGGGACACACCCGGCCCAGGTGTTTCCCATGTAGCTGACGACCCTCCCAACTCCGCCCACCGGCATCCTAATAAGGAAACAAGAGCAAAGAGAGAATACGGCAGACAGAGTGGGAGGGTCGTCACACTATCTACTTAATTTCTATTGAGAAACATCAATATTTTTTTGCCCGAGGGACTAGCCAACATGGACAACACTATTATGCTTTTCACTGTTATTCTTTTCTCCTGTTGGTGTCCTCAGTGACCCTGTCTGCTCTGACCTGAAGGGGCTATTTTTCATGACAAGTTGTAACTTCCATGAAGATGGATGTGGAGTAGCTAGGCATGAGCAACATGTAGTTTCTCATTTGATGACAGTCTGGTGGCTTAATGCTTTCTCCTGCTGTTTTGAGTGACTTTAGCTACCTCACCTGCCCCCCTGGGAGAATCATCCCATGGAGAGTCCTTATTCTCAGCAGACGAATGAGCAGCAGAGCTGAGCCATGTGGACACACAGAAGATAGCCTTGTAGGCAAAGGGGGGCAGTTTGACACCAAAGAGATGAACAGACACAATGTGTTGAGAGGAAGAGGAAGGAAAACAACTAGCAGTCCAAAGCGGAGGTTGACTTGGCGTTGAGCCTGTGTTGAGATCATTATTGAGTGTCTGTGTTTCACCATGGTTATACATGACAGCTCTCACTCCCTCGCTGTCCATCTGCCCTCATGCATAGTGGCTGTTCTGGTGCCATCTGGCCCCTACTGGCCCTTGTGTGTGTGTGTGTGTGAGATTATTTAATAGATATATAGCCTCTATGATAATAACAACGTCTTCCTTATTTCTTTAGAGCTCGAAACAGATGGTTGATTGTTCTCATGTGTAAAACACAGTGCCAAAACACAGGACTATAAAGCAATTCAGCAGCTAAAGCCCTAAAAATAAATATGTGCCTTAATGTTTTATGCATACAATCAAAATGCTCTGTGATATTTTATGGCAGTGCTTTGCTCTGCAGTGAATGTCATTAATCAACAGGTGTCATGAATAACTCCCCCATGTTCACAATGGTGTGCAGAATAACATGTCAAACTGGTGACTGATCAGTGAGTCAACACATGTTAGAGAGCAGGTGCTAAGCTG
The DNA here is from genome assembly GCF_020615455.1 of Coregonus clupeaformis. NCBI lineage: Eukaryota > Metazoa > Chordata > Actinopteri > Salmoniformes > Salmonidae > Coregonus > Coregonus clupeaformis. Next base: position 9,995,962 of record NC_059203.1, read on the forward strand.
TAGAGGCCTATAATCACAGTGCAGGGAAATATGATCTCCCAGTGACCAAAATGAGGTTGAAAAGAGACCCAAGTCATAGACTGTTCTCTCTGCTACCGCACGGCAAGCGGTACCGGAGCGCCATGTCTAGTTCCAAAAGGCTCCTTAACAGCTTCTACCGCCAAGTCATAAGACTGCTGAACAATTAATCAAATGGCTACCCGGACTACTCGCTGTTTATTATCTATGCATAATCACTTTACCCCTACCTACATGTACAAATTACCTCGACTAACCCGTACCCCTGCACATGGACTCGGTACCGGTACCCCCTGTAGGCCCCGTGTAGCTCAGTTGGTAGAGCATGGTGCTTGCAACGCCAGGGTTGTGGGTTCGATTCCCACGGGGGGCCAGTATGAAAATGTATACTCTCACTAACTGTAAGTCGCTCTGGATAAGAGTGTCTGTTAAATGACTAAAATGTAAATGTATATAGCGTCGTTATTTTATTGTGTTACTTTTTATTTTATTTTTTACTTTATTTTATTTAGTAAATATTTTCTTAACTCTATTTCTTGAACTGCATTGTTGGTTAAGGGCTTGTAAGTAAGCATTTCATGGTAAGGTCTACACCTGTTGTATTCGGCGCATGTGACAAATAAAATGTGATTTTATTTTCCAGACGTTGAAATTAGGTAAATTTTTGGTTCTGAATTAAAGTTGAAAATACATATTTTCCGAATGTTGAAAATACGTATTTTCCAGAAGTTGAAAAGACGTCATTTACAGACTTTGAAAATATGTATTTTACGGATGTTGAAAATACTTTTTTATTTTTTATTGATTGAACATGATTTGGAAAGGCACACACCTGCCTATATAAGGTCCCACAGTTGATAGTGCATGTCAGAGCAAAAACCAAGCCATGAGGTCGAAGGAATTGTCAGTAAAGCTCTGAGACAGGATTGAGTCGAGGCACAGATCTGGAAAGTGTACCCAAAAAGTTCTGTAGCATTGAAGGTCCCCAAGAACACAGTGGCCTCCATCATTCTTAAATGGAAGAAGTTTGGAACCACCAAGACTCTTCATAGAGCTGGCCGCCTGGCCAAACTGAGGAATCAGGGGGAGAAGGGCTTTGGTCAGGGAGGTGACCAAGAACCCGATGGTCACTCTGACAGAGCTCTAGAGTTCCTCTTTGGAGATGGGAGACCTTCCTTAAGGACAACCATCTCTGCAGCACTCCACCAATCAGGCCTTTATGGTAGAGTGGCCAGACAGAAGCCACTCCTCAGTAAAAGGCACATGACAGCCCGCTTGGAGTTTGCCAAAACCCAAAGACTAAAGACTCTCAAACCATGAGAAACAAGATTCTCTGGTCTGATGAAACCAAGATTGAACTCTTTGGCCTGAATACCAAGCGTCACGTCTGGAGGAAACCTGGCACCATCCCTACAGTGAAGCATGGTGGTGGCAGCATCATACTTTGGGGGTGTTTTTCAGTGGCAGGGACTGGGAGACTAGTCAGGATCGAGGCAAAGATGAACGGAGCAAAGTACAGAGAGATCCTTGATGAAAACCTGCTCCAGAGCGCTCAGGACCTCAGACTGGGGTGAAGATTCACCTTCCAACAGGACAACGACCCTAAGCACACAGCAAAGACAACGCAGGAGTGGCTTTGGGAAAAGTCTCTGAATGTCCTTGAGTGGCCCAGCCAGAGCCCGGACTTGAACCCAAATGAACATCTCTGGAGAGACCTGAAAATAGCTTTGCAGCAACGCTCCCCATCCAACCTGACAGAGCTTGAGAGGATCTGCAGAGAAGAATGGGAGAAACTCCCCAAATGCAGGTGTGCTAAGCTGGTAGCGTCATACCCAAGAAGACTCGAGGCTGTAATTGCTGCCAAAGGTGCTTTAACAAAGAACTGAGTAAAGGGTCTGAATATTTATGTAAATGTTATATTTCTGTTTTTTATTTTTTTATTTGGTCATTATGGGGTATTGTGTGTATTGATGAGAAAAAAATAACTATTTAATCAATTTTAGAACAAGGCTGTAACCTAACAAACTGGAAGAAGTAAAGGGGTCTGAATACTTTCTGAATGCACTGTATATACTCTACTCTTCTTTACTGTACTCTACTGTACTGAACTATACTCTACTTTGCTGTATTGTATTGCACTGAACTGTTCTGTACTGTACTGCGCTGTACTGACTGTCCAAACTTCTGAAACCTAGACAGCTATGATTTGTTCAGATTTGGTCCGATTCAGATTTGAAGGGACGTCTGTGGACATTGCAATCAAGGCCAGTCCGGATCGGACCAAAAAACGACATCTGTGGACATTGAAATCAAGGTCTTTTCAAAGTCCATGGACGCCAGACGGTGCTCACTGGGCTGGCCCCCGTCTCCATTCACTGAGTGGGCTATAGGCTGCCCTATGCCTTTCAATATGCATCACTTGACCGCAACTGTTACTTGAAAACTGCTTTTAGAGAGATGTTTCATACTTACAATTAATTAGTAAGCACAAATTGTTTCTGTACTATGCATTTAGTAGAGTTTTTACCTGTTTAATTCATCTACAGTGGGGCAAAAAAGTATTTAGTCAGCCACCAATTGTGCAAGTTCTCCCACTTAAAAAGATGAGAGAGGCCTGTAATTTTCATCATAGGTACACGTCAACTATGACAGACAAATTGAGAAAAAAAAATCCAGAAAATCCCATTGTAGGATTTTTAATGAATTTATTTGCAAATTATGGTGGAAAATAAGTATTTGGTCACCTACAAACAAGCAAGATTTCTGGCTCTCACAGACCTGTAACTTCTTCTTTAAGAGGCTCCTCTGTCCTCCACTCGTTACCTGTATTAATGGCACCTGTTTGAACTTGTTATCAGTATAAAAGACACCTGTCCACAACCTCAAACAGTCACACTCCAAACTTCACAATGGCCAAGACCAAAGAGCTGTCAAAGGACACCAAAAACAAAATTGTAGACCTGCACCAGGCTGGGAAGACTGAATCTGCAACAGGTAAGCAGCTTGGTTTGAAGAAATCAACTGTGGGAGCAATTATTAGGAAATGGAAGACATACAAGACCACTGATAATCTCCCTCGATCTGGGGCTCCATGCAAGATCTCACCCCGTGGGGTCAAAATGATCACAAGAACGGTGAGCAAAAATCCCAGAACCACACGGGGGGACCTAGTGAATGACCTGCTGAGAGCTGGGACCAAAGTAACAAAGCCAACCATCAGTAACACACTACCTCGCCAGGGACTCAAATCCTGCAGTGCGAGACGTGTCCCCCTGCTTAAGCCAGTACATGTCCAGGCCCGTCTGAAGTGCATTTGGATGATCCAGAAGAGGATTGGGAGAATGTCATATGGTCAGATGAAACCAAAATATAACTTTTTGGTAAAAACTCAACTCGTCATGTTTGGAGGACAAAGAATGCTGAGTTGCATCCAAAGAACACCATACCTACTGTGAAGCATGGGGTTGGAAACATCATGCTTTGGGGCTGTTTTTCTGCAAAGGGACCAGGACGACTGATCCGTGTAAAGGAAAGAATGAATGGGGCCATGTATCGTGAGATTTTGAGTGAAACCCTCCTTCCATCAGCAAGGGCATTGAAGATGAAACGTGGCTGGGTCTTTCAGCATGACAATGATCCCAAACACACCGCCCGGGCAACGAAGGAGTGGCTTCGTAAGAAGCATTTCAAGGTCCTGGAGTGGCCTAGCCAGTCTCCAGATCTCAACCCCATAGAAAATATTTGGAGGGAGTTGAAAGTCTGTGTTGCCCAGCGACAGCCCCCAAAACATCACTGCTCTAGAGGAGATCTGCGTGGAGGAATGGGCCAAAATACCAGCAACAGTGTGTGAAAACCTTGTGAAGACTTACAGAAAACGTTTGACCTGTGTCATTGCCAACAAAGGGTATATAACAAAGTATTGAGAAACTTTTGTTATTGACCAAATACTTATTTTCCACCATCATATGCCAATAAATTCATTAAAAATCCTACAATGTGATTTTCAGGATTTTTTTTTCTATTTTTGTCTGTCATAGTTGACGTGTACCTATGATGAAAATTACAGGCCTCTCTCATCTTTTTAAGTGGGAGAACTTGCACAATTGGTGGCTGACTAAATACTTTTTTTCCCCACTGTAGGTGTTCTTGGCTGACCTTAATGCAGTGGTAAAATGTATGTCCATAATGGTGACACTGTTGTTTGTGCTGTTGTGTTTGCAGCTGCAGAGGAAAAGGCACATAGGCAACGACATCGTGGCCATCTTGTTTCAGGAGGAAAACACGCCCTTTGTACCAGACATGATAGCATCCAACTTCCTGCATGCCTATGTTGTGGTTCAGGTGGAGAATGCCTGCTCAGACAACGTCACGTACAAGGTACTGTAAGCCCAGGCATACTCTTCACAGTCTATAACCCTGCGCAATCCTGCTATTTCAATACATAGAGAGTCGGCCCAAGGCAACCTGCATGTTCCTTACTAGAAATCAATCAGTAACTGACTGCCCATTATCTGCCTCATAAAGGTTTTTAGGGGCTAGCCAGTGTTATGTGATTTAGTGGTGGCATTTGGATACACTTCACCTCTTTTTTACCACTCCAGGTGTCTGTTACAGCGAGAGACGATGTGCCTTTCTTTGGACCTGCTCTACCGGACCCGGCCATTTTTAAAAAGGTGAGAAGTCATGAATCTAAGTAATGCATAAACTAGGTGAGCCCATGAGAGGGACAACATATTAATTTAGCCCTTCCTCCTCCCTCCCCTTCCTCTCTAGGGTCATGAATTCCATGAGTTCCTATTCACTAAGCTGATCAATGCGGAGTATGCCTGTTACAAGGCTGAGAAGTTTGCCAAGCTGGAGGTGAGAGCAGGAGCGTGCCACAGCATGCTGTGAAGTGTGGGGGCGGAGTCACGCTGCTCTCGCTGCACCACTTTACTATACCATCTGTCTGAGTGTTTGTGGATGTGTTGATTAATGACTGGATCATGTCGGTTTACAGACTCATTACGAGTGTGTGTTTACACGTATGTGTGTGTGTGTGTGTGTGTTTGTGTGTTGAACTCTATTGTACACTGAATGCATGCAGGAGTCCCTGCACAAGTGTTTACATGCGATTGATTTCTATAGTTCTGACCGACGTAGTGTTTGTTGTTGTCAGGAGCGCACACGGTCGGCCCTGCTGGAGACCCTGTATGAGGAGCTACACATCAACAGCCAGTCCATGATGGGCCTGGGAGGGGACGAGGACAAACTGGAGAATGGGGGTGGAGGGGGAGGAGGCTTCTTTGAGTCCTTTAAGGTAACCCTCCACTATACGAGGTGCAAGCTTAATCGGGCACTTGACATGCATGAGAGAGGTTGAATATTATTTCCTGGAAGGGATTCTGGGTATTCAAACATGAAAAATAATGCACAGAAAAGGAAGTGCCAGTGCCAGTGCCAGTGTCAGTGCTCTCTGGTAGTGCCCTGGTGCTGTTGAAGATTCCATAATTAGCTGTTACCATATCACATCCCACTTTTAGAGTGTCATGTAACCAGGCGACGATCAGGGAGTTGGGAGCATCCCTGTCGATGTGCATCCTGCACTCTGACTCTATGTCCTTCATCAATGACCATTAGGTTGGCTGAGAGTGGAGCGTGGGCAGGACAGTGTGCCATGGCAGTGGAGGAGCTGTGATTATGTGTCTCTGATGAACGCTGTAATGGACTCTCATTAGCGAGCTGATGATGCTGCTCGCATGGCAAACCATGTGCCACTATGCTCTTTTCCTCTCTGGCTCTGTTTTGTCTCTCTCTCGCTCTCTCTCTCTCTCTCTCTCTCTCTCTCTCTCTCTCTCTCTCTCTCTCTCTTCTCTCTCTCTCTTCTCTCTATCTTTTCTCTATCTATTTTATCTGTCTCTCAGTCTCTATCCAGCCCTGCACTTCATTCATGGATGAGTCTACTGAGCACCTGCAAGACATTGAAGGATTATATCACTCTCCTCTGAACACCCACTCTCAGACCTCAGACTTCATTTACACCTTCCTATCAGTGTGAGGCACTGGAACAGTCTACTCTCTTACACTAATAGACATCTTCTCTCATTTGGCCTCTTTCCCGCTCACTTATCTACACTGCCCCCAAGTGTTCAAATACGGTCCTGCACGATCTCCATCACTGGTTATCATTAGAATCAGGGTTAGTGTGGTTAAGGCGAGGGTTAGGGTCCATACACACTCACAGACCGTGTCTCCTCGTCTCTCTCTGTACTCTGTAGCGGGTGATCCGCAGCAGAAGCCAGTCTATGGATGCCATGGGCCTCAGTAACAAGAAGCCACACACTGTCTCCACTAGTCTCAGCGGCAACTTTACAGAGACCCCCAAAACCCCAGGGATAGTAAGTAACCCTTTTGGTTTGACCAGAGGCCCACTACTGACTCCCCTGTAGTAGACACTGACCCTCCCCTAACAACACTCAATACATTCTACTGCATACCCTATCCTCTCAGCCCTGTGGAATTGGCCTACACTGTCTGTAGCTAACACCATACTCCTCCCTTCCTTGTCTATCCTACCTGTGCTCAAACCCCTTTATTTAACACACTGTTTCATATATGTGGTCCCCTACCTTAACCCTCATATCAGTCACCTCCATAGTTTGCCATTTTCCATGACTTTTTTCATGGCATTTTTAAATGAACCACTGTTCATTTCACAGTAATGATTGTCATTTTCATATCATGATAATGTTATAGAAAGCCATGCTAAATCTTAAACCATATACATTTTCATATTGTTAAACCCAGAGATCTGTTGAGGCATAAAAGTAGGCACTGGTGTGCCTTTTGGAAAGTTTTTCTTATGTGAATGATCCCAAAGACCCTATAACCCTTTCTGCCCTTTTACAGACTTAGTGGGCTTTTGACTCAGACTCTCATAACATTGTGAATCCGGATTTGCTTTCTCTGACAACCTGAAAGCCAGTTGAGAAGAGATGAGTTGAGCTGTCTGACTACCCAGAGTTCCTCCCTTGTTACCTTGCTGGCATGAGTGTTGCATGTGCTGCTGTAGCCTCTTTATGCAGCCTAGCATTGTCGCTGCATGAAGCCTGTCTAGCATTGAGCTGTGCCTGGCGGCCAGTAGTGAAGATGAGAAGTTAGTACACAGTCTCCTTTATGAATGCACCTATTTCCACTTTGTGACACACTGTTGCAGGTTGCAGAATACTCTGACTGGCAATCCAAAGAAACAGCTGCTGTTTTGCAATTAGTTCGCCAAAGTAAATCTGCCCTTTCACATACTAACTCTTTGGATTGTGACAGACCCTCCTCTATCTCTCGCAATCTGTCATATATTATTTTAAACAGGCCTACATCTATAGCCTGGTGGTCCAGGCTATATACAGTCTGTTTGTGCTTTGGCACCTCCTCTCTGTGTTAATTCATTGTCATGCCAGATATTACATGTATGGCATGACAATGATAGAAGAATGGGACCAAGCTACCTGGGCTATGCTGCCCATATGCTGGAGCTGGACGATATGGCTAAAAAGCCATAATCACGATAAATGGACTAAATTATCACGATAACGATAAATTGAATGATAAGTTTATAACATCACAATGTTTCCCTTACAACTAGTACTTTGAATGTTGTAGCTATCAATTGTTCCATTAACAATCGCCCATGTTAGCAAACTAATTTCATTTTAAACGTCACATTTCTCTAGTAAAGGCTACTTATCGTAGTGAATGATATCTGCAAAATGTCCACGATAAGTGGTCGGTATGGTCGGTGTCAATACTTTTCGGTTTATCGTCCCAGCTCTACCATATACAGTACGTAATGCCACTCTGTGGTCTCGGACTCTAGACGAGCTTTCAATATGAATGGCCTTTCAATGTGTGCTCAATATGTCGCCTGTCTTCTGTGTCTTATGGTGTACTGTGAGCTCATGTTCTAATTTGCAACTTGCTGGTCCAATGCTACCTGCTGCATGAAATCTCATGGTGTCTTCTTTTCTCTGCTACTCTCAATCTCTTTATATGTATATATTTATCCCTCTTTCTCTTTCTCTGCTTTCTACTGCCTTATGTGATTCAGTCATTACTTGTCCCAGGGAAAGGTCCCAGTAGGTATCATGGACGTCGCGGCAGTGCCATAGGGATAGGAACAATAGAAGAGGTTCATGTATAATTCTCCCTTCTAATTTGCTGTTTCTCTGCTGTTTTCTTTGCTTATTTGTCTGGTTATCTGTCTCTTTGCATAACTCATACGGTTGCTTTCTGCCTAAACCAATATTTTTATATCCATTTATGAAGCAATAATTTTCTACATCTCAAGTGTGGGGTAAAACCATTGGGTTGTAATAAAGCTATAATTTAGGTAATAAAGAGTTTATGAAGGGTATCCATTGCAAAAATGGAAAGGTTTGTGAGAATACTTACTGGTTTATTACCTTACTCCGTGTATCAATTCCTCTCTTTCACTCATGATGAAGTGATGGAGTATCTCAAATTGTCTTTCACCAACAAGCCACTGTCACTTCATTTTAGTCCCCCATAACGTTTATCATGTGTTGTAGATAGCAAGTATCATATACTGAAGGCATTTGAGTCATTGTGCAGACTCTCAATGACATTCACCAAATGCCATTCACCCATATTTGAATGGAATTCACATTTTCACTGACTGTAAAACAGACCAAGTAATATCTTAGACAGTGTATTATAGCCTCCATCTTTTACAATACGTCATGCTAGAGGAATATAGTACTGTGGCTGACTAACCTATCCACTCCTCCCCAGTCTCTGATCATTCCTGGGAAGAGCCCCACCAGGAAGAAGTCTGGGGCTTTCGGCACCCGACGGAGCAGCGCCATTGGGATCGAGAACATCCAGGAGGTGCAGGAGAGGAGGTGAGAGGAAGGCTTGGGCTACCTGGAGATGAAAGAGGAAAATGGGGAGTGTCAGAGAAAAGGGATAGAAAGAGATGGAGAAATTAAACATTTCAGAAGTGAGGGCAAATACCAAAATTTACTATAAATGGCTGTCAGCTGTCACATGGCATTTTACAGAAGTGTCACAGTTGTGTTAGCATTAGTGGCTAACGTTAGAAAGGAGGTTAGGTTAGAGTTAGGGAGAGGTTCATGTTATGGTAGGGTTAGCTATCATGCTAAGTAGTTGCAAAATGCTATGGTTGTGTTTAGCTAAATTTGATAATTAGCTAAGATGCTAAAGTTGTCCATGCCGTGATTCAAACACACAGCCTTGGGTTGCAAAACATTCGTATTATACGCCTACCCATCCTCCCCAACAACCTCCTTACTTTCGTTTGTCTAAAGTACCTCCCACAATGTATGACATCAGATTGCCTAGTGTTTTTTTTGGCAATGGTATGACAGTTACAAACTAGTGGTTTTGGCCCGCACCTTGGGATGGTTTTATACTTCAAGAGATGGGAGACAACGGGGTAAAGAGAGAGATGAGGCATTCAAAGATACAGGGCTGCCAACTTTTGAAGAAAGCTTGGAGTGAGATTTGCTATGTGAATTTCATTGCCCCCTGGCACAATCCCTAGAAGGGGGACTGGGAAAATGTTACTGTTTTAAAGCTAATTTCCTGCAACTCAATGTATTTTGACATGTCTTAGGCCTATGACCAGGGTGGAAGATAAAAAAATCAAAACCACAGGTCCGGTGTATTTAGGATGCTTTGAACATTAAATGAACACTCAACATTTGACGACTTTGTTACTTTGAGATTTTGGGGAGATTAAATTTAAAGGATGCTAATATTTTTGTTATCATATTTTTTAGGTTGTTTGACACTTAATTCAGACAGTAATTAAATGAGATGGGGAGACAGGCAAATGCTAGAAACAGTGGGGAGGTTGGAAGCAGGGATTGGTCCCTGTTCTCAGGTAGAAAGTTGTGTGCGATATGTGCCAGGAAGTGTTACCACTACACCAAGGCTCTGCAGAGGAAGTGTTACCACTACACCAAGGCTCTGCAGAGGAAGTGTTACCACTACACCAAGGCTCTGCAGAGGAAGTGTTACCACTACACCAAGGCTCTGCACAGGAATTTTGTAATATTAATGGTTGATGGCAGAGGGTAACCAAATCATAGATTACAGTCTCCTTGACCATAGACTGCTTTCAAGGTAAGGACACAAACATTTTGTAATTTGGATGAACTATCTCTTTAAAATAGGGCTTGAATAAAATCCTGCTTGCTCTCCAGGAGGGTTGGCCACCCCTGATCTACTGTATGTTTCCCCGGTGCTGGGTGTTTGAAAATGTTCTTGTTATAACAATTCATTTCTCAAAATCACCCAACCTTCAAGGAAAATTAAATGAATATCAATATTCAGGTGGTTTATGCCTACTAGTTGAAGATCCTTGCCATCATCTTACTCTACATAGAAAAAAGATGATGCCTTTATGAGTTGTGAGTCCCCTTACCATCTCTGCCTATCATGTGCACAATACTAAAATGTCAAAAATGATATTTGATTCCTGGAGCATTTAATATCCAACGCTTATTTGTATGCCTTATTCAAAACTGTCCATTAATGGCTGAAAAATACATAGCCTCATATCAAGTAGGCATATCAGATTTCAAATATGTGAATACACTGGCAAAATAGGGAAGAAGTGGAATAATAAAATATGTTTGGGGAATAACATTGGTGTTCTTGCTGACAAGCACAGTAATTACTCTATAGTTTAGCCCATTGTTAAGAATGAGAACTGTTCCACTGATCAGACTAAATAAAGTAAATAGATAATCAAATCTCCTGAAGACAAGATTACATAAATCTGCCCCTACACCCTAACCACATTCTACTTCTATTTTTCCCACTCTAGAATACAATTTTGGGTTCACAATTTGCTTGACAAAATTATTTTCACAGTTACGAATCAGGTCACCTAACCAAACTAAACACAAAACCAAAAACAAAATGTAGGTCTGTCTGCTGCCTTTTTGTTGTCACAGCCTAAACGCCAATCACCAAACGAGGGGACTAATGCAAGTGTGGATTACATCGATTTTAGTACATGCTGTCAAAACGCAACATTCTGCAATAGATTTATGGACGGGAGTAACAGCAACCTAATTTTGTTGACAACATTTGACATAAAACAGCGCTACCATGCTACTCTTTTTACAGTTTTATAAAATCAGCGGAGAACGTTGTCTCTCCATTCAGCTCCACCCTAATCTTGAGTGGCGTTTCTTTAAAACATGCATCCAATCCCCTTGATCCATCACATAACTAGACCAATCATATGCTTCAATGTGCCGCATTTCACAGTGCTGTGGCAAGACAGGACAATGATAGAGATTTCGCTCGTCATGTTAAATTGCTGGCGCAGATGCTCTGATTTCAAAAGGACTTGGAGCACAGTTGAAAAGTTAACGCGCTAATGGACTAATTAGTAAAATAAAAGCAGTAGTTTTCAATGCGTTAGATATGAGGTGAGCGTGAGAAGAGGGTCAAATGCGTGTTTCTCACATCCAATGCGTGAGAGTTGGCAGCTCTGAAGATATGTAAGGTCACTGGAGAGACAGACTCGTCCAATCAACAAACTGATAGGCATTAGCATGCTGATACCTCTTTCTCCCCACCTCCCTCAGTCGGGAAGTGTCCCCCAGCACACAGAGGACCCCAGACAGCGGACACATCTCCCAGGACCCCAAATCAGAGAACTCATCCAATCAGAGCTCACCAGAGATGCCCACCACAAGGATCAGGTGAATAGACAGCACTCAAAAGTGCTCAGTTAAACCCATGCTGAACAACGTGTGTCGGTATGTGTGTGTGTATGCACTGCAAAAAGTAATTTATCTTATTTCAATATGTAAAATATCTAGAAAAATATATTGAAATAAGATAATTTATTTGTATAAAGCCTTTTTTAGGTTAAAATAAGACAAATTATATGACAATGAAGTTAGATAAAAAAATATATATAAGATATTTAGGCTTGCTTAGTTTTCACTTTTTGCAGTGAGTGCATGGGTGTATTAGAGTGGCAATTTACATTTTAGTAATTTAGCAGACTCTTATCCAGGAGCAATTAGGGTTAAGTGCGTTTTTCAAGGGCACATCGACAGATCTTTTTACCTAGTCTGCTCAGGGATTCAAACCAGCAACTTTTCAGTTACTGGCCCAACGCTCTTAACCGGTAGGCTACCTGTCACCCCAGAGTGACTCAGGTGTGTAGTTCGGCCATGTGTTGCAGGGCTCCGTCCATCCCTGAGGCCCAGGACCTGTCCCGCTCCTCATCTAATGCCAGCAGCTTTGCCAGCATGGTGGAGGAACACGATAATGTGTGCATCGAGGAATACAACACTGGACTGGTAGGTGCCCCTGTTTTCCCACCCTCACTCACTAACATACAACACACCGTAACATTGAGGTTCATATCAATATAATTGTGACACACACTCGAAATAAATCCTGACTGACATTTGCGCTTGTGTTTTTGTTTGCTGCAGGAGAGTCTATGCTCTTCTGGAGCACCACACAAGAAGGACTCATTTGCGTATGTCTCCTGGGTAGAGGATAGTGTGAGCAGTACTAGTGCCACCAGCCAGGGCAGCTCTCCAGGTGAGCTGTTTTTAATAGTGTTTTCAATACTGCCGTAAGGCACCAAAGGTTTTGTTTGTTATGATGGCCCATTGTCTGCCCCTCCCTGACAGCACCTGCACTGCCCCAGCAGACTGAGGGGGGCAGAGGGGTAGCGCTCAAAAGGGCGGAGAGCCGAGACAAGACAGCGCGGTCACAGGATAAGTCATCATCGGTGAGATTGGTTTTACTAATAATCAGATTCACTGTAACATCTCTGCTTGTTCACTGTATTAGCTGTGTACAATGGAATACAAACAAAGACAGATTTAATTCCGCTTACATACACACAGGAGGTTGGTGGCACCTTAATTGGGGAGGACGGGCTCTTGGTAATGGCTGGAGTGGAATCAAACACATTACATTTACATTTTAGTCATTTAGCAGACGCTCTTATCCAGAGCGACTTACAGGAGCAATTAGGGTTAAGTGCCTTGCTCAAAGGCACATCGACAGATTTTTCACCTAGTCGGCTCGGGGATTAGAACCAGCAACCTTTCGGTTACTGGCACAACGCTCTTACCCACTAAGCTACCTGCCATGGTTTGATGCCATTCCATTCGCTCCGTTCCAGCCATTATTATGAGCCGTTCTCCCCTCAGCAACCTCCACTGACATACAGGTATATATTACTGTTAATAAATGGGCTTATACATGTATAAACTTACCCTCTTCATTGTTGTTCAGTAATTGTGGTCTTTGTTAACCATGTCATTCTCTTTCTGTGTCTGTCTGTCTAGAACTGTTAGCCTCTCCCCATTGATCACTACATGGATGTCCATTAGCAGGTACCTGGAGTTTTCCAAGTCAGTAGATGTAACTGACCATGTGTTACCCATGTCTGGTTTGTTTGTGTGTGATGACCAGATAGGGTCTGAACGCTGTCTCTCTCTTCTCCCACAGCATTACCATAAGAGGCACCCCCTGCAGGAGATGAAGCAAGCACACGTGTTTTCCACCACAGACGCAGAGGATCAGAGCTAGTCGCTGGGACAGACAGATAGACCTGGGGTAGGCTAGTCTAGTCTGAACAGCCAGGTCCATGGACATGCACTTACAGGCCTCCCTCATTCCAACTCCATGTGACTGACTCCCAGCATGCCTTGAGGGGTGAAGGAGAGGAGTGACCCGCACCCCACCCAAAACGAATGCCACTCACACAGCATCGCCTCTGGCTGTCGTCTGTTGGCTCGCTTAGCCTGCATACATGTCTGCTCCGTGAGCTCTGTGAAGCCTGAATCTGTTCATGTAGTTTGTTATTGTATACTCTCCCTTGTCCTCTCAATGGCATTGTTTATTGTTTTGTTTTGAAGGTCGAAGCAGGGGTGGATCTTAAGATCCGTTGACCATGTGTCAGGTACAACAGGACTTTTTCTGTTAGGCTAAGGAGGAATGCATGAGGAGGATAAGAGGGTGTTGTCCTGTTGCCATTGTGGGAAGAAATTACATTATTGCACCCATCAACCTCACATCCCACCATGATACTGTACGTGTTACTCTTGGTGTCCCGGATCCTTTGTTGGCACACCAAGCCTTGTGTTTCAATTATGAGTGTAATGCTGGATGTTGACTAGAAACTTTTAGTAAATGTTACATGTTTTTGATAGAAGGTACTTTTATCATCATCATGCTGCTGCTGGTTTCAATTCCACTACTTCCCCTGACAAACTGTACAATTACAGTTCACAGTTGATGTTGATAAATGGAAAATCTTTTACTGACTCCACAATTATGCTCAACCTATTTCATGCCATTTAAGCTGAGCAAAAAACATGACATATTGAATTACTGATAAGGTCCAGTGTCCAAACTAAATGACTTCATCCCTGTTCCATACTGTAGATAATACCACACGGTCAGACATTCCACCAAGGTGACCTAACCAAAGCAGACAGCCTCCAAAGTCAAGCTACTGTCCAGTGACTACCGTTTTAAGCATTTTCTTGCTTTTTTCCAAACCACTAGTTTGATTTAAAGTATGTGTTTGGATGTGTGTATACAACTGTGCATGGTGTAAATCTGCTTGCAAACTCCAGTCAACTGGTACCATGCTCAAAATAGAGGTGTTGTCCCTGGACTGTTCCTGTGATGTGTTACTCTAAACCAGTCAACTTCTCCAAATTCATTGCACAATGCAGATATAAAATCACGTTATATCAGTTTCACATAGGTTTTGATTGAGAAAGATGGGGATACATTGTGTAGATGTGGAAACCGGCACTATGTTTTCAGATGATTGCTGATCTTTTGAAAAGCTGACATTTCTAAAAAGAATTACACTGTGACAAGTCTTGAAGTTGCCTTTTTAATGTTTGTGTTAAGTAAGCTGCTTTATAGGAGGGTAACCCCCTTCATATAGGGAATATATTCCATGGTGGATATTGCCAACTGGAATCTATCACCAACTGGTTTGAATGTAAAACTAAACAGATGTGTATTAATTTGTACATATCTGCTCTCAATGAATGGAACCTGGGTCTCTTGTGAAATGTCTTACATTGTAGAGACATTTTCCCTCTTCTCAGATGTATGTGATGAAAATAACTGATATGAAGGCATGGTTTTCATGACTTTTTATTTCAATGAAGTGAAGAGCCAATATGGAATTGAGTTGTGCTTTATTGTCTGTTGTGACATTAGTACATTCCGTTTTCATACAATCCTTTTGGAAATCTTTCAGTTGAATCTTAAGGATCCCTGCCTAAGTAAGAAACACTACATCAAAATACAGTTAGTCTTACATTTACTTAATCATTAAACATCATTCTGAAGATTATGATTCAACAAAATACTATTAATTGGAATGTCATTGGAATGATGAGAAAGTTAAGTTTCATCATGTTAACAGCGCCTTTGGCGTCATAGTGTGTATTGCAGGCACACACTAAAACTATATCAAAAAACTATTTTCATCTCCGTCTCACTAGTCTTTGGAAAATGCTTGAATACCAGTAGTTGGATTACGCCCTCTGGTGTCTCCAGTTTATATTTGCACATTTCTCTGTGGTCCTGTTGTTCTGTTTGTTGTACATGCAAGACATTTGGATTGAGCCCCCAGCCAATTCAAACAACAGATTCAATCTGCAATGTGCTTGATTCAGGTGATTGTATTTCTCTTCTCGTTGACAGTCCGCTTAAGTTCTTGTTCAAGTTCCAAAGTCTTGTTTGTAAATATTGCTTTTCACCCTTTTGTAAATAAAGCCAAATATGTTTAATAAAGACAAAAGGGGTAATACCACTCGAGGACTACTGTTGTTTGAAGGCAACTGCTGCTGGTGATTGTTACTGCTGTTTATTTCAAGCATGATTCCCTCTTTCTAACTACAACCGTTCCTTCCCCCCAAATCCTTCACATCTCCAGGTTCCACCACTTGAAGGAGAACGGTTCCCTGCGGACATTGGAGCCACAGTGAACCTCTCCCTGCCTTTTGTGGTAGGAGGCAAAGTCATCAATGTATGTGCAGCTGAGTCCCAGGCCCCCCATGAGGGAGGTCATCTCTGCCTCCAGGGCACAGCGGCCGTCCACCTTGGGCCCAAACGGCTTAGGGATGCCCAGGTTCTTTCCCAACACAATCATGTTCACCTGGAGGTAGAGACATATGCCTAAATTAGGATCTGCCTCTTGGGCTACTTGGGTAGTAGATGACTTGAACATACTCCCTAATCACATGTAGAAAATCATCACAAAACTACAAAGCTGATTTGGCAGCATTTTTGAGAGGTTTGCCATTCTGTCATATAATAGGTCCACAAAAATAAAGTAAGAAGTACTTTGGGCCTGGGTTAGGGGTCAGCATGAGGTGTTCTAGTGTAGAACCAATGTAGTCTCACCATGTCTGGGTAGTAGGCCACTGCCCTGTTCCCCCCCGTTACATGGAAAAGGATGGGCAGGTCAATGATGTCATGGTCGTCTAGACCCAGCTCCCTCTTCAGGACATCCCTGTTCCAGTCTATACAGCTCTGTAGGATGGCAGCATGGTTATTATACCAAGCCATGCAAAGCTCTGCTAGCTTCTGAGTAACTAGTCAATCTGGCCTCAATGTTTCCCTCACCTGGAAATAGTTGTTGTCTGCCTTGAGTTTCTCATCACTCAAAATCTCATCTAATGTAATCTCTTCTGCTCCAAGACCTGTTGGGATCGAAAAGCTGATGTCAGTGTTGATGAGTAACAAATACAGTTATTACTACAGTGAAACACACTGAGACGAGTCCCCTAACAGAAGGCCTACCATCAAACATTTTGGCTTGTCCATGCCCATCATTCTGTAAGCCCCTGAATAGTTTGTAGCTTGCATCGGGGCTGGCGAGCAGAAGCCGGAATCCCTGCAGAGAAACGGGGGACAAAGACAACATTGGCTGTACGCTTCCTTTGACATCCTGAGAGCTTTACATTATCACATAACCACAGGGCAGCCAAAGCCTGTGTAATGTCCAAGTGCAAATAGATGGGATGAACAATTCTGGTGCTCAAAGGATCTCACTAATGTCTACTCTAGATTACAGAGCAATGTCATTTTACTAGTGGTTTTTGAAAGAGTGAAAAAAAATGTTTTCCTTGAGAAGATATGTACCTTCTTGTCCGGAGCTGGGACGAAAGTCATGAATTCATCCACATGCCCAACCGTGAGCCAATCAGAGAACAGTGCAATGGGCTCCTGGACTTTCTGAGCCCACAGGAAGTCTTGCACTACTTTGGTCATGTTGCGGCCCTTAGTCGCCCTGAAAAGTCAAACAGCCTTATCACCACTGGCCACAGACTTATCTGAATGTTCCACATACTCATTAACAAGAAGGAAAGATAGATATTGGTATCTAAAAAAAAAACAGATTAAATTACCCTTTACAGACAGTCTTTACGGTATGTTGCCTGTCAATTTGTTTTATCTGCGTGTGTTTTTTAGAGCATTTTTAACACATTCTTGCCAGAATAAGCCTTTTAGATGTAGATGTAATAAATCCATGAATATACACCATTACATATATATCCATTATTCATTCATTTTAGGTCCTAAGATACATTATAAGACTAATAAAATGTATTTTCAAAATAATAGAATGGCATATTTTGAGTTACTGGTCTATGCAGCCTATTTGCTACATAGCTGCACCATGCATGAAACCAATATTTATTTTGTTCATTAAACAGACAAGACACACTTAGGCTACCCTGATCACAGTCAACACACATATAGGCTATTGTATAGTAAGCTAAGAATATAATGAAAAATAACAGAATAAAATACAAATAATATTTTTCCCACACAACTTGCATCATGGCAACGTGTGGATCTGCTGTCATCAACAACAAAAAATATATTTTGAAACAGAGCCCAAGGCAAGCCCATGTGTTTTAAGCCACACTTCATCTTTCCACCCTCACTCCACTTTGTTAGGGAGCAGGTGTAGGGTCTCACATTGAGAGTAGGCCATCTTCATCATAATACTGATAGAAAATAATAGCAACCTATATTTTCAAAAGCATGTGAGTCTCATAATCATATGTCACAATCATATTACACAACCTCTGCAGGCTTTTGGAGTTGCCTACACACGATCAAGCAAAATAATAGGCCTACACTTGATTTAGGCTAAATTATTGCATGCTAAATGTTTCTGATCAGTGATAGATGAGCTATACCAGCTGATCAGTGCTAATAAATGAGCCAACTAGACAAGATGATCATGAGCCACATTCACCTCAATTTAGCTAACATTTCCACAGCCTAATTGTAGCCTAACCAATATCAAAACAGAGATTCAGTGAAAATAAAAATATGACTTGATCAAGACCCCAACTTGTCTCAAAGCAGCGCGAAACGGTACTGAAATAGTTGACCACACGCTAGTAGGCGTTTGCTTCAAATGTAGGCCTATTATAAGAATTTGATTATTTTGGGAATTTCAGTAAACAACAATTTGATGCCTTCAATTGCATTAGCCTACTTTATTACAATAATTTCCTCATTCAGTGATATTTATTCTCACAGTAATTCTTTATGAATCCATCCAGTTGTGGTTTAGAAAACACTGCATGTGGTGGGCTATGCGAAGAGATGGGTGAAGTGACATGCCTTAGTACATTTCATACTAAGCCGTTGGCAGAACTTTACTGCAATCATGACTAGGTCATTTGGCGAAAATAAAAGTAGACGCTTTGTCGCCGGCAATACCTTTCATATATAAAGACAAGTCTGCAAAAAGTTGGTGGGATGCTAAAGTTGGAGGAAAAACGTCTTGATTTGAAATGTGTATGTTACACTCACGTGGGGAAGGCCACTCCAATGATGATCCTACCCAGAGGGTAGTTCATTCCATTTACAGTGACTGGAGGGCTAACCTCCAGGTTACCAAACGAGTCCAGGCTGCTCACTTTCTTGTCATATGCTGTCCTCGTCACATAGCCAAAGTCTGGGCCCTGAGGGCACCAGGTAGAGCAAGGTTAAGACACAGATCCACCACACCGCTCACAATTCAGAGATAAGTACATTTTAACTCCAGGTGTTGTGAATGCCTTTTCTTACCAGTAGCACATCATAAGGGAAGTCCTGTAGGGCTCCGTTTCGGGGGGAGTCCAGAACAACAGGGAAACGTTGGTGAGGAGAGTCAATGTAGCCGAACTCAATCTCATCCTGAGAGAGAAACCTCCATTACATTTCTATACATTGTTTTTAGTGCAGTTAGAAACAAGACACCGGTCTTTATTCTGATGTCTTTCATTTAAAGAAGAGGGTATCTAGAATTTAAATTGACAATGATTAGCATTGATGAAAAAGCATATGGAAGAAATGTTGTTTAGATTGAAAAAAGGTTGGAATTGGAAAGTGATGAAATGACAAAGAGTTCAAGCACAAAATGGCATGAAAGATTACGAGCTGAATCCCACTGCTTACAGTACCTGCATCCAGCGGTCTCCTCTGTTCATATCCTCAGGGCAAACCTTCAGCTTGTACCCACTGTTCTCCACCAGCCTCCTCATTCTCTTTAAGAACTGGTCGTTATCAGTTGTGCTGGGTTACCAAATGCACAGAAACACTTGTCTCAGTACGCTTACAGCTGGCATCATCAACATCAATGCCATCCTCCTCATCATCATCATCATCGCCTCTCACCTGCAGACGAAGACCTCCACAGGGTTGAGTGTGTTGGGTGTCATGATCCAGGGAGCCACTCGGAACATCACCCTGTCTGTAAAGATGGGTGTCTCAGGGAAGCCCTGGCAAAAGAAAATAACAAAAACATGAGAGAGTCCAGGATAGAGATATATAAACTTGGAAGTTTTAAACTAGAAAATTACATTTATTGAAGTAAATGTGGTGTGCTTGCTAGTCTTGAAGTATTTATGGTTGTGAAATAGTAGTAGTAGTAGTAGTAGTAGTAGTAGTAGTAGTAGTAGTAGTAGTAGTAGTAGTAGTAGTAGTGTGGCAGTAGTAATGGTAGTAATAGGGTTTTCATAGCCTATGTGTTAGTTATAGTGACCTATTTTGGGGTGGTTTGTAGGTGTGGAATTATTATAGTAGGTTATAGTGGGCTAATATAGTAGGCTAGAGTAAGTACTATATCATCACACGCCATATGTGTTTTTAAGCTCTCAAAATATATTTTGGGGAATATTCTGAGTTTTGTGGCAGTGATTTTGACTATTGAAGCCTGCATTCCGCCATTTAAATTAATGGGGACACAACAAGCATTTTAGCTTATGAAGTAGGAATGGCAGCAAAAAGCTGTGTTGAAGCCATCTAAGTTCAGTCAGTCTACCCATGCCAACGTTGGGGTGGTGTTTGTAGCTTTAACGGTTCAAGAGCAGAGGTGAATCCAAATACTTCCTATTCAAGCCTATGGAGCTTTTATGTACATTTAAAATGGTTATAGTTCAAAAGTATAAATGGTATCAAAAAGCTGTATACAAGCACACTATTCCAGATCGGTCTGCATCTTTTTAAGTTTGAATGGTGTTTCTAGCTTAAACGGTTGAAGACTAGTTATGACCTGAATTTTTCCCATTCAATTCTATGGCCATTAAATTGCATTGGGATTTATGCAAATATGGTTGTAGCATGAAAAGTATAAGTAGTATCAAACATGATTTTTCAAGCACACTGACCAGTGGTAGTCTACACATTCTAACGTTGTTTTGGTGTTGGTAGCTTTTATGATTTTGGCGCTAGAGGTTCCAGTGGAATAATAAGAAGTATGAACAGTTTCTAAAGTTGTGCCACACCTAACAAACAAACAGTAAAAGTGTTAAACTACAACGTACCTGAGAGCTCGGCTCCAGCATGCTGAGGCAGATGCTGATTAGGCCCTCAAAGTCTTTGTCAGGGAACCTCAGGCCCTCAACGTAAAAGTTCATCTCAGTGTTTCCCCCAAGGTAAGGTACCTCCTTGGACAGATCCTCACTGCCCACCACTAGTGGGTAGTCCTTCACAAAGCTCTTGTAAAACAGGTTTTCTGCTGCAGTAAATAATGTTTTAAATGTAAATAATAGGGCTGGCAAACAATTAAAGCTGCAATATGTAACATTTTCGTAGACCCGACAACATTAACATAGACATGTGAGTTATAGATCTGACATTTGCATTAAAAGCAAGTCTAAGAAGTGGTAGATCTGTTCTATGTGCGCTATTTCTATGCTTCGCGTTTTAAAGTTTAGTTTTTTGCATCTTTTACTTTCGGTTTTGTACACCAGCTTCAAACAGCTGAAACAACAATATTTTGGTTATGGAAAATATATTTCACAGCAGTTTAGATGGTACAATGATTCTCTACACTATACTTGCTTGTTTTGTCACAAACTGAAATTAACTATTAGAATATTAGCAACCAGGATATGGCAGAGTGATTTCTGCATAGTGCATCTTTAAAAAAATATATCTAGATAATCACAGGGTGGCAGGTAGCCTAGCGGTTAGAGAGGCGAACCAGCAACCGTAAATTATAATCCTGGGTCTGACAGGGAAAATCTGTTGGGAAGTGAGCTGGCAACCGGAGGGTTGCTGGTATCAAATCCTAGATACTGTTGAGCCCTTGAGCAAGGCACTTAACCCCCCACAACAACTGCTACACAGGCACCCAGTGTGGCTCCAACCTGTATGTGTCTCTTTCGGAGGGGTTGGGATAAAAATAAATAAAGTGAACTCAATCACAAATTCAGAATTTGCTCAAATGAAACTGTAATTTAAAAAATGTCATACAAAAAACATTGCAAGAATATTGACATCTTGATTTTGTCTTAAGTAACGGTTAGCAAATTGGGGTAACTTGATAAAGCACACTTTCATTAACCTCTTTAAACTCCCATTAATATAATATTCAGCCATAAAACTATAATTGTACACACATTGTACCTCACGTGTCAAACTCATTCCACAGAGGGCCGAGTGTCTGTGGGTTTTCGTTCCTGCCTTGTACTTGAATGATGAATTAAGGTCACTAATTAGTAACTCCCCTCACCTGATGTCTAGATCTTAATTGAAAGGAAAAAACTAAAACCAGCAGACAATAGACCCTCCATGGAATGAGTTTGACAACTCCTGTTGTACATACATGGACAGCCACACACACCACATACAAGATCTGAACAGACTGGACTCATTACATATTTTATTTGACTCACTCAGGGTTTGGTGCATGCCTGCCGTGGAACTGGTCCTAAAGACCCTCACACACTCTGCATCACCCTGGGAGATGTGCATGGTTAGCTTGTAGCCTTCTGGGAGTTTGGCAGGGCCACTGGTCCGCAGCACCATGGGGGACATTTCTTTAAGATCTGACATTTCAAAATATTGGCATTATTGTACATCAAGTGTCAACCCATCAACCACACAAGACACAAGGATCCATCTAATCAAACAAGACACACTCCTAGCTCAGGCATTTTGTATTTAGCCAACACAAACACCTACATCACTGCTGTTCCTCTCTGCTGAATCCACACAAGCGACAGAGACCTGCAGCCTTCAAATTTTGATTTATTGCAATGCCCAGCACTGTCAGTCTGGCTGTCAGCTCAGTAGACCAGGATGACTTGGCTGTTGTTGTTATATACCTGAGACTCTGGTGACCTCAGCACACTCACTGTCCAGCCTCTTCCGATAGGTGTGTTCTGAGTCACAGTTGACCAGTAGGATGGCACCGTGGCCATTAGGCCCCCACATCCAGGATCCCTGAAGTGAGATGAACACTGTCATTCAGGGACAAAAACAAACACTGCCCTGTCGAATTAGCTTTTCCCAATGTGTTTGCAAGAGGTTAGATTACATTTACAGCTGAGTGGAAAAGTACTACATTCAATTGAATTTCTTACGAATGCATTGGCAATCTTCCATGAACACTAGTCTTCTGACATGCCTATTCATGTTAGAGCGTCTCCTTCTGAATCCTGCTGTGATAGGAGAGAGAGATAGTGACCTCTGTGCTGAAAGCGACCTGCCTGGACAGACCCAGCAGATATAACTAACCTTGTTGGGGTTGTTCCTCTCCACCTGGCCATCACGATCAGCATCAACATCCAGGGAGATCTCTGCAAGATAGACAGGGCCTGGGTACCACTGAAGCTCATAAGCTGCTTTAGGTCTCGAGTAAACCAATGAAATATACATTAAAGGGGCAATCTGCAGTTCAAACAAAGTCGCTGACACTGTTTTGGTAAAAGGTGGAGGGATGGCGCTAAAGAAATGTAACCACTAGAGAAATTTAACCAGTAATTCATAGACAGAGATGACCATCCATGATATAAAATTATAGTTTTAACCATGTTTTGAGACCATACAGTGTTTGTTTACATTTCCATTGCTTACAAACACTGGAGTAAAACAAGCTTATATTTTGGGTTCTGATGGAGTATGACAGTTGATGTCACAGTTCCCTCAGCCAGAACCCAAAAGCAGACCAGGACAAGGAGAGTTGAACGAAGGTGAGGGTTTATTAGATACGACAAAAGGTGCAGAATAATCCAGGGACAGAGCGGGCGGCGTGGTTGAGTAGTTGGGGGTGCAGTACTGGGTCCAGTGATGGCTCGGCAGCCGCCGACCATCAGGCAGAGGTGGGGTGAAGGTTCCGGACGTGTGACTGCAGGTGGAACAAAAACGGAGGTAAGAACACAAAAACTCAACAAAGTACAAAATAACAAAACTCACGCTAGAAAACTCTAAACTGATACACAGAACACCTACTGTTCATGGCTAACGATCCGGCAGGAACTGGATGTTTGGCCAGAGCCTAAAAAGGGTGATGATGAGGGCCAGGTGTGCAGATTGCTGACGGGATGCAGGTGCGGAAAACAAGAGAGCTCCCCGGAGCGTTCCCGAACCCTCGGGAAACTGGAAACTACGAACAGGAAACACTAGTCACCAGACAGGACCCGACTCAGACTGCCGGGATCGTTACAGTACCCCCCCTCCGACGAACGCCACCGGGCGGACCTCCCGGAGCGCCAGGATGGAGGCGGTAGAAATCCCTGATGAGGTCAGCATCTAGGACCTGTCGCCGCGGAATCCAACTCCTCTCTTCAGGACCATACCCCTCCCAGTCCACGAGATACTGGAAACCCCGGCCCCGCCGTCTGGAATCCATGATGCGACGCACCGTGTAGGCAGGACCACCTCCGATCATCCGACGAGGAGGAGGAGGAGGCGGAGGAGGCAACAGAGGACTGAGGAAGACAGGCTTGAGGCAGGAGACATGAAAGGTGGGATGGACTCTGAGCGTCCTCGGTAGTTTGAGTCGAACTGCCACCGGATTGATCACCTTCTCCACCACAAACGGACCAATGAACTTCGGTAACAACTTCCTAGACTCAGTCCGTAACGGAAGATCCCGTGTGGCCAACCAAACCCTATCTCCGATGGTATAGGTGGGAGCGGGGATCCGGCGACGATTCGCCTGGAGCTGATACCGATCCGAACCTCTAAGGAGTGCCTTTCTGGCCCGATGCCAGGTCCGGTGGCAACGACGAATATGAGCCTGAACAGAAGGCACTGATAGCTCCTTCTCCTGAGAAGGGAACAGGGGAGGTTGGTAGCCATACAGGCACTGGAAGGGAGACATCCCAGTGGCAGATGTAGGGAGAGTATTGTGGGCATACTCAACCCAAGGCAACTGAGAGGCCCAGGAGGTGGGGTTGGAAGAGACCAGACAGCGTAGCGTGGATTCCATCTTCTGGTTGGCTCTCTCCGCCTGACCATTGGATTGGGGGTGAAAACCAGATGTGAGACTGACTGTAGCTCCAATGGCCAAACAGAAGGACTTCCAGACAGCAGAGGTAAACTGAGGGCCACGGTCGGAAACGATATCACTGGGCAAACCGTGGACCCTGAAAACCTCCCTAACCAGGATCTCGGACGTCTCCGAGGCAGAGGGAAGCTTGGCAATAGGCACAAAGTGGGCGAACTTGCTGAATCTGTCCACGATAGTCAGAACGACCGTGTTCCCCTCAGAAGCGGGCAACCCCGTGACGAAGTCCAGGGCCAGATGCGACCATGGACGCCGGGGAATAGGAAGGGGGTGAAGTAGTCCAGAGCTGGGCCGATTGGTACTCTTATTCTGCGCACACACTGGACAGGCAGCAACAAAACCCCGAGTATCCTCGGCCATGGCAGGCCACCAAAAACGTCTGCGAAGAAACGCCATAGTCCGAGCCACGCCCGGTGACAAGCCATCTTGCTGGCGTGGGACCATTTGAGGACAGCAGGACGAACCGACTCAGGCACAAACAACCGACCGGGTGGACCGTTACCGGGACCGGGCTGAGTCCGAAGGGCCGCCAGCACCTCCTCCTCAATCTTCCACATCACTGCTCCCACGACGCAGTTCCGGGGGAGAATAGTCTCGGTCTTGGACCCACTCTCCTCCGTCTTGGAGAACATCCGGGACAAGGCGTCCGCCTTGCCGTTCTTAGATCCAGGTCGGAACGTCAGGGGCAAACTTGAATCGTCCGAAAAACAACGCCCACCTGGCCTGACGGGAGTTGAGACGTTTAGCCGATTGCACGTAAGCAAGATTCTTGTGGTCAGTCCAGACAATAAACGGTTGCTCCGCCCCCTCCAACCAGTGGCGCCACTCCTCCAAGGCAAGTTTCACCGCGAGAAGCTCCCGGTTACCCACATCGTAATTCCTCTCTGCAGGCGAAAGGCGACGAGAGTAGTAGGCGCAGGGATGGAGTTTACTGTCCGTGGAACATCGCTGCGACAGGATAGCGCCAACTCCCACATCAGACGCGTCCACTTCAACGACGAACTGACGGGCCGTGTCCGGTTGAGAGAGAATCGGTGCGTTGGTGAATCGCCTCTTCAAATCCAGAAACGCTCGATCCGCCTCCGGATTCCACTTGAAGGTCCTGATACTGGAAGTCAAGGCAGTTAATGGAGCGGCCACACGGCTGTAATCCCGGATGAATCTGCGGTAGAAATTCGCAAACCCCAAAAATCTCTGGAGTTGCAATCTCGTACCGGGCTGGACCCATTCCAGAACCGCTCTAACCTTCTCCTGATCCATCCTAATCTCACCCCTGGAGATGATGTACCCGAGAAAGGATGTAGTGTGGGCGTGAAACTCGCACTTCTCGGCCTTCACGAACAGGCGATTCTCCAACAATCGCTGCAGAACCTGCCGGACATGCTGGACGTGGTCGGAAGGTTCCTTCGAGAAGATCAGAATGTCATCCAGGTAAACAAACACGAAGAGACCGATCATATCTCTCAGGACGTCGTTCACCATACTCTGGAATACCGCTGGAGCATTGGTCAGTCCAAACGGCATCACCTGATACTCGAAGTGACCCATCGGTGTATTGAAACCCGTCAACCACTCGTCCCCCTCTCTGATCCGGACCAGGTGATACGCATTGCGTAGGTCTAGCTTGGTGAACACCGTAGCACCCTGTAAGGAGTCGAAGGCAGAACTCATCAAGGGCAGGGGATACTTGTTCTTGACCGTGATGTCATTCAACCCCCGATAATCAATACACGGTCGAAGAGAGCCATCCTTCTTTCCCACAAAGAAGAATCCTGCCCCCAGGGGTGATGACGAGGGACGAACGAGACCAGCAGCTAGGGACTCCTTGATGTAGGTCTCCAACGCCTCACGTTCAGGTCGGGAGATACTGTATAACCTTCCCTTGGGGTAGACAGCTCCAGGAACCAGGTTGATGGCACAATCATATGGTCGGTGGGGGAGGAAGTGACAGAGCCTTCTGCTTACTGAAAACTTCCCCCAAATCGTGATATGTCTCGGGAACCAGGGACAAATCTGGGGGTTTAGCCTCAATCACCTGACTGGGAACCGAATGGGGGCAGGCAGTCTTGAGACAGTTAGCATGACAATCAAGGCTCCAACTCGTTACCTTGCCCGTCACCCAATCGAACGTGGGATTGTGTTTCTTCAGCCAGGGGTATCCAAGGACCAGAGGAACATGGGAAGACGGCAGAATGAAAAATGAAATCATCTCAGAATGATTCCCGACAACCGCATCTTAACCGGTTCAGTCCTCATCGTGATACGTGCCAGACTACTGCCGTTCAGAGTGGTCGCTTCAATGGCTTCCGGCAATTGCTCCTTGGAAAGCCCCAGCTGTTCCACCAACTCGGCATCAAGAAAGCTTCCATCGGCACCTGAATCGATAAAAGCGTTAAGCGCTAAGCTCTGATTCCTGTTCACAAGGGTAGCCGGGAAGCGGGGTCTGACAGAGGTACTGAGAGGTTGAAACTGGCTCGCTAAAAGTCCTCCCAACTTTAGCGAGCCGGGCAGTTTGACGACCGCCGGGAACAAGTGGAGATGTAATGTCCCGAGCGACCACAGTAGAGGCAGCAGTTGGTCTTACGTCTATGTTGACGCTCCTCCTTGGTTAACCCGTGCCGCCCCACTTGCATGGGTTCAGAATCGGGAGAGAGGTCCTCTCCACTAATCCTTAGTGGTGGAGAATGATCGACGTGTTCTGGTCCACCACCCGACCCGACTGGGAACTGAGAAGCTGATCGATTGGACGGACCCCATTGCTTCTCCCTCCTTCGCTCTCGGACTCGATTATCCACCCGAATAGACAAGGCTACCAAGCTGTCCAGGTCACTAGGCTCCGGATAGGAGATCAACTCATCCTTGAGCTGCTCCGACAGGCCCTGGTAAAAGGCCGCTTGCAAAGACTCCTCGTTCCACCCACTCTCCACAGCCAACGTCTTGAACTCGATCACGAAGTCGGCCACGCTGCGAGTTCCTTGGTGAAGAGAAAACAGACGCCTAGCTGCGTCCCTCCCTCGGACGGAATGGTCGAAGAGCTTCCTCATCTCGGCCGTGAACCCCTGGTATGAAGCCATGCAGGGATCCTGTCGTTCCCAAACGGCTGAAGCCCACTCCAGCGCTCGACCACGCAGCAACTCAATCAAAAAGGCTATCCTAGCCTTGTCAGTGGCATAAGAGTAGGGCTGTAGATCGAACACTAATCCACACTGCATAAGGAAGGAACGGCATCTTCCCAGCTCCCCCTCATATTTATCCGGCGTCGGAACCTTGGGCTCACGGAGGGACACAACTTCAGAAGCGGCAGGCGAGATGGGTGAAACCGGTAGTGAGTCCTCCACCGGACACTGGCGTTGGTTCTGGACCTCCGTCAGGCCGGTAGAAAGGTTCCGAACTGACAACGCGATCTCCTGTAGTACCATGCTATGATGGCCCAACATCTTCTCCTGCTGGGTAATGGCATGGCGAACAGAGTCCAGGTCCGCTGGGTTCATATTTGGCCGGATCGTTCTGTCACAGTTCCCTCAGCCAGAACCCAAAAGCAGACCAGGACAAGGAGAGTTGAACGAAGGTGAGGGTTTATTAGATACGACAAAAGGTGCAGAATAATCCAGGGACAGAGCGGGCGGCGTGGTTGAGTAGTTGGGGGGTGCAGTACTGGGTCCAGTGATGGCTCGGCAGCCGCCGACCATCAGGCAGAGGTGGGGTGAAGGTTCCGGACGTGTGACTGCAGGTGGAACAAAAACGGAGGTAAGAACACAAAAACTCAACAAAGTACAAAATAACAAAACTCACGCTAGAAAACTCTAAACTGATACACAGAACACCTACTGTTCATGGCTAACGATCCGGCAGGAACTGGATGTTTGGCCAGAGCCTAAAAAGGGTGATGATGAGGGCCAGGTGTGCAGATTGCTGACGGGATGCAGGTGCGGAAAACAAGAGAGCTCCCCGGAGCGTTCCCGAACCCTCGGGAAACTGGAAACTACGAACAGGAAACACTAGTCACCAGACAGGACCCGACTCAGACTGCCGGGATCGTTACAGTTGACCTAAGCTAATGAGGTATTATGAGTTATATTCTTCAAAAATCAATGGATATACAGTATATCATTATCATTAATTTAAAGATCCATAAATGGATGTCGCAATCTCAGATTGCCTCTAACACACACATTTACAACTGACAGATTTACAGTACAAAAGGTATGGTATTAATGGGGTCAGGGTAGTGTATATGTGTGTGCTCTCCTGTCATCAGCATGACATACCAACAGCGGTGAGGTGAACGACAGCTTTACCCAACACCTCTGTCTTCTTTCCATAATACATGACTGATAGCTGCAACAAAGGAGAACATTTACATAGTCACAGGTAATACAATCTCTAGACCAAAGCAGTGGTTGTGTTTTGATGGGGGTCTTCAATGTTATATTCCTGTCCAGATATGTACAGTACATTACTTCAGTGGAGAATCTGGACACCTGGCCCATTTTGGAACTGGCACTGGCTTAACCTCTTATGGATCGGACTCTTTTTGTCAATTTTCGCCTAAAATGACATACCCAAATCTAACTGCCTGTAGCTCAGGACCTGAAGCAAGGATATGCATATTATTGATACCATTTGAAAGGAAACACTTTGAAGTTTGTGGAAATGTGAAATTAATGTAGGAGAATATAACACATTAGATCTGGTAAAAGATAATACAAACAAAAAAATATGCTTTTTTTAATAATCTTTGAAATGCAAGAGAAAGGCCACAATATAATATTGCAGTTTAGGCGCAATTTAGATGTTGGCCGCTAGATGGCAGCAGTGTGTGTGCAAAGTTTCAGATTGATCCAGTGAAGCATTGCAATACTGGACTATTTTATATCAAATCTGCCCAAATGTGCCGAATTGGTCAATTGATACATTTTCAAATCAAATCAAATCAAAACAAATCAAATCAAATTTTATTGGTCACATGCGCCGAATACAACAGGCAGACATTACAGTGAAATGCTTACTTACAGCCCTTAACCAACAGTGCATTTATTTTAAACAAAAAAAGTAAGAATAAAACAACAACAAAAAAAGTGTTGAGAAAAAAAGAGCAGAAGTAAAATAAAGTGACAGTAGGGAGGCTATATATACAGGGGGGTACCGTTGCAGAGTCAATGTGCGGGGGCACCGGCTAGTTGAGGTAGTTGAGGTAATATGTACATGTGGGTAGAGTTAAAGTGACTATGCATAAATACTTAACAGAGTAGCAGCAGCGTAAAAAGGATGGGGTGGGGGGGCAGTGCAAATAGTCCGGGTAGCCATGATTAGCTGTTCAGGAGTCTTATGGCTTGGGGGTAGAAGCTGTTGAGAAGTCTTTTGGACCTAGACTTGGCACTCGGTACCGCTTGCCGTGCGGTAGCAGAGAGAACAGTCTATGACTAGGGTGGCTGGAGTCTTTGACAATTTTGAGGGCCTTCCTCTGACACCGCCTGGTATAGAGGTCCTGGATGGCAGGAAGCTTTGCCCCAGTGATGTACTGGGCCGTACGCACTACCCTCTGTAGTGCCTTGCGGTCGGAGGCCAAGCAGTTGCCATACCAGGCGGTGATGCAACCAGTCAGGATGCTCTCGATGGTGCAGCTGTAGAATTTTTTGAGGATCTGAGGACCCATGCCAAATCTTTTTAGTCTCCTGAGGGGAATAGGCTTTGTCGTGCCCTCTTCACGACTGTCTTGGTGTGTTTGGACCATGATAGTTCGTTGGTGATGTGGACACCAAGGAACTTGAAGCTCTCAACCTGTTCCACTACAGCCCCGTCGATGAGAATGGGGGCGTGCTCAGTCCTCTTTTTTTCCTGTAGTCCACAATCATCTCCTTTGTCTTGGTCACGTTGAGGGAGAGGTTGTTGTCCTGGCACCACACGGCCAGATCTCTGATCTCCTCCCTATAGGCTGTCTCATCGTTGTCGGTGATCAGGCCTACCACTGTTGTGTCGTCGGCAAACTTAATGATGGTGTTGGAGTCGTGCCTGGCCATGCAGTCATGGGTGAACAGAGAGTACAGGAGGGGACTGAGCACGCACCCCTGAGGGGCCCCCGTGTTGAGGATCAGTGTGGCAGATGTGTTGTTACCTACCCTTACCACCTGGGGGCGGCCCGTCAGGAAGTCCAGGATCCAGTTGCAGAGGGAGGTGTTTAGTCCCAGGATCCTTAGCTTAGTGATGAGCTTAGAGGGCACTTTTCAAGTACATAACTATAGAGCACATACAAAAATGATATGGTAATACAAAATGTAAGTTTACACACTCCCGGGAATGTCATACATGATGGATCATTAGCTTATACACTAACTTTCACACATCTAGATGGCCGGGCAGGGTTGGTGTAGAGCCAGAGACAGCAGGGGTTCAAACTGTAGAACCCAGTTCGTACATTTTAATATAAAAATTGATTTTATCAAACATAACTATGCTACATTTTATCTCTGGGACCCTTAGGATGACAAATCAGAGCAAGATTACTGAATGTAAGTACATTATTTACCTTCAGAGGTGAATGTATCAAACCAGTTGCCGTGATACGTTTTTTGTTGTTGTGCGTTCTCCTCAAACAATAGCATGGTATTTTTTCACTGCAATAGCTACTGTAAATTGGACATTGCAGTTAAATTAACAAGAATTTAAGCTTTCTGCACACATAAGACATGTCTATGTCCTGGAAAGTTTGCTGTTACTTACAACAGTCATACTAATCACATTAGCGCACGTTAGCTCAACCGTCCCGTATACGGGACACCGATCACGTAGAGATTGACATACCCCTGGAATCCCTTATCAATAGAACTGGCACTGTGGTGTACCACTTCACTTTCCAATGTTTGACATTTCTCTGGTATCAGGTTGAGACAGCGCCACATTGGCATTATTTCCATGTGGTTTGCACGCCACTCTTGAGAGGAGCTGTGGATACTTGCCTTATTAACAAACTTCCCTGCAGCGTGTTCAGTCACAAGAGGGAACAGTCAACTCTGGATTCTTTGAATATGATTTCACATACTGACGTCTCAGGGTAGCTATCATGGCTGTGCTTGTGGCCTACTTCACCTTGCTATCATTTTCCACTTCGCTGGCAGTGTCCATGGTGATAAGAAGCACTGTATTCCCATTGAAAGGGGCGGGGATTGGCCCACTCTTCGCTGGGGGTGGGGTGATCCAGTACTGCACACTGGGGCTGCATTTCACAGAGAAGTACTTGGAGCTGGGAGGGGCACTCCTAGGGGAAAAACAAATACATGTGACAGTTACACATCACATCCTGATGCTTTGATTACACAAATCTATAGCAATAACAGAGACAACACAAGAGAATATACTGTACCTATAGTGCAGTGGACCACCAGGAGTGAGTGCAGTTCATAATCTCCTATTTCCAGAAGCAACGGGTGGAAGTGCTTGTTCTAAAGTTACATTGCTACAGTCATCGTAGAGGTATGAAGTCTTCTACATCCTTCTAAAATGAGTCATGTAACAAAGTGGGAGAAATACTGGACTATCAACCTACACTAGTATAATTTCACAAGAATACTGGCAATGAGGATGTACTTACAGTATATATCAATGTATCAAACAACATCTCAAGTTGTTTATACTAAGTATGACACCTGTTTATAAACATGAAGCTTGGGCTCTAAAAGCTAACACCTGAAGTCCAGGGCTTTGGGCTGGACCAGGTAGGTGGTCCACGCCAAAGGAACATAGAGTTTTTCGCGAAAGGATAGTATTTACCAGAACAACAGAGTCTAAGCTACTCTAAACAATACCACAAAGAGAAATGCCCCTTTAGAGGTAGCATTTAATTTTTACACACACCAATGTTATGAAACCATCTGTATCTGCTGTGTAATAATATATTGTGGAGTCTCAGATTAACTAACCACAGCCTCAGAGGCACGACAGTCCCACAATATTGTAGCGACCTTAACTCAACACCTAGCGAGCTCATCAGTTCAGACCTCTTGGCGTAACGGTTAATGTGTTGGCTTCACAGTCGCTGGACCTGGGTTCGAATCCCAGTCAGAATTCCCTACGATATGTTTCTTTCTTCAGGTTGGTGGTTTGTGTTGGGCTTACCACTCTTTTCTATCATGTTAACTTCGAAATCATAGGCCATAATTTCTCATAACCTGTCTAATTCACTTGCACTGTATCTTTGCCCTCGATTGGCAAGGCTGGTGTCATATGAATTGGCAGCTTGTAAGGATAACAAAATAGTCTGTTGACTAGCAGAAAGATATCACTGATGCAGACTCCCTCCGTTAAGAACATGTGGTCTGACTCCTCCGCTGAATACAAATGCCATCCACAAACAATCCTTTCAGTCCAATTTGAGGGAATTATCCAACTATTTATGCAATTGGAATATCCCAAAAGTATGACAACAAAATAGTCAGTTGATCATGTAGCCTAATTAGTCATTTGAAAATATATTATCATTTGACATTTGATTTAACTTCTTAGGCTAATAAAATTTAAATAATGGCACCACCACTTTACATGAGACAAATTGTCTATAGTAGTGATGACCTTGCGACAGCGGCTTGCTTGCTGCTACTCCTTCACTCTATTATACAAAATATCTTTATAACTAAACCAAGATGGGAACAAATGAGTCATAGTGGGCAGAACAAGCAAGGAGGTGGGCAGAGCCAAGCACAAGCTAGCGAGATCCTGTTGGTGCGTTGTAGCAGACATATTTCCTTTAGGGAACGCCTACTCTGTGAAGTACGCAATAACTAAATTTGCCTTTGCACTCCTTCTAAACAATGCAATTTGCAACCAAAGGGTAAAGTCTACAAACCTAAGTCCACTCTGTTCGTAACAGATTCTAGTTTTGAGAACAGAAAACTGTATTGAGATCAAATGTTTAAACGATGAGAAAATTAGCAGGATGTCGGCCAAAATCCATCTTGTTCCATTTTCTCCCACTGCCTGACTCTTTGCTTCATACTCACTACCATATTTGGTAGTGAGTGGAAACGCCAAGCGGATGCTTCACATTTACACATCCGGTGAAATATCTGTCTCATTGTTCTATCTGTGGTTATACAGTATTGGCAGGAAGTAATTGCATGCTGCTGGCACAGACAGAGATACTTTTGAGGAGATGGGAAACTCCATTGGAATTGTACTAACGCCAATTGTGTATGTTGCCCACGCGTCGTTAATGGGCCGCGCAGTGCATTCTGGGCGATTCTTGGACAAGAGCTCTCCTTCAAGGAATGAATGGGAGTCAATCGGGCGCTAGCACAAAAACCCAACATTAGCATGAATTTCGTCAACAAGAAGCACAACATTACAAATATTTTCCGAGACGTGAGATAATTAACTTATTCTCTGTAATATCATCTAGCTTTGGAATCATGACAATATGTAGGCAGGTTTCTCGACTCATACCCTGACTTTGAGAAGGGATTGCGTGACGATTAGCTCAGCAACTGCATGACGCAGCATTACAACGTGAACGCGATTGGTCGACAGTCTGTTGGGTGGGGCGTTATAGAGCCCCACAGTGGAGGTGTCATAAAACCCATAAAACCTAGCAGCCAAACAGGGAACTGGTTCCAATCATTTTTCTGCCATTCTGTAACTCAGCTGGTAGAGCACGGTGCTTATAATGCCTGGGTAGTGGGTTTGATCCCCGGGACCACCCATACACAAAAATGTATGATGCACACATGACTGTAAGTTGCTTTGGATAAAAGCGTCTGCTAAATGGCATTGTCGTATATGAAGATTATGACGTTGTTAATGTTTTTAAGTGGAACCGGAGAGGACGTTTATTTTAGTGTCAGAGGGAATGGTTTTAATGTGACACCCCGGATAGGACAGAGAAGTCTGTGTGTTGTAGACAGGGGATTGGACAGTAGAGGGAGCCACCCACATCTTGGGGAGATTATATATACTGGGGGGAAAAACGAAGAAGAGGTTAGAGCGACCATTGCAATCTGGGGCGTCGCTCTCCGGGTGGGCCTGACACCTGTAACTCATGCTGAAATCTTGTGATATGAATAAACTTATGATCAAAGGTTCAGTATGAGCAGACTCCTTTGTTTGACAGCAATGAGCACCAGCATCGGCGCGATAGACGACAAATGGAGGCTCCGCTGAGATTGGCCTGCATCTTCCCTTTGTTTCATTCATGAGCAGCGAGGTGACTACTGCTCAAGCCGGCTAAGGTGAGATTCCTCACAAATTATTGGGCGTTAGTTGTTTGGCTAGCTTATGGATGTGCGCTGGTGAAGGTGTACCATGTAAATTACTTGGGTTTGTGCTGATGTGGTGTTATTGCGGTCGACTAAGGGTCTGTCATAATTATTCTAAAATTGTACAGCAATTGATGGTAGTGAATAAAGGCAGATATACGTACAATTAGGGCATTGTGAATCTGAAAAGACCTCGAAACGAGGCCATCATAGGATGGGCCATAAAATCCTCTAACGCATTAGGTGTTGAAGGTCAGTCTGGGACTGGTGTTTTTGGAATATGTTCAATTGCATGTTACCGCTCAGCGGGTGGTTGACGAAGCATTTTGTTTGATGTAACCTCTCATAGGATATCCATGAACTCACGGCAGCATAAAGTTAGCGGTAAAGGAAAAATAATTTAGGCACAATGCAGGTTATTGTTACATGTTGCACGCCACATGATAAATGCTAATGCTAAATGCTAATGCTAAATGCTGATTGGGTTTCATGCCACATTGTACATAAAGGCTAATGCTAATGCTAAATGCTAATTGTGTTGCATGCTACATGCTAACGTGTGACCTTAGAGGGCCATTGCGATGGAATAAAGCCTCTTAAATTATGTTTGTGTGTGTAGAATTCAGGTTCTATGCGATTGTGAGCTCTGTTAAGTGTTATTGTTTGACTATAAGGGTTAAAAGAGAGGGGCTGTGGTAAAATGATAACGTTCTATTGTCTGGAAATCGTATCGTTGAATGTATTGCGCATGCGTTTAATTTTACGACACTACACTACAAAACGGGGGAGTTTATGGCACGAGATTATGAGACATTTGTTTTACGGCACTAGACTACAACACGTTGTTTACTAAAACTACAACACGGGGGATTGTGGGTAAATTGGTCATATTTCTGTTAGACTGGGCTGCAGGGGGAGACAGAGAAACAGACACAGAAAAAGGGGAGATTTGGACACGAATCTTGAAAATGAAACTATTTGTTGAGATGTAGTGAATTTATAAATTAGATATATGTTGACGGATTATAATAAATTAAATTAAATGACGGATTAAAATAAATAAAAATGTTATTGAGCTATTTAGTCCTGAGTTAAATCTTAGAGCGAATATGAGTGGGGGAATATTGAATGTGGATAACTCAGTGAGTGTATAAACTTTAAATGCTTGTCTGTCCCTTTCTGTTCTTTTGTCATATGAGAGGAACGATGGGACGAGAGGACAGAGAGAGAAAGAAAGGGAGGTGCTGGCGTGTACATCACGTGACGCGACAGAGGATCGAGTCAGATATCAGGCTAGTTTACAAAATCTTCCCCTACAGGATATTTGATGTTATGACAATTTCACAGAGGCTTGGCAACAGACTGATCATTTGAATAAAATTTGCATTTTGGAGTCTCTGTGCATCACTTGGGTTTGATTGCAGTTGTGTTGGAAATCGAGTACTGACATTATTCTATAAAATTAAGACAATTAGGTGCTTATAGAGCAAGGGGGTTTATGGGTATTGTAGTGATTGTAGGGGTAGAGGGCTTTGTTTTTAGGATTGGTAAGATAGCCACTAATTGATAAATTGGTAAGATAGGATATAGAAATACAAAATTGGTTTTAATTATTCATAATTTTTTATTGATTTTTTAATTGATTTTTAATTTAAATGAAAAATATTTTTTGAATAAAATTTTTAATTGAATTTTTTAATATTCATATTTTTGTTGATTGATTTAAAAAAAAATGGGGGGGTTGTTTGGTTTATATTAATAATTAAAGGGGGGAAGCCATAGGCTATATAGTCTAAAATAAAATAATTCACAATAAAGGAATATAAAAGGGTTGTTACAATGGGGAGAAAGGACAGCAAGGCTATGAAGGTAATTACACCTGTTGATATAGTACAAAATAGTAATCCTTTAACTAAAGTATTGCTAGGTTATCCGGCAAATGAAACAAAAGTTGCCCTTCATTCTCAAACAAAAACTGATAAAAGATTCCAGCGATAAGATAAACAAAGGTATAGAGAAAAGGCTAAAGGAAGAGAAGGCGACAGAAAAACTAATGGCAGAAGTTAGTACACCTTTCTCACACACGGATTCAGCAAAAAGAAAAAAACCGAGATGTCTGGAAACTAAGAGAAGAATGAGGTTCGGAAAGATGAGGATGAAGATACAGAAGAGAAGAAAAACTGCTGAGAAAAGAATCCCAAGAATTGGAGGAGAAGAATACATTGAGGTCAAGGAAAGGCCAATAGTAAGAAGATGATGGAAGATGATATTTCGAGGACAGAACTTAGAATATAAGCTTTTGAAGAATACTGATATGTCAACAACAAGAAGGAACAGGACCAAGAAACTCTCAGAAAACTCAATCATACAACTGGTGGAGAAGAGAAGCTTTGGTTATGAAGAATCAGAGTGAACCAAATCAACAATCACTGTTACAGCTTCAACTGAACAAGGTCAAATGCAATTGTACCAGCCACCAAGGGGGGTACCAGTTATCCATATCCACAGCCAGTTTCTGGGCAGACACAGAATTGGAGAGGAAGAGGACAAGAAGGCTTAGAAGGAGGAGGAAGATTTCAGCCACACTTCCAGCAACTTTCAGAAGAGTGTTATAATTATGGACAGGTTGGTCACTTTACCTGTGAGTGCAATGCGCCAGGAGGAAACAACAGAGGACATTTCTGAGGAAAATAAAGGAGCAAGTGAAGATCACCTGTTCTCTAGGTGAACACTTCAAGGATTCTAGAGTGCCTAGAAGATACGAAGGGGGGTGTCAGCTGATAGCATCGATTAGAGAAGAAGGGAAAATATCCAACAATTGAAGTAAAAACAGAGGACTATGAGAAGTGATGGTGAATAGTGGAAAAACTTTTATCTGTGTTGAGCCTAAAGAGGTTAAACATCTCACTATGTAAAATTAACTAATTAGGATAAGGATTTGAGGTAGTAAAACAGCTAATTACTCTTAAGGAACCAATTGAGCTCTGCTATAAAAAATCAAAGAGAAATTAAAATAGACATACTAATATTAGAACATATACCTATTGCATTGTTGGAAAGAGATGCATTGTGTAAATTGAACTGTACAATAAGATGTACACTAGACGGCTGTCTGGTAGAATATTTTAAAAGAATAGGGTTTTTGGGAATCATATTTGCTTAAAAAGATAATATCATAGGAAGGATGATAATCTATTAGACTGCCTAGTAGACAATCTGTCTGAAAAATAAAGTTAAAAGGGGTGACTGTTATTCTGGGTTACATTCCTACACCAAGAGATTTCAGGCTAGGCTAAAAGATGTTTAGTCGTTTGCCAAGTCTGTGTGTAAAGGAGTCAGAAGCAGGTGGGGACTTCCCAATCACATATTCTAAAAATTTGGTGGTAAAGGATTTTGTGAATAAATCAGTGGAAAAGGTTTTTAAAAGTTAGGAGAAAAGATTAGATTAAAAAGTTAGGAGAACTAGGGTTGAAGGAACTCTAAGACAGTAAGCTAAGTTTCAATGTTAGTTAGTAGTAAGAGAGAGAGAACAGTGGTGAAGGGCATTTTAGAGTTTAGTGGGAAGATAGATATGGTAGGAGTTTAGATCTGTTAGGAGCAGATGCATTGAGAAAGTATGCGTTGCTGAATGATAAGAGAAGATTGAGGGTGATTGATTATCTATATTTACAATTCCCAACAGGAAGATCAAGGTAATTGTAGGTGTATTTTTTATAATCAAAAGTTTGAAAGTGAGGGTTTAGAGTAGGAAGAGAGAGTGAATGTAATTCATTTACGACACTAGTGGTGATAGATGGAAGTACAAGCAAAGAGTTCAAAGCTTTGGGGAAACTAGATGAAGTAACAATAAGGACATTAACACGTCAGTCTATTAAAACAACAGTGAGAAGCAATTTAACTCTTTCAACATTGATAGTTATTAAAGCCATAAATATATCACATTTGATTATAAGGGAACCAATAGCTCCAGCACCAATTTTAGAGGAAAATACTGTTATTAGGGTTAGGATGAGTGATCCAGCTCATCTTCATTGTAGATGTGAGAGATGGAGTGGAGAGGGGACGTTCCTCCCACATGGAGAGATAATTATGGAGAAGAAGTATTGTTATCAGGACCAGAAGTAGAAGCTGTTGCACCTAGTCAAAGGAGGTATAGTTTGTACAACGATATGAAGTGGAAGAGGGTTATGAGTGATTGTTCATTTAGTTTGCGTAATGTTACAGAGAAAGATCAGGGAGAATATATGTGTACTTATCTAGTGCAAGCATTAAAATTTGTTCCGGTTAAGAATTATTGGTTAAAAGGCTATGTAATTCGTAAAGTGACGCTTATAATGGAAGATTTGAAATCTGTTGAAGCTTCCACAGTCACCGAAGGAGTTCAGGAGAAGTATATTACAGTAGTCACTCCAATAGTAAATAATACACAGAGGATATCGGTAGCTTTCCCACTAGAAGTAGTTAAGGGTGTTAATACATCAACTAAATCAACTACTTTAATGGTAACTTTGAAAGGGATTAATGGTACGACGGCAGTAACAAATGTAGGAAGTATGACACAGACACAAACAACGACTTTTCTGAAATGATACGGATGGAGAGTGCTGTCAATGGTAGTAAGGATAGGGTTAAAATAGGAGAGCAGATAGTAGTAGAGAACAATATAGATTCATCTGAAATAGTGAAGGATACTATCATGGAGGTACAGGATGAGGTCTTTGATTTTAATGACAGACAAGGAGAGGTATCTGATCAGTACCGCTCGTTAGGGAAGAGACAAACTAAATGGGAGGCTTATGGGTTTGATTCTTCTGTTGTGAAAATTAAAGATGGATGGGCAGGTAGGAATCTTTGGTTCCAGCAGGTAGCTCATTCTGTAAGATCAGTGAGGAATCTTGAGGGTCCATGTCTGTTGAGAATTCCAGCACCAAACATTTTAGAGACGGTCGCTCAACCTCTATCGAGTATGTGTCAATCTTATGCTTTGTCAGGACTGTTGTATCAGCAACAATCATTAACAGATAAAATAATGTCGTTGTCAAAACATTTGTTTAGGCCTAGGTTTAGGTGTTCTTGGTTAAATGAATTACCCTATGTGAATTTGTTAGATGGTAAGGAAAATCAGGTAACAGCGAACCCTGAAGCATTGGAGGTGAAACCATTGAGGGCTAAAAGATTAGCTTTTGTTCTAATAAAACATATGATGTAAGGGGTATGTTTATGGGAATATCAGATTGTGATGATTGTAATATTCATATGTGTCACCATACTGAATTGTAATTGGATGCATCATACTGTGCAATGATTGGTTAAGACCACCCAGGTGGTGAGGTCATTCTAAGATGATCATGGCCAGAGACACATGGACATGCACGTTATAGCTAGTTAATAAAGAGGTACGTTTATAAATATCCTGTCGTCCTGCATTTTATTATTTTGTACAAAGCGTACAAAACAAGACATGGTGTCAGAGTAAAAGGACTAAAAGATGGATTTTGCTGGAGTTCCTTCACCTCGAATGGATTGGGGGTCTACAAATCTACCCGATGCATGGCGTAAGTTCAAACAGCATGTGGAGCTGATGTTCACGGGTCCTCTGAAGGAAAGAGGAGAAGAGGAAAAGTGCAGCTACCTGCTCCTCTGGATCGGTGAAAAAGGGAGAGACATTTACAACACATGGACACTTACCGAGGCTGAATCAAAGGTACTGAAAACATACTACGATCGTTTTGAAGCATATGTTTTGCCAAAGACCAATACAATTTTCGCTAGGTACAAATTCCATGAGAAAGTACAAGGCGCTAGTGAATCGTTTGAACAGTTTGTCACTGAGCTGCGTCTGCTTGTGAAAGACTGTGATTATGCAAACAAGGATGAGATGGTCAGGGACCGTATTGTATTTGGAATACAATCACCGCGAGTGAGAGAGAAACTTTTGAATGTTGGATCAGAGTTAACGCTGGACAAAGCTATCGGCATAGCCAGATCTCACGAGCTAGCACAGGTTCAGATGAAAACCATTTCAGGCGGCAGCATGAGCGCATCACGTGAACAAGCAGTGCACGCAGTCAGGCAGACATCAAAGCACACCTCCAGTGCCCAGAGAGCATGTTTCAGAACGGAGACAGACAGAACTCCAAAACAGAGCGACACAGACTCCAAACGCCCCAAAACATGTGGATATTGTGGATACAAAGTGCATGGCGAACAGGGGAATTGCCCAGCTAAAGGCAAACAGTGTACTAAATGTGGAAAATGGAATCACTTTGCAAAAGTGTGCAGAGTTTACCGTGGAAAAACAGTACATACAGTGAGTGAAGATGAAATGTCAATCAAAGAGTCAAATGCTGATGAACTGTTTATTGATTCAGTGACACAGAAAAGTCAGATATCAGAGACAGAGCAAGCCTTTGCTGACATTGAGATAGGAAGACAAGGCACAGAGCTAAAATTCAAACTAGACACTGGTGCACAAGTAAACATTATTCCTCTGAGTAAGTACAGAAGCTTGACATCTGAGTGTGAGCTACAGCCCACCACGCGCAGACTGACTGGTTATGGTGGTGAACAGCTCCCAGTAAAAGGCACATGCACTCTCAAATGCAAATACAAGGAAAGGGACATGATGTTGGACTTTTACGTTGTTGACACTCGAGCACCTGCAGTGCTAGGTCTTAAAGCATGTTTAGACATGGACCTTATCAAGCTAGTTTTATCAGTGACAGCACCAGTAGAGATAGAGAATGTCATGGAGGAGTTTGCTGATGTTTTTACAGGAATAGGACTATTCCCAGGAGAATGTACCATTCACCTTAACCCAGACGCAACCCCTGTGATCTACCCACCGAGAAAGATTCCACTTGCTCTCCGCGCCCGTCTGAAGAAAGAGTTGGAGAGCATGGAGCAATCTGACATCGTCACCAAGGTTACAGAACCGACGGATTGGGTCAACGCGTTAGTGGTGGTGGAGAAACCACGGACAGGCAAGCTCAGAGTATGTCTCGACCCAAGAGACTTGAACAAGGCTATCAAACGCCCCCATTACCCCTTACCGACGCTAGATGGCATCACACACAAGCTAGCGGGCGCACGCTACTTCAGTGTCATGGACGCCAGATCAGGCTACTGGGCTATCAAGCTCACAGAAGAGTCATCTAAGCTCACAACGTTCAACACACCGTTTGGACGCTACAGGTTCCGTCGCCTGCCTTTTGGGATTATCTCAGCCCAAGACGAGTTTCAGCGAAAGATCGACGAGGTGTACGAAGGCCTCGACGGAGTCGTGGCAATTGTGGACGACATCCTTGTCTATGGTCGAACCAAAGAGGAACACGACAGAAACCTCAGCGCGATGCTGCAAAGGTCCCGCGAGAGAGGAGTCCGGCTCAACCCCCGAGAAGAGCACAGTCGGCGCTACAGAGGTCAGCTACTTCGGGCATCTTCTCACAGCGAATGGAATCAAGCCAGATCCGCAGAAGATCTCAGCCATAAAGGAAATGGAGCCACCAAAGAACCGCGCAGAGCTGGAAACAGTGCTTGGCATGGTCAACTACTTAGCCAAGTTCGCACCCAGCCTCTCCAATGCTAATGCACCCCTGCGTCAGCTGCTAAAGCAGTCCAGTGAGTTCCTCTGGGACAACCAACACGACATCGCTTTCCAGAAAGTGAAAGACTTGATCACGAGAGAACCAGGACCAATCCTTGCCTACTACGACCCCAACAAAGAGCTCAGACTCCAGGTGGACGCGTCAAAGTATGGACTAGGGGCAGTGCTACTGCAAGAAGGAAAACCCATCGGCTACGCTTCCAAATCTCTCACAGACTGTGAAATCAACTACGCTCAAATCGAAAAGGAGCTGTACGCCATTCTGTTCGGATGTAAGCGTTTCCATCAGTATGTCTATGGACGACAAGTCATTGTGGAATCAGACCACAAGCCCCTCGAGTCAATCATGAGGAAACCGTTAGCCGCAGCCCCGCCAAGGCTACAGAGAATGATCCTTCAACTACAAAAATACGACTTCACAATCACTCACCGTCCAGGCAAAGACATCCCTGTCGCAGACACACTCTCCAGGAAGTTTCTTACCTACAAGGACAGCAGCCTCAGTGAAGGCATGGACATGCAGGTGCACACTGTGTACAGCAACTTACCAGTTAGTGACACAAAACTGAAGGAGATCCGAGCAGAAACAGAAAAAGACACACAACTCACACAGCTGAGGAAAGTCATACAGTCAGGATGGCCTGAGGAGAGGAGAAAATGCCCTCAGAGCGTCTCAGAGTTCTGGAACCATCGTGACGAACTATCACAGATCAACGGAATCATTTTCAAAGGAGAGAAAATCATCATTCCTACCAGTCTCAGAGAAGAGATTTTGACAAAGATCCATGCTGGACACATGGGCATGGAAAAGTGCAAACAGAGAGCACGGGACATTTTGTTTTGGCCCGGAATGTGCAAACAAATAGAGGACATGGTTGGTAAATGCCCCACGTGTCTTGAACGACGCCCTCGAACACCAAAGAGCCAATGTTACCTCACCGTATCCCAGACCGACCCTGGCAGGTCGTGGCAACCGATCTGTTCACGTGGAACAACGAGGACTACATTATAACAGTGGACTACTACAGCAGATACTTTGAACTCGACAAGCTTCACAGCACCACATCTGCAGCTGTGATACACAAGCTGAAAGCAGCCTTTGCCAGGCATGGCATTGTAGAGACTTTAATATCTGACAATGGGCCCTGTTACAAATCAAATGAGTTTGAATCCTTCACAAAAGCATGGGAGTTCACACACGTCACCACAAGCCCACATTACCCTCAAAGTAATGGCCTTGCTGAAAAATCTGTGCAGATCGCTAAATCACTCATGGACAAAGCAAAAGCAGACAAGAGAGACCCCTACCTCAGTCTCCTTGAATACCGCAACACTCCAGTT
Source organism: Coregonus clupeaformis (assembly GCF_020615455.1). Taxonomy (NCBI): domain Eukaryota; kingdom Metazoa; phylum Chordata; class Actinopteri; order Salmoniformes; family Salmonidae; genus Coregonus; species Coregonus clupeaformis. The sequence goes on from NC_059203.1 coordinate 10,040,018, forward strand.
GACAACTTCAAATCACCAGCCCAGCTGTTGATGAGCCGCAGACTTCGCTCAATCCTCCCCAGCACCAACCAGCAGCTGCAACCTGAGGTCGTCAGCTACAAGGAAGTGCATGCAAAACGTGCACAGAGACAGCAACAGCAAAAGCGATACTACGACAGGTCAGCCAGACCACTGCCACCACTGAACGACGGAGAGTCAGTTAGAATCCAGGAGCATGGCTACTGGAAGCCAGCAGTCGTCATCCAACCAGCTGACACTGAACGTTCATATCACGTTCGCACCGCAGAAGGAGCGGTGTACCGCCGCAATCGTCGTCACCTACTGAACACAAAAGAACAACACACTGACGAGATGAACTGTTCCCCTGAAAGAGAACGGGATGGACTAAACACAGACACAACACAACATACACCATACTTACCTGCAACACCACAAGAACTGTTGACTGACACAGAAGCATGCTCAGCTTCATATCACACAAGGTCAGGAAGAGAGGTCAAGCCTAGAGCTGTCCTAGACCTGTGAAATGTCAAAGGGTGTAGGCGGATCGCTGCCCTAAAAGAGTTTCCAGACTGTAAACTTGTTATTGAAAGTTAACTTGAAATGCTTTGGTATTGTATTTGTTTGATATGTTGAGATGTCATTGCTACAGTGAAAAGCTGAGTTGCTGAGAAATATTTGTTCTAAAAATAACAATATGCTGAATCATTGTTTGTCTGTTATGTTGATGCAGTTGGTGCAGTTTAAATGGTTACTTACCTCGAGTTCAAACTACAGAGCATATATTCAAAAGAAACGCTTTATTGTTCCACATATTTTTTTCTTTTTTTTAAAAGAAGGGGGATGTAATATTCATATGTGTCACCATACTGAATTGTAATTGGATGCATCATACTGTGCAATGATTGGTTAAGACCACCCAGGTGGTGAGGTCATTCTAAGATGATCATGGCCAGAGACACATGGACATGCACGTTATAGCTAGTTAATAAAGAGGTACGTTTATAAATATCCTGTCGTCCTGCATTTTATTATTTTGTACAAAGCGTACAAAACAAGACAATGATTATATGATAACTTTGGGTATGCATGACCTTAAGGGTAGTAATGAGAAATATAATGTTACTTTTTATGTTCCAGTTAGTAAGAAGAGCAGGACTTTGATGGTGAAAGATTAGCTTTTGCCTGACAATGTGACTATTGGGAATTTTAGAGATATTTGGAGGGTTTGTGGTGATAAAGCGTATATATTCTTACCCTATGGATGGACAGGATGTTGTTACATGTCAACGTTGAAGCTTCCATTGTCATGAGCACTCTCTCTCCCTGGTAGCAACATTAATTGCATTCAATTATCTTCCACTCTGCTCACCTCCCTCTCTCTACTCAGCCTAACTAGCTCCACCTGCCCTGCTCTGCTCTTGTTACCTGGCCAGCTGCACTGCATTTCCCACTCACCATCCTCACCTTGCCTCACTCTGTTCTAATTACTCTGCCAGCTGAACTGCATTTCCCCACTACCTCTCCCAGTATATCAAGCCCTGGTTTTCAGCCAAGCCCTGTCAGATCGTCTTCAAACCCGGACCAGTAACCTGCCTGTCTGCGCTCTGACTCCTGTTTGTGATACCGATCCTTTCTTGACTGCCTCCTTGTTCTACTGCCCCGTCTATCCCAACCTGCCTTCTGGACCTCGACTACTCTCCGATCTTCAGCCCCTCCGGTAACTTCGTTTCTGCCTTCTGTCTCTCACCACGATATTTGCCCAGCCCTGATCTGTACTTCTGCCTGCCATTCATATTGCTGTTGTGTGTGTGTGTTCCCCCAGGTCTCCGACCACCAGATGAGCGTGCCCAGACGTTTCACCACCCTCAGCCCGATACGCCGCTCCATCACTGGGGAACACACACACTAAGCACTTGGACTGGACACCCCCGGACATTTGGTGACCCCCGAGCACAGGTACCCACAGGAGGACCCTGAAAGACCCCTGACACCCCTGGGACTCCTCTTCCCGCCTGTAACCTTGAATAAAGAACTCTGAATTTGAACTTGCGCTCTTGGGTCCTCTTCTGTGCGTGACGGAACGATCTGACCATCATGGACCCAGCGCACTCCCTGACCACGATGGAGGAAGAGCCAGAGAGGACTGCCCTACAGCGACTGGAACGCTCTGAGGGAGACATAAATCGGATGGCTGGCGACATCGCTTCCCTTCTCCAGCTATTCAACCAGCAGCAACAACAGTTCCAACTGCAGCAACAACAGCTAGCCCAAGCCCTGCAACTACTCTCAAGCCCGGCTACTCCACCTGCACCCCCCCCTGGTCCTTTTGTTCCTGTACCACCGATACTCCTTCATCCCTCCGCTGGAGGTCCCAATGCTGCAGGCCCGGCAGTGCTGCCACCAGATCCCCACGCTCCTGAACCAAGGATTGGGAACCCGGAACGCTTTTGATGGCAACCAGAAGCAAGTAAGACCATTCTTGAGCAGCTGCCGAATCCAGTTTGCACTACAGCCCAGGACTTTCTCAACAGAGGGAGCCAAGGTGGGGTATGTCATCACACATCTCACCGGTCGGAGCTCGGTTGTGGGGAACGGCGGAATTCGACCGGCAAACCCCAGCCTGTGCCTCCTTCAGTGCCTTTGAGGAGGAGATGTTAAAGGTCTTTGACCTAGGCTCGCCAACAGCCGAAGCGGTCACAAGCTCTGCTCACCATCCGTCAGGGCAATCGGACAGTGGCAGACTTCTCCATTGACTTTCGTACCCTGGCCAGTCAAAGCTCGTTTAACCCAGAGGCACTGGTGCAAGCCTTCCTCCATAGCCTGGCGGACTATATCAAGGACGAGCTTGTTTCCCATGACCCGCCCTCAACGCTTGATGCCGCCATTGACCTTGCCGTTCGCATTGACCGCCGTATACAGACCCGGAGGAGGGAGAAGGGCCGTCTCAGTCAACCTGCCATCCGTACTCGGGTCGATACCGCTTCTGTCCAGCCCCTGCCTGTCAAGTCCCATAGCCAACTCAATCAGCCTGAGCCCATGGAGATTGGCCGTGCCTCTCTGACTCCCGAGGAGCGTCGGCGCCGTCTAAGCTCCAACCTTTGCCTCTACTGTGGTGGCGAGAATCACCGTGTCGCTACTTGTCCGGCAAAAGCCGCAGCTCACCAGGTGTAGGGGAGATCCGGGTGAGCTCAACAAGCCTTCAGTCTCCCTCCATCCGAAAGACCCTGCTTCATCTCCGCCTTCAGCTTTCTGACAAGACTCATACATTGGCCGCCCTTGTGGATTCCGGAGCCGAAGCAAACATCATGGACCCTGAGCTTGCACAGCAACTGGGCGTGAACCATCATCAACTGACACAACCCATTCCTGCACGAGCCCTGGATGGGCATCATCTTGGCACTGTCACTCATATCTCCGCCCCTGTGACAATCCTGCTGTCAGGAAACCACCAGGAGTCCATCCAGTTTCACCTCCTACACTCACCTGGCCAACCACTCATTCTTGGATACCCGTGGCTCCGTCAGCACAACCCCCACATCGACTGGGAGACAGGAACAGTCCGTGAGTGGGGAAGGAGTTGTCACCAGACCTGTTTAAGGGGGCCACCCTGCCCGTTCACCGGGGAAGGATCTAGCGCTACCTCCGACATATCCAATGTTCCGGCCTGTTACCACAGCCTGAAAGAGGTGTTCAACAAATCCAAGGCGACATCTCTACCCCCACACAGACCCTATGACTGCGCGATTGATCTCCTGCCTGGCACAGCACCTCCCAAGGGTCGTCTGTATTCACTGTCAGCCCCGGAAAGAAAGGCCATGGAGGACTACATTAATGACTCTCTTGCCTCCGGGATAATTAGACCGTCGTCTTCCCTCGCAGGAGCGGGATTCTTCTTTGTCGGCAAGAAGGACGGTTCTCTTCGTCCATGCATAGATTACCGGGGTCTGAACGACATCACGGTTAAGAATCGCTACCCACTGCCCTTACTTTCGTCTGCCTTCGAACTGCTGCAGGGAGCCACTGTATTCACTAAGCTGGACCTTCGCAATGCCTACCATCTGGTGCGGATGAGGGAGGGAGACGAATGGAAGACAGCGTTCAACACACCAACCGGCCACTATGAATATCTCGTCATGCCCTTCGGCCTCACCAATGCCCCAGCAGTTTTTCAAGCCCTAGTGAATGATATCCTCAGGGACATGCTAAATACGTTCGTATTTGTGTACCTTGACGATATTTTAATATTCTCAAAGACACTGTCAGAACACACGCACCACGTCCGGTTGGTCCTGCGCCGCCTGCTGGAGAACTCTCTTTTCGTGAAGGCAGAGAAGTGCGAGTTCCATGCCAAGACCGTTTCATTCCTGGGGTATGTGGTGACCGAGGGCAGCATTCAGATGGATCTCACGAAGGTGTCGGCTGTCACTTCCTGGCCAGTTCCTGAGTCTCGGAAGAAGTTGCAACAGTTCCTGGGCTTTGCCAACTTTATAGGAGATTCATCAGAAACTATAGCACAGTGGCTGCACCCCTCACGGCGCTAACCAGCACTAAACAACCGTACCAATGGACATCAGCTGCTGATAAGGCCTTCAATATCCTCAAGACATGTTTCACTTCTGCTCCCATCCTCCAGATGCCAGATGCAGCAAGGCAGTTTGTGGTGGAGGTAGATGCTTCGGACGTGGGAGTGGGTGCAGTGCTTTCTCAAAGAGCAGCTGAGGATGGCAAGATGCACCCCTGTGCCTTCTACTCCCGTCGGCTAACCCCTGCCGAATGCAACTACGACATTGGGAACCGCGAGCTGTTGGCTGTCAAGCTCGCCCTTGAAGAATGGCGGCACTGGTTAGAGGGGTCAAAGGAACCATTCGTAGTGTGGACAGACCACAAGAACCTGGAGTATATCCAAACAGCCAGGAGGCTGAACTCCCGTCAACAGCGGTGGTCTCTGTTCTTTACGCGCTTCAATTTCACGCTCTCCTACCGCCCGGGATCTCGCAACATCAAACCTGATGCTCTTTCCCGGATGTTTCAGAAGGACGAGACCACCGCCATGACAGCTCCCATTCTTCCCAGCCACTTGGTCGTAGCGGCCCTCACCTGGGAGATCGAGAAGCAGGTCATGGAGGCTCTTCGGGACCAGCCAGGTCCAAGCACCAGCGCCCCCAACCGTCTGTTTGTTCCAGCAAATCTCAGGTCACCTGTGATTCAGTGGGGGCACGAATCCCGTCTGGCCTGTCATCCCGGCATCACTCGCACCCTTCATCTGGTCCGCCAGCGGTTCTGGTGGCGGGGGATGAGACGGGATGTCCGAGGAATTCATCCGAGCTTGTCCCACTTGTAACCGAAACAAGACTCCCAACCAGCCTCCTGCTGGGTTGCTGCAACCCCTACTCATACCCAAGAGGCCCTGGTCCCACGTTTCACTGGACTTTGTTACGGGCCTTCCGCCCTCTGACGGACACACAGTCATCCTTACCATTGTTGACCGCTTTAGTAAGATGACCCACTTCGTGCCCCCTTCCCAAACTACCCTCTGCTAAAGAGACCTCCCAGGTGGTCCTGGAACATGTGTTTCGTATCCATGGCCTACCCCAGGATATAGTGTCAGACCGGGGCCCGCAATTCTCAGCAACCTTTTGGAAGGAGTTCTGTCATCTCCTTGGGGCCACCGCCAGCCTATCGTCTGGATTCCACCCGCAGTCAAACGGCCAGACTGAACGCATGAACCAGGAGCTGGAGAAGGCACTGAGGTGTGTGGCTTCCCAAAATCCCCGGGCCTGGGCTCAACACCTGCTCTGGGTGGAATATGCCCATAATTCACTCACCAGTTCCTCCACCGGGCTCTCCCCCTTTCAGTGTGTCTACGGGTATCAACCTCCACTGTTTGCCAGCCAGGAGGCGGATGCCACCTGTCCGTCTGCTCTTGCGTATGCCCTGCCGCTGCCGCCGCACTTGGGCCCAGGCTCGCACTGTGCTCCTGAAGTCTGGAACCAGCTACGCCGTCGGTGCCAACCGACGGAGGACCCCAGCACCTACTTACCGGGTTGGTCAGAAGGTCTGGCTGTCTGCCCGGGATCTGCCGCTGCGGGTTGTATCACGAAAGCTGGCCCCCTCGCTTCATTGGTCCTTTTCCTGTGCAGAAAGTCATCAGTCCAACGGCGGTCCGACTTCAGTTGCCCGCTTCCATGCGGGTCCACCCCACCTTCCACGTCTCCAAGGTCAAGCCGGTCCATGAAAGTCCCCTGGTCCCTGCAGCTCCGGCGCCACCTCCTCCGCGCCTCGTAGATGGCGGTCCTGTCTTCACCGTCCCGGCGGCTGCTCCGCTCTAGGCGAAGGGGTAGGGGTCTCCAGTACCTCGTTGATTGGGAGGGATATGGTCCAGAGGAGAGGACCTGGATCCCGGCCAGGAGGATAGTGGACCGGACCCTTATCACTGACTTCCACCGACTACATCCTGATCAGCCTGCAATCCGTAGGGGCCGTCCAAGAGGGGTTCCTAGCCGTCCGGCCCGCCCTGCTCCTGTCTCAGTGCCTGTCCTGTCTCCCGACCGTGACCCTCCAGCTCCTTCTGAGGATGAGGAGATTCACTCGGACCGCTCGGAGGAGTTCTGACCCGCCGCCTGCTCCCCTCCACCCTCCCGGCATGATGT